>NC_092876.1:142330549-142657111 GCF_028372415.1 Notamacropus eugenii | reverse complement strand
TCCCCCAGTTATTATTGTCCTATCTGCCCCAAAGAATGATCCTTTACATTTGGAACTTCTCTCTTCCCCAGTATAGCTGAAAAACAAAACAAAACTTTTTGTTGCCATTAGCTTCCTTACTGGCCTCAGTTCGTTCTGAACTTTAGCACTGTGCATAATATTCTTATGAAATTGCGTTTGTGTTCTCTGTTACTTGCTTTCATGTTCTGTGTATATCTTTTTTTTGTATATATCTTTTTTAAAACTTAAGTTGGTTGGTAAATTCTCTGTTCATCTGTATCTGTCTCTTCATAAAACTTCCATTTTTTTCTTTTTCATAGGAAGTATTTCCTTGTGCCCACAAAATTTCATTCTTGGTAGTTTCCCATCTCTCCAGGACTGATTTCTCCAATAGAATTTTGGAATATGAAGTTCTACCTGTCTTTTTTCTGAATCTTTTGAAATCTGTGCTGCCAAAATCTAAGGTTCATGTCAGACTGTGCCTGGGTTTCCTTTATCACAAATTATAAGAGGGAGTGGTCACTTCTCCCTCAGGATCCCCATCATTTCCTATGCCAGCAACAAGTTCTTTCCTGTTAGTGAAACTCACATCTAGAATTGAATTTCTCTTTGTTGGTTCCTTCACCTTTTAAAGGATGAAATTACCATTAAAACTGCTCTGATACAGAAACCTGTATCAGATGTGTGGATAGTTGAAGACCCTCATTACTATTATAATGTTTGTTTGTGTCCAGTTTATAATCAGTTTCCCAGACTCCTCATATATTTCTTTATACCCAAGTGCTATGTGAATCACTTCTGTTTTTCCTTCCATTGATCTTTAACCAAATGTTCTTTACCACACTTAACTCTCTCTGGTGCTTAGATTTTTTCACATGAATATGTCTAATTAATATACATTGTCATATAACTTCATGGTCCAAAACTCTATAAGGAAAGTCAATTCAGGAGAGATGGGAACTTCTCAAGAATAGGGCATAGATAGACATTTCAATGAAGAGCTAGTAAGCAAGCATTTATTAAGGTACTTACTATTTCCTAGGTGCTATGGTAAGTGCTAGGAATACAAAAAAAAAGGCAAAAAACAGTCTCTGTATTCAAGGAGGGTATGTTCTGAGGGAGAAGACAAGATGTAAATAATTAGGTGCCTGCAAACTGTATAGAGTTGGTGAAGGTAATCTGAAAAGGGAAGGCATTAGAAGCAGGGAGATCATGAAGCATCTACTGCAAAAGGTGGGATTTGAACTGAATCTTGAAAGAAGATTATGGAAACTATAAGGCAGAGGTAAAAGGGAGAGCATTCCAGACATGGGGTACATCTGTACAAAAGCATGGAGAGAGGAGATGGATTATTGTGTTTGAGGAACTGCAAATAGACCAGTGTAACAGGATCATGGAGGAGAGAAGGGCCTAAGAAGGTTAGAAAGGTAGGCAGGGACCAGGTAATGAAGAGCTTTAAATACCAGACAGACAACTTTGCATTTGATCCTGGATGTAACAGGAAAGCCATTGGAGCTCATTTGGAAGGCTGGTCATGGTCAGATCTGCTTTTGGCAACTTAGTGGAGGATAGATTTGAATGGGGATAGACTTGAAGCCAGAAAATCAATTAGAAGACTATTGCAGCAGTCTGAGATGTGATAAGGTGGTGAACTAGCGTTGTGGCTATATGAATGGAGGGAAAGGGATATACATGAGAGATGTTGTGAAGGTAGAAAAGATCCTATTTCACCATGTGTTAATAAGATATAAGACTGAGTGAGAGTGAGGCCATTAAGAGTAACACGGAGGTTGGGAGTCTAGGGTAATTGGAAGGATGGTGGTACCCTCAGAAAAGAATAGGAAAGTTTGGAAGGAGAGGGGGCAGTTTTCAGGGAAAGATAATAATTTCTGTTTTGGACATATTGAGTTTGAGATTTCATGGATGAGAGAGCCAGTTCATGATGTGAGAGACAACAAAAGTTAAGTTTCCATAGAAGTTATTATTAGTTGATGAAGTTATTGAGAATAAGTCAGATAATAAGAAGGCCAGCAGACTGCAGGTGGACTCAACCAATTGGGAGACAGACAGTGACCTTCAGAAAATTACAAAGTTTTTGGTAAAGGAACCAAATCTACAGCTAGCAGGAACTAGCCAAGAAAATGACCTAGAATAACCTGGAGAAGGCTTTTCTTCACTGCGCTTGCTTAATGAGCCTCATGCATATAAGCAGACACACACTGCATAAAATTATCCCTATATTTTCTGATCATGGGTCCTATGTTAAAGCATGTTTGGGAGGGGGGGAATCACACCAAGGGTGATTATGTAATGGGCATGTAGAGAAGAAGGTAACCTAATGGAGAACAGACCAATCCATCTCCTGGTAGGAGAATCTGTCTTGAACTAATGGTACATAGCTCATCTTGCTTCTGTATTCAGTGCTCTTCCTTCCTAAGGAAGTCTGATGGCATGGTCTTCTTCGGCAACAAAAGACAAACAACAATTCCTAAGGGATGAGGTTGAGCCTGCTTTTGGCCAAAGGTATTCAATTCCTCTGAAGTCTGCTGCGATAAATTTTCTTTGATACCTTATTAGTATCAAGAGTGTCTCTAACAACAATGTCCAAAAGACAGTTGGAGATGCCTAATATCCCAGGCCTTCTATAGAGATCCTGGGAATCATCTATGTAGAGATCATTGAACCATGATGAGAAAAGGAACCCCCCTTGCACATTTTTTTAAAATGTGCTACTTCTTTTAAAAAAGGTATATTTATTCAGAGCCCTATTCTAGACATGGGTCTCATCTCATCAAAATCTTAGTGATACCTATAAAGTCAAATTTGCCTTTTTATGTTAGGATCTCTAGTTCATATTGCTTGTTGCCTTAATTTTGTGTAGTTGCATATAGGCATTTGAGGTCACAGGTTTTATTTTTGGACCCTTTGTTGGATCTTAACTCCTGTGTGTTTCAACTGATATTTTTCTTACATTTTACTTACTCAGTATGAGATCTAGCTTGGGGTACACAGGGAATTTTATTCTTTCTGCATCTCTTTTAGCTTAAAACTCTTTTGGTTAGATTTGCAAGACACAAGGCAAATACATGTTTTTGATTAAATTAGTTTTTTTTAATTAACAAAAATTGATTTTCTTTCCTCCCCCTTTCCTGCCTTTGTTAGTTACACTTTGTCCCTGGTCGGGAACCTGTGATCCTTTTTAAACTGTGTTACAGAACTCTGAATTATGTTCTCAGATAAAAATTTAATCTTAATAAAACCACTTTCTAAATTGTTTTTTTTCTTTGCATCTCTTGCCCTCAAAGGATAGCAGTCAGGCAAATGCCACCTCTCTACACGTTTAATCTTCATTTTATTGTCCAAGACAAAATGGTCTTTGACAGTGCAGTCTAGGTTCCTTCTGGCAATATAATTTGTGCCACTGTGAGTCATCAGAGGTAGATAGTTATCTTCTGTTTTGGCACATCTTGAAAAGTTTCTGTTATGTCTCATTCATGGCCTAGGAAGACAGTCGACCTCTCTTGTTGTTTCTAGGTTGACAGTTGCCATAGCACCTCATGAGCAGGGAGTCACCATCCACCACTATTTTTCTCTTTTCTTCCTTTGACACATTGGATATCTCTTACTCGAGAGCTCTTGTGGATCTATTTTTGTTCCTTAGAGGATAAACAGCTGCTTCTTCACTCTAATAGTTCTTCAGGAAGAGATTCAGATTTGATTTTAAAAAAAAATTATAGTTGTCCAGTGTTTCTTTTTCCTTTCCTCCTCTGTGCATTCCATTCTTCTGTTCTCCAACCTCCTTTTTCTGAGCAATTTGTTTCATTGAAGTTCTACTTCTGGTTTCTTGTTTTTTTTAAAGGAATAATTCATTAATCCTGATAATCTGCAGGATAGTAAGGTATTCCCTGAACCTCTTCACCTTTTGCTAGGAGGGAGACCAGCCTATACTTTGAATATAAGGAGCAATTACTTGTCCGCAGTAGACATGCAGACATCACACGGTCAGTATGAGTCACTTCAAATTCCTCTCTGCTTTCTATACTAATTGAGATCATGACCCCAGTTTTCACATTTTTAGTGGGTTTTTCCAAGTCTCCTACCTACTTAGTTTAGACCTTTCTAGACTTTTGTCACCAAGACAACTTGATGGCTTCACCTGACTTTCTCTTCTTTCACTAACTTGTTTGTTTCATCTACTTACTCTTTCCTTAGCATCTTCCTTTTTCTTTAGTAGACTAAATTCCTAATTTCAGAAAGACAGGGATAGTAACAAAGTACTTCTAAGACAGCTTTACCATTTTTCTATCAGGAGATAAAAAGATAAATATAATTTAACCAAGAGGGGGAAAATGAAGGAGGAACAAGATGGTCAAACTATTAGTAATAGAAAGACTTTGGCAGCTTCTGGAGATAGTTTTTTTTTAATGTATATTTTTAATGTCATATGGTATCCTTATGTGCAAGTACATAAAGAAGTCAAATATAGGAAGGTACAAATAATAAACATTTATTTTACAGACCATAATAAAACAAAAATGATAAGTGGATACTGATCTAAATTCTCAAATTTCTCTGAATTCCTTTTGTTCATTGTTTCTTCCAGCTATCTATGCATAGGCTTACCCATAAGTGCATCCTAACAACCTCTAATATGTTTCTACCAGTCTGTAATGAATGATCCTTTATAAGTAATTCAATTCAGTGCGTATTGAATTCTTAACCATGTACATGCTAGGCACTATACTAAGTACTAAAAATCCAATAACAAGAAGGCAGCATATGGTACAAGGGAAAGAATGGAGCCTGCAGGCAGAGGAAATGGCTTAATTCCTGGTTTTGCCATTTACTATCTGTGTATTCTCAGGGAAGTCACTTTACCTTTCTGGGTATGTTTCCTCCTCTGTAAAATAAGGGGATTGGACCAGATGACCACTGAATTCCCTTTATTCCGCTAAGGTCTGTTATCCTGTGCTTCTAAAGATACAGACTGAAGTAAATGTAGACTAAGGTGCTCCTAAAATAAAAAGCTGGTTAAAAAAAAAAGAATACAGAGGAACAAGTAGTTACGTTTCAATGATAACAATGAGATTTACCTATTAAAATTTATGGGAAGCAGCTAAAGCAATCGGGAATTTTTCTAACTTTTAAAACATTAACAGGATTAATTAATTTATCATACAATTAACCTTAGCAAGTAAATCTCAAAAGAAGAACTTTGAAAATTAAGTAAATAGAATTGAAATTCCAAAAGACTCTCTAATAAACTTTTAAAATTTTATTTATTTTAAGCTTTCAGTATTCATTTCCACAAAATTTTGAGTTCTAAATTTTCTCCCTATCTTTCCCCTCTCCCCACCCCAACACTGAACATTCTAATTACCCCTATCACCAATCTGCCCTTCCTTCTAACATCCCTCCCGTCCCTTATCCCCATCTTCTCTTTTGTCCTGTAGGGCAAGATAAATTTCTATACCCCATTACCTGTATTTCTTATTTCCCAGTTGTATGCAATTACAGTACTCAACAGTTATTCCTAAAACTTTGAGTTTGAACTTCTCTTCCTTCTTCCCTCCCCACCCATCCCCATTGGGAAGGCAAGCAATTCAATATAGGCCATATCTGTGTAGTTTTGCAAATGACTTCCATAATAGTTATATTGTGTAAGACTAACTGGATTTTCCTCCATCCTATCCTACCCCCCATTGCTTCTATTCTCTCTTTTGACCTTGTCCCTCCCCAAGAGTGCTGACTTCTAATTGCTCCCTCCTCCCATTGCCCTCCCTTCCATCATCCCCCCCACCCTGCTTATCCCCTTCTCCCCCACTTTCCTGTATTGTAAGATAGGTTTTCATACCAAAATGAGTGTGCATTTTATTCCTTTTTGAGTCAAATGTGAGGAGAGTAAGCTTCATGTTTTCTCTCTCACCTCCCCCTTTTTTCCCTCCACTGAAAAGTCTTTTTCTTGCCTCTTTTATGAGAGATAATTTAACAGACTTTTTTAAAGACTAAAAAAATCCATAAACCATTGACTGGTTGATTGTTATCTTTCATAATTGAAGAGGACTAAAATTATATCACTACGTCTTGGACAATGTATAGTGTGTTCAACTGTGGCTGATCAGACTATTATGATCTTAGAATGCCCTGCCATAGGTTGGGCACAAATAGTCCATATGAACATTTGGAATGGAGATGTCTCTAAATTTGCTCATTTCATATTACTTCTGAGCTACTGCAATTCTACATTGCTCATAGAACACAGTAACTTCTTTGATTCCAGCATGCCATGCTGGGTAGTCCAGTGCCAGGGTCTCCCATGTCTCATAATCTATTCTGGAATTCTTCAGAGAGACCTAGAGAGTGTCCTCATATCTCTTCTTCTGACTTCCATGTGAGTGCTTGCCTTGTGTGAGTTCTCTGTAAAGTAATCTTTTAGGCAGACCTACATTTGGCATTTGAACAGCCATGACCAAATATATATATATATATATATATATATATATATAATTATCACTTTTTTGTACTATTTAAAAACAGAAAAGATTGGTGGAATTGTTGAGGCAAAGATTTAAAAAGAAACACAGTCACACATTCAATAAACCAAGAACAGAAAGTACTTGGGAAGGACTCTCTATTCAATAAAAACTACTGGGAAAACTAGAAAATAGTACCTACTAGACAGCTACTAACGCTAAATGCTATAGCACACTTCATATGGATGTGATTTAAATTTGACAGATTCCAAAAAAGAAAATATAAGTTGATGCCTTTCAAAAGTATAGTTAGGAATCGGTTTCAAAGTGAAACAAGTAATAGGGAAAGTCACAAAAGGCAACATAAACCATTTACATTATATAAGATCTAGTAAGCTTTTGAATAAACAAAAGCTTTGCAATTACCAGGAAAGGAAACTGAGTAGGGCAAAACAAAACATCATAAGATATATGATAAGAAACCTACCATATCTATATTATATATACACATATGTGCACGTATAGATACATTATATATGTGTGTGTATATGTCTGCATATTTGCATATATATACACACAGACTTACACTTAGATATGTGGAATTGACATATAGAAGACCAAGGACCATTTTTCAATCGACATGGCAGCTAGGTGGTGCAATGGATAGTATATTAGGACTGGATTCAAAAAGACTGAGTTCAAAATCCAACTTCAGACACTTAATAGCTTTGTGATTCTGAGCAAGTGACTTAATATCTCTGTTTCCCTCAGTTCTCTTAACTTTAAATGGGGCTCATAATTACACCTACCTCCCAGGGTTGTTAGATAATCATTATAACATGCTCTTAGTTAGCACATGGCAAGAACGATATAAATGCATTATTATTATTATTATAAATATCTGAGGGGTGAACAAAGAAATTTTTGAAAGGAGAATTGCCATCAACAATTATATTTTTAAATGCTCCAGATCATTAATAACAAGAAAAATCCAAATCAAAACAGCCCTGAAGTTTCACTTTATACCTGTCAAGTTGGCAAAGATGAGAAAAAATAAAAACAGTGTTGGAGGGGCTAGAGGAATATGGATATACTGATATACTGTTGGAACTCAGAATTAGTCTAATAATTCTTGAAAACAGATTGAAATTATATGAATCAATGACTCCAAATTCTTCATCCCTTTTATTCAGCTGTTTTATTCACTACTGGGTATGTAGTACAAGATGGGTCAGATATAGGAAGAAATGTCCCACATATATTTAAATATCCAAAGTAGTTTGTAGCAAGCAGCCTTCCTCCAACCCTGGAAACAAAGTGACAGCCTGTCAATTCGAGAATGTCCAAAGAAATTGCATTATGTGAATTTAATAGCATATTATTATACTGTATGATATGACTAATGAAGAGTTCAGAAAGCTGAGACTTGTGAGCTCATCCAAAGAGAAGAAATAAGAAGCAAGAGAACAATATACAGAGTGACTACAATGATGTAAATGAGAATGACATTAGAAGGCAGCTGAACTAAAATGAAATATGTTGGCTAGTACTAGTTCAAGAGGACAGATGATGGAACATACCATCCTCCTCCTCTCTGTACTGGGGTTGGTAGAGACTGGATACCAAAAGATACAGAGGCTATGTGAGACACTGTGTTGGCTGTTTTTTCTTAACTGTTTTTCCTGTAGAGTAAGGAGGAATTATTAGGAAATCATTGTGGTATAAAACAGAAAAAAAAAAATAATACAACTTAAAAAAAATAAAAAGTTTCCAACATATAGCCCCAAAAACAATGTTGGGATTTGGTCCACAGGCCATAGTTTGTCGAGCCAATCTAGAGTATTGTTTTTAGCTTTAATTGCCACGTTTTGAAAAGAAAACAGGCATTTATTAAGTGCCTCCTATGTGCCTATCTGGGGATGGAAATACAAGGAAAAAGGAAAACTGCTACCCTCCCTGAGTTTTTGTTCTAATAAAGGAAGACAAAGATCAAAAGGGAACTGAAAAGCAAGGGAAGGGGTTGTTGATAAAAATAGCCTGGGAGAAATGGTCTAGAAGTCTGGAAAATCAGGAGTAGGACTGGAAGGGAATGAAGCTGGGGTGGGCTGGACTCTTCACCAGGGTGACAAAGCTTTGGGCCCGGTGGGGGAGTGTTCCAGAGGGAGATCCCAACAGTAGCTGGGGGTTCCTGAGGGAAGTTCCAAGATGAGACAGCAGGAAAAGCATGGTTTTAAGGTCTGGAAGTTTTTTCACAAGCTGGAGAGCATCCAAGGAAAGGATAGTAAGGATGGTAAGAAATTTTGAGGCCATTCTACGGACTGACCAGAGGAACCACCTGTGTTTCTAATAAAGAAGACTTGGGGAGTATACTTGTTCTGTTTGACCTCAGAGGGCAGAACTAGGAGCTGTGGGGATAAGGCAGATAACTGAAGCATTTATTAAGTACTTGTTACTTGCTGGGCATTCTGCTAAGTGGTTGGGCAAAAACAAACTAGGTAAACAGTCCCTTTGTTCAAGGAGCTTGCATTTTAATGGGGAAGACTCATGAAAAGGAGCAGGAAAAAGGCATGTGTATGTGAAGATAGGGTGTGAAGATAACCAGGAAATGTTTAGTGGGTCAAGGAGTGCTGTATTCTAGACATGATAAAGCCAAAGCTGGTTTGTTAAGGTCCAGAGCCATTCCAGAGGCAGAGTCCAGTTTTCTGATGGAGAGAAGGTGGATATCATGGCCCCATTGGAAACCAATGGGATAGAAATGGCTAGGACGTACTAGAGAAGTGAATTGTAGCTCAACATAAGGAAAAGCTTCCAAAAACCTAAAGCTGTCTAAAAGTGGATAAACAACTAGATTCAGAGATAAGAAGACTTAAATTTGAATCTAGTCTCTGACATTTCCTAGCTGTAAATTGCTGGGAAAGTCACAACCCTGCTAAAGACAATTACTCATATGTAAAGTGAAGATAATGATAATCTCTATCTCACTGAGCTGTTCGGAGAATCCAGTGAGATGATGTAGATATAAGGATTTTGCAAAACTGAGTTATTTTATTCTCTTCTTTATGTAGGGTAGATAGAAGTAGACCTAAGAGAAGTTGTACAAACTAATCCACAGTCATTTTATAGGTTGTATCTACCGGTGAATCAGTTCCTGAAATTCTAAGGTTCAGACAATCCACTTAAAAATAAATTCTGGGAGCATAACACATACTTAAATTGAGGGTTTCTTATACATTAGGAGAGAAAAAATTCCTGGTATGACTAAGTTATTTCTTTGTATTATTACTATTTCTATTTTCTTATAACTTGACCTAGATACGTTATTTTTCCTGTTTTCATTGCATTTTCTTATATTTTCTCACTTTTCAGAAATGTATCTCCATTTCATTAAGAAATTATCCTCAAGTAGCCTAAGTCCTCAGTATTATTTTTAGAGAAACATTTCAACTACAACAATTCCACAGAGTATGGGGGGGCGCAGAAGAAGGAGGGAGTTGGAGGAGGTTTTTCCAAGACAGAAGTCTGTGAAGGCTTAGCCCCCTTTTGCATGCTGGATTCACCTTGCTCATAAATTGGCCCTTATCTTATTTATAGTGGCAGTTGTTTGTTAATAATTGTGGTGTAAAGCACTGAGAATTTATCTTTGTTTTGTTTGTAAATGGGTTGTATGGCCTGGAATAAGTGTTAAGTTTTGTGAACTTAGTGTATTAGAAGAGAAACTATTTTGGAATTAACACAGCACGATATTCACCGCATGACAATGACATTTTCCAAATCAAAACTAGGTATGCTGTATTTGTTGAATGAATAAATTTGTCAATAAATGTCAAAACTAAAATAGCTAACAAAAATCATGATACTCTTACTGAAATTTCAGATCTCCCATTTGTAATTGTGTAAAGGTTAGCTTCTGTAAACTAACTCTTGTTCTTTACTTTGTGATGCAGGTGGCAATAAAAATCATAGATAAATCTCAGCTGGATGCAGTGAATCTAGAGAAAATCTACAGAGAAGTCCAAATAATGAAAATGTTAGACCACCCCCACATAATAAAACTCTATCAGGTATGATTTAAACTTTCCAGTTTCTGCTCTCCATCTTATTACAAAATTATTCTATTACTTTTCCCATCTATAAAAGATTTATAATTCAAGCTTTGCTATTCAGCTGAGTAGGTGTGATACTGAACATTATTAGAATTATCTCTAAATGGAAAATGTTGAGAGAGTGAAAAACACTGATATTCTTCTACATCCAGATAGGACCTGAGAGTATTTTTATAAATTAGACTTGAAGATATTTTTGGTGAACATGTCTAACCAGTTATGAATATGGTAGCCTCACAAAACATTTTGGTAAGGTGCCCATGTTGTGGAAATTTATTTTGTCAGCATCATAAAACCTTGATAAAGTTTTATTTATATAGCTTGTGACATGTAAGTTCATTGTTTTGTGTAAAATGTGGAAATGGCTAAGGCTTGCATTTTATTTTAAATGATGTTATCAAATGTGCTTTACTAAGACGCATTTTTAAAAGGAAAATACCTACTTTTCCTTAAGAAAATACACACATTAGTATCAAAAGATAATGTTATATATAACATTAAATAACTAAAGGTTTTAGTCATTGATGGACTTTTTGTGCTTGAAAATATTTTTCACCTGTGTATAACAATGTGTTGATATTTTATATGCTTTAGTATAAAAGAAAGTATATCCCTCAAAATATTCCATAATTTCCATCTACAAAAATGCATTATAAAAATCATGTTATGTCAGAGCTGGAGAAGATCAAAAATATCATGTAGTTCAGCCTCCTTGTTTTGTAGATGAGAAAACTGAGGCTTAGAGATATGACGTGACTTTCCAGAGGTCACACAGTTTCCTAGGAAATGGTAGAACCAGGATTCCAAGCTCTTGAGTGAAAGCAGTATCTAATCTGTGTAAGTCCAAAGTAAGAGAAAAGAAGGCCCAAACTCATGGCCACCAAGGAACTCCTGCTACATTCAAGCAGTGATGGAAGCTTCCCTCACACAGTTCTAGGAGATTCACTAATTCAGTTCAAGTCCTGAAAGAGCTGCTCTTATTCATTTCTGCCTTTCTTGATCATCTACTGTTGATAAGTTGGAGAATGTCCAAAGAGTGGCCACTATAGTGGTGAAGGGCCACATGCTAAGTGAAGATCAGTTAAAGGAAATGTCTAGGGTTGTATGGCCTGGAGAAGGGAAGACCCCAGGTAAGACATGAAGTGCCATGACATCACTTGAAGATAAAGATATCTTCAAGTAGTTGAAGGGATATTGCGTGAAGAGTCTTGCTACGTCAGAGTTAGCAGCATTGGGTAGAAATTACAAAGGGGAAATTTTATACTTGATGTCCAGAAGAATTTCCATTCAGAAATGGAATGGACTGCCTTAGGAAGTGGTGGGTTTTCTCCCGTTAGAAGCCTTTGTGAAACTGGACAGTCACTTGTTGGAGATTATGTAATCAAGATTCTTTTATGTATTGGATTAGATGGCTTTCTGAGTTCTGCCAACTCTGAAATTCTTTTATCTATAGGAAATGGGTAGAGGGGAACAAAGAAGGATTCTAGCGCAGAATTTCTAGTGATTCTAGTGCTTTCAGAGCTCGAAGACCTAGAAAGAAAAATTATTGTTTTTCTAAGTGAGCCAGGGGAGCAGAGGAAATTTGGTCAGAAGCAGCTGGTCCAACCTCCTGGTCTTCCAAAAAATAAAAAATAAAAGGAAAGGAAATAAAGGGAAAGAGAATCCATCCCACATGAAAAGTAGCCTTGGGGCACTTTATGGTCTCTACACCAGTCCCTGCACAGTTCCTCACTTTTGCCTCCCATCTCTCACCTTCCTTTCCATTCTTTCCTCTGCTCATGTCCTTGCTGCTGCCTCAAATCACAGACTTAGTGTTGGGATAGTTGCAGTCTTCTTACTGGGGTTTGGTTACAGGATAGGGTGGTGTGGGTGTGTTCCTGGCATCCCAGATTGGTATTCTGAATATATTGCCTCCTGTAAATTTTATTATGCATATTGTGAAGGGTTTTATAGAATACAGTATTATACTTCAGGTACATTATGAATTAAATGAGTTTTTGTGTGATGGCCTGGAACCTAGCAACTCTTTAGGGCATTGTTCTTTGGGGAAAATGTGTTCCAAGGACCAAACAACCAACTTGTGAATGAACTTTTAAACTACAATCCTTTCATGAATTGGAACTGTCTGCATTACCTTCCTGCAGAGTCTTGCTCTTCTTAGACTATTTTTAAAGATGATAATTACAAGCAACTATTCAAATACTTTCAAGATTGTGGTGAAACTAAAGGCCAAAGTAAGGGCAGACATTACCAGTGAGTCACACATATAATTTTATCTTAGTTGAACCAGAGAAGTTACAGTCCCATTAGCATATGATTTGTTTAGGCCCAAATTATCAGTATCTTTTGCATTGTTGTAGACTGATTCTTGGAGAACTAGGCCAAAGTGACATATTTTACAGGAAAAATAATTTTCAGCCTTTCAGCAGATAGCACAAAGTTGTAGTCTCTATAATAAACATAATAAGAGAATGAGTAGGATAAACAGCATGTGTTTTACATCATGAATGCATATAAATCATCTTCCTAAATAGGCATAACTCCAGAAGCCAACTTCTAATAATATTGCTTTTCTAAATGAAGGCTAAATAATTGTTGTAGAAACACAAGCAGCAGAACTGCAGAGAAGCAGCTTCAGGATGACCTCCTTGAATTACATACCGGGCAGGTGTATAAAAACAGTATCACAACACATTGGTCAATTGGTGAGCATTTAACAAATGCCTACTATGTGTCGAGCACTGTTCTAAGCACTCAGGATACAAGACAAAAATCAAATCATTTCCTTCCTAGCTAGAATAACCATTTTACTGTTTTCTTCTACTTTTCCCTTGGGATCCACCATCAAGGCTTTTGTTAGTGTAAAAACAACAGAGACAATAAGTTTTTCCAGTACACTGTTGCATATGCATTTTCTCATTAAGTCAATAAGAAAATGTGCTACAAAATAGACATTCAGGACTTCTGACATATGGATTCTTCATAATACTGTAACATATGAAAATGATCACATGCTTCGTCAGTCAGCTTTTCCTTTTATAACTTTTTTAAAAGTAGTTTTAATTAGGGAGTCACATCGACTTTGATGTGGTCATTCCTCATTTTTTCCTATTAAATTAATATGGAATTTTTTATTAAATAGGTGATGGAGACCAAAAGCATGTTGTACCTTGTCACTGAATATGCCAAAAATGGAGAGATTTTTGGTAAGCTTTTTTCCTTTAATTTTTTTGTTGTATGAAAAGTGTTCTGAACTATATTGTTTGATTAGAATACTGTTAATCAGATGCTTTGATGACTAGTTAGCTTGTACACCATGCATATGCATGGATTTTCAAAGAAGTGGAAGACAATAAAATGCACCAATCTTTCTTTAAGAATATAAAACACATTTTACAAGCCAGGTTCTTTGACCTATGTTACAGAGATTGTACCGTTAAATACTGGAAATGGTCTTTTAATTTACATGAAGTTGGGAGGATTTTTCTCTCCAACTACTACAGGAGTGAAAGAAAAAAGTTGTGCCCAGTTGTTAATTTGTAGTCTTTGAAATGAAAAGTGGACAGTTAGGTTGTATGTATTTTTTTCAAGATATTAAATTCAAAAGTCTAAATTTTTTAATTAAAAAAGCTTAGATATATAATTATAATTCTTTAAAGTCTTCCAAAGCACTTACGTGCATTTTATAGATTGGAGAGTGAGGATCAAAGGGATAGAAGTGATTTGTGTAAGGTCATATATCCAGAAGGCAGACTTATACCCTTGCCTCAAAGGTCAACATTGCCCATTTTGCCCTCTTAACTTCTGTATACTTCTGGTCTGTTGTTAAAAATTTACTTTTAAAAGTTGAACAATAAATTTTCAACTCTGGTTGTGAGCATATCTGTCACCTGACTGTCAGGAAATATAACCTATTTAAACCTTCATCCCCTCCCTTATTTCTTTCATTAGAAGTTATTCTTTTTTTTAAGGTTAATTTTCTTCTTGAAGCTACTTTATAGTTTTTCTTTCATTCATTAAACACATATTGTATATCTGTATTCATTATATCTGGGACCCTGTTATGTAGGTGTTGTTCTCTTTGATGCTGATATGATGATTATGTGATGAAAACCCAGTTATTGTTTAGCTTTGTTCTGGAATGGAAGGATTTCTCATAATAAATTCTTATGAAATGATAAATTACAAAAGTTCTGATATTTAATAGGGTAGCTTGTATCTTATGTTCTTACAAGCTTTTAACAACTAGGAAGGATTCAGTAAAGATGTTTTGCTATATTGTAAAGTCTGAGGGTATGATCTTCTAAGTTTTATATTTAGTTTTTATTTAAGACCGAGACTTTTGACTTTTTTTATCTCAAAACTCAACAAAAAGAAATAACTATCCCAGGTAAGGTATAATTACATTGCAAACAGGGTGTTTGAGATTGATGTTTCTTGATATAACCTTTTGCTTTGGGTTTGGATTACATTCTTTTATATGAACCAAATTACAATTTGGGCTTTTTGATATATAAAACTGACTTTTCCATGTAAAATTTTTAGTAAGTGAAGCTTAAATATTTAAAAAGAAGGGTCTGATTTTTAAAAGGAAAGCCTGAAGCATTTTATAAACAAGTGACATAAACCTAATTAGTAGAAAAAGTTATCTTCAATGTTTTGTTGACATAATTAAATTGAATAGGAGATTTAATACCATTCGTATTTCTTTACTTTTACAGTGAAATGGGCTGCCTAGAGGATAGGTGTTTATTTGTTTGTTTTACCCCAAAATATTTAATTATCTTCAGCCCAGGAAAGATATATATTTTTTAGTCTTTCAACAATTATAATTGTCTATTTTTTAAAGTAATGACTCACATTTATGTAGTTCTGTACAGTTTATAAAGTACTTTTCTCATAAAACTGAAATATTTCTTAACAGAATAGAAGTGTTTTCCTATTAGCCTTATAGAACCAACACTAATGATTGTATTTGATCTAAATCCTACTGAATTTTAATGCTGTGTTCATTTTCATTATTGTAGTAATTATGTAGACTCGTATCCTCGTTCTGTTTTCTTCACTCTTCATCAGTTCAAAAAATTCTTTCTGTACTCTCAGATCTTTATAATCTTTGTTACTTATGATGCAATAATATTCAATAACATTTATCTACAATTCAGTCATTCTGTATACAGGTAATGGGCACAGATTTTATTTCCAGCTTTTTCTTACTACTAATTATGTAGTGTGAATATTCAATGTGAATATTTTGCTATACGTGTGCCCTTTTTTACTGTCATCAACTTTTGTGGAGTATAAATCTAATTGAGAGATCTGGATCAAAAAATATGAATGATTTAGGCACCGTTGTCACAGAATTTCAAATTGTTTTCTAGGGTGATTGGACAAATTCACAGCTTCATCACTAGTATATTAAGATGCCTATCTTCCTGTAATACTTCTAATATTGACTATTTCTCCCTTTTGCCATTTTTGCCAATTTGATGGCTATGAAGTAATATCTAGGAATTCCTTTATTATGCATTTCTCTTACTATTAATGATTTGAGACATTTTCATGAAGCCATTTAAAGCTTGCCGTTCTTCAAATCACTAATAAGAGAAATAAATAAATGCGAAATAAAACAATTCCTAAAGTCTTCCCCTGGAAGAATGGGCAGATGAGAACAGTTTGTCCCATTGGCCTTCATGGCCAGCTGAAACAGGCGCTATGAAGCACCTGAAGCATGGTTAGACATCAAAAAAGCTAAAGTCGTCCAGTGCATCTCAGACCGTTGCCAGTCATTCTAACTTTTGTTTTGCCACTGGACTTTGATAACTTTGAAAGAGAGAGTGAGTGACAACCTTGTAAACTCCAGCTCACTTAAATGCAGTTCAGGAGCAAGTCAAGATATCACCCCATGATGTCACTGGTTCTCCTCAAGAATGAAGGACAAACAACATAATTTGAAATTTGGTAATACTAAGCATCCTTCATTCACTTACACATTTTATATTTATATATGAGATATGTTTTATACTTAATATGTACATTGGCGTTTTAAATGGATTGGGGATATATATTTGTGTGTGTGTGTTTGTATGGTTGTAGTCCTTTGTTCTTAAAGAGAATCAAAATGACATCACTGTGATAAAGTCAGGTTTCAGTGTGTCCAACTGTGGCTGATCAGACCAATATGAGCTCGGAATGCTCTACCACAGATTGGGCACAGATAGTCTATGTGAACATTTGGGGTGAATTTGTGCATCCCACGTTTCATTTGAGCAGTTTCAATTCTGCTTTGCTCGTAGAGCACAACACCTTCTCTGATGTGGGCATGCCATGCTGAGAGTGATCCTGTGCCAGTATCTCCCATGTCACCCAATCAATTCCAAAGTTCTTGAGAGAGACCTGAAAGTGTCCTTGTATCACCTCTTCTGACTACTACATATGCACTTGTCCCGTGTGAGTTCTGCATAAAATAGTTTTTTTGGCAAGCGTACATTTTGCATCGAACAATGTGGCTCGCCCATCGGAATTGTGCTCTCTGAAGCAGAGTTTAAATGCTTGGCAGTTTAGTTCGAGTAAGGACTTCAGTGTCTGGTACCTTATCCTCCCAGGTGATCTTCAGAATCTTCCTAAGACAGTTCAAATGAAAGTGCTTCAGTTTCCTGGCATGGAACTGGTAGACTGTCCATGTTTCACAGGCAACAAATATGTATATACATACATAAATACATACATATGTATGTATGTATATGTATATGTACACATATATACACCTATATATGTGTATATGTGTGTATCTATTTCTATCCCACCTAGCTGCTCCCCTGCACTTCATCATCTCTAGAACCTCCACGTTCTGCAAGATGAAATCAGCTGAGAGACTTACACTTCCTCAGGTCATCTCCCAGTAGGGCTTCAAGACTTCATCTTGATGTGGCCCCACAACCACCCCCTCGCTCCCCTCAGGTATCCTCCTGCACCTGCTTTTCAACTTCTTTTTAGGTATTGTCTCCCTCACTAGATTGTGAGCTCCTGGAGGGCAGGGACTGTCTTATGCCTTTCTTTGTATCCCCAGCACTTAGCACCATTCCTGGTACATAGTAGGCACTTAATAAATGTTTATTGACTAACTGACCCTTTTAATTTTGAGATCTGGATGCTAGGGATTCTTTATTTCTCTTCTTTTTCTCTTTCTTTTTTCTTTCTCTATTGAAATTTTTGACTTTTTGTTTTTTCTATGAATTTTCTTATTTTTTTCTACCTTTATAAATATCTACTCTGTAGTTCTATATATAGCACCATATCTGCATATTAAATTAGGTATGTTGACATTTTGTTATAATGAAATTGTCTGGTCATGACATTAACTTTCTCAAGGACTTCATTTATTTCTGAATAGATTGTCGTATTTGTATTTATATATATCCTTTAAATGGAATTTCTCTTTATCTTTTCCCTCCTGGATTTTGTTTGTAACATAGGAATAGTATGGAATATGAATTTATGTAATGCCAACTATTTGCCAAGCATTGTGTTACGTACTTACGCAGGCATCTCATTTTATCCTTATAACAACCCTGTGGGGGAAGTACTATTATCATCCCCATTTTACAGTTGAGGAAACTGAGGCAAACAGGGGTTAAATAACTTTTTCAGGGTCACGTAGTAGGTACATGTCTGAGACTTGTGTCTTCTGGATTCCAGGCCCAGCCTACTATTCAGTGTGACACCTACCTGTTTTGTCTCCTACAATCCATACAATTATCATTTTCTTTTATTGTCATCTTTGCCACTCTGATGTAGCTTCTGAATTGTTTTAAGTTGCATTTCTCTTAGTGATTTAGAGCATTTTTATAAGATAATTAATCGCTTGTCTTTTTTAAGAACTGTCTGTTCATATCCTTTGATCATGTTCTATCACCTCTGCTAGAAACTCCAGTCCAAGTCAGTATGATAGGTGCCATAAGAGTTACAAATAAACTATTATGAGACTATGAGGAAGAGGACTGAAGTTCTTTATAAAGAAGGTAACATTTGAACTAGTCTTTGAAGAATGAGTAGAATTTTAGTAGTTGGTGGTAATATGATGATCAAAGGCAAAGAGGCTGGAAAGGATAAAGTATAGTTGAAGAACAGTAAGGGGTGTGTTTTTGGCATGCAATTCCATCATGGCATGGAGGTGACTCTGAGTACTTGCAGGCCATGCTAGTTGAGCATCAGCCTCATCAGGGCTTACCAAACCAGAAGAGCTTTGAGTGTGGATCTGGTGACAACAAACACTACATATATATTTTCCAAGGAAAACTGAGCTAAATTCAGAGAGTTTAATCACTAGGTTGTCTATCAGTTGTTACATTTTCTAACTTTTCTTGAAGATTCTTTACTAAAGTTTTTGAACCTTGCCCATGGGGAGAATTATTGACTCATTAACAGAAACAGGGAAATCAAATCAAAAGGAGGAGTGGATTAGAGGGAGGATGTTAAATTTGAGATACCAGTGAGATATCCAGGTATAAATATCCAGTAGGGAGCTGGAAATGTAGGACAGGAGCTTAGGAGAGAATTTTGTGCTAGAAATACATATTTGGTAGCCAAGATGTAATAGAACACTGATCTTATCTGCCAAAGTGATTTCCTAAAGCACTGGTCTGACCATACTGACTCTCCTTTCCCCAACTCAGTGAACTCTAATGGTATTGTTTTACTTCCAGGATGAAATATAAATTCTTCTATTGGGGACTTAAAGCCTTTTTATACTCTAGCTTCTGCAGAACTCTGTGATTCAGCTACACTGGCCTGCTTGCCTTGGCATCCCTCCATCTCTCAGACTTTGCACTAGCTGCTCCTCATGAAGTTTTTCCTTCTTCCCCTTCCTTCCTGGCTGCCCTGGCTTCCTGGAAGGCTCAGCTCAAATCCTACCTTCCGAGTGGTCACGTTACTTGCTCTTCAGTCCCTTTCTTTTGAGATTACCTTCCATTTACGTTGTGTCTTACATGTCATGATTGTTTGCATGTTGTTGCCCTCATTAGAATGTGGACAGGATCCTAGAGAATAGGGACTGCGTTTTCTACCTTTCTTTGTATCTCTAGTACTTGACGTAACATAAAAGCAACTAGGTAGCACAACGGTTAGAGTGACAGGCCCAGAGGCAGGAAGACCTGAGTTCAAATCTAGCTGTAGTCACTTGCTAGATATGTGACCCTGGACAAGTTGCTCAGTTTCTTCATCTGTAAAATGGGGTAACATTAGCATCTATTTTACAGGATTGTGGTGAGGATCAAATGAGATAATAGTTGTAAAGCACATAACACAGTGCCTGCTGCATAGTAAGTGCTGCAGAAATGTTAATTATTAGTAGTATTACTACTACTACCTCAGTGACTGGCACATAGCAAGTACTCAGTAAATGCTTGTTGACTAAGTTTTGAGTTCCAGCTATGTACTATGTGATTAGGAGCAGGTTATGTTCTGGAGTCAACTGACCTTCTAAGAACACCTGGGCCCCCTCCTGAAAGACTGGATCAGAACTTCTGACCCATTTTTCAGATCCTTCAGACTTTCCCAGAATTCCTGAGACTCACCTGTGGAGCCTGGTGCTCTCTTCACATCTGACAATCCTGGGGCCCCTGATCTACCTCCTCAAATCCTCCAGAAAAGAGAAGGTTTAATGGGAGATAGGATAGCTGTCTTCAAATATTCAAAGTCTTGTCACATGGAAGAGGGATTGGATTTGCTTTGTTTGACCCAGAGGACTGCATTATGAACAATGGATGGAAATTTTAGGGACAGATTTAGGTATAATACAAGGAAAAATTTCCTAACTATTAGAGCTATTTCTTCAAACTAAAGTATGTTGCCTAGGGAAGTAGTGGGATCCCCATCACCAGAGTGATACGAGTATTATCTACTTCAATGGATTATTTCTAGAAAGTATTTTGTAAACTGTAAAATGTTACATAAGTATACACTATTATTATTAATTGTTCTATGAAGGTAATTGTTGAACTGTGGGGAAAACATGTTTCAATAAGATATTTCAAAACTGAGATAAGTAGTTTTCTTTACACCAGCCTCTGGCTCATTCTCACTCTGCTCATTCTCACCTTTGTGTGTTTGGTTATGCATTTTCCCCATCCTGAAATACCAATTGAAATAACATATTTTCTTTAAGACTGACCCAGAAGACATTGTCACTGATATCATCCCATTGTATTTTTTTGTTTTGTATTCTTTCCATATGTATTACCCTCACTTTTTATATACCTTACAATAACCTCAACCTTACAATAGCCTCAAGATATTGTCTTATATTTTTTTGTCTTTTAAAGATAAGCGTATTAAAAAAAAAAAGTCTGTACTTGTTGCTTACTCTTGCGTGTTTCCCAACATCTTGCAATCTAGCTTTTGACCTCTTTACTCAAATAAAACAGCCTTCTCTGAAGTTACCAGTGGTCTCTTAATTGCCAAATATGATTGCCTTTTCCTCAATCTTTATCCTTGACCTTTCTGCAGCATTTAACAGAATTGACCAACTTCTTCTTCCGGATACTCTCTGTTCTTTGGGTTTTTATAATATTACTCTTTTGGTTCTCTTCCATCTGTCTGATTATTCTTTCCTCATCTCCTTTGCTGAGTCATTTTTTATGTTTTGTCCCCTAACTCTGAATTTATCCCCAAACTCTGTCCTCAGTTTTCTTCCTTTCTCTCTCTACACATTCTATGTTGGTGGCCTTATTAGCTCCCATAGAAACAATGATCACATCTGTGCAGATGACTCTCAGATCTAAATAACCAACTCTAGTCTATTTAGTATTAGTTCTGTCACTAGCTACCTATTGGACATTTCAAACTGGGCTACCATAAACATGTCAAATTCAACATGTCCAAAATCCACCATGTCCAGAACTCATATCTTCTCCCCTCCAAAACTTAAATTTATTCTAATTTCCCTATTTCTGTGAGGGTACCCCTAACCTTCCAGTTATGCAGGCTTACAATCTCAGTGCTCTTTGACTTTCCCTGCCGTGATGTATAAATTGCTAAGCCTTGTTGGCTTTTACCAACACTCCTCTCACCTCTGTCCTCTTCTCTCCACTCACCACCCTAGGTCAAGCTGCCATCCTCTCTTGCATCTACTACTATAGTATCCCTTCCTGCCTCTAGTCTCTCCCCATTCAGATTCATCCTCCACACTGCTGTCAGAATAATATTCCTAAAGTATAGCTATGACCATGTCAATCCCCTGCTCAATAAATACTAATAATTTCATATTATCTCTAGTATTTACAAACTTTTCTGCTTGCAGTTAATATCCTTAACAACCTGACTCCAGCCTGTCTTCCAAGCTTAGATATTCACTCTTACCCACATTAACCTGGCCTTCTGATTATTTCTCCCATGACATACTCCCATTTTTGGTCCCTTCTTTTGAATAGACTGTTCTCCATACCTGAAATGTAACCTCTCCTAACCTCTGCCTCTTTGAATCCCTTATTTCCTTCAAATCTCAATACAGATGTCACCTTCTCTGTGAGATCTTTTCTGACCCTATTTCTCTTCCCCCCATCCCCCAACTACTAGTACTTGCTTCTTCACCTTGTTTATATGTATTGCATATTTCAGAGCTGTACAACTGCACTGGTAGAACATTGGTACAAAAGTGTTTTTTTCTAGGAGAAGCTCAGTGAGGTCATTTAAAGAAGCTTTACAATTTCCTGAAGGCATTCCAACCCTCCCTCCTTTCTATTAAATTCTTAGTCAAACTCTTCTATTTGAATTGTCTGCCCCAGATATACATAGTGGTATAGCTCCCTGCATTTGGCAAGTGCTTCCCACTTAAGGCTCTTCTTGGGTTCCTTTGTTCTCCTTTGTAATGGCACTTGATTTACATTTTTTAGACTCTGTGTAAATTATTATAATTGTTATCAATGTTATTCTGTTGTCTGTTATCCATTTTCATTCCTATTTTCTTGTTTAAGAAGTTTAGGATTCAGTTGATTCAATTGCATCCCATATAATTTTCTAACTCCACTGCTAGCTTTTTACTAATTCTCATCTTTGCTTTATCCATATCAATAAGGAACCTTTTCCTGTCTTTTAAAATATAATCAACTTAATTTTTGTATGACTTTTATTTGGCTATCATGATACCCAGGGCCTGCAGATTCTTTTCTCAAAGAAAATATTCATGATGTAAAGCCATGAACCTTCTATATAGTCTTCATTTTCTCTCATTCTTTCTCTTGCCTCCTGCTTTCTGCTAAATTTTTGCCATTTCCACTTATCCTTACCTTTGCATTGAATGAGTATCAAAGTGTATATTGATTTAATTTGGAGGCTCTTACTGAACTCTTTTTAGAAATTCCCTACTTCATCTTCTGCATCTAATATTCAGGCATAGCTGCAGTTATTTTCGTGGTGCCCTTTTTTGTAAATAATGTTGAAGCATTGCAGTACAAGATGGCTGCATCTCCCCTGGAATCATGTCTTGTTGCTGTTGGGCATATGCTGTTAGGGCCCAGCTCTGGACCGTGACCTCCTGTATGGAAAGTAGAGACACCTGGAGGTGTTAACCTGCCTACGTGGCATGCTAGCTGGTCTAGCAAGCTACGAGGTACTGGGACTGCCTCAGTAACAGGGTAGGCTCCACCTACGGGGAGGAACATGGGAGGAGCTCGGGTGCCTAAAGATATACTGGAGCATTGGGGGGATCCCGGGGGAAGTGAATGAACAATTAAAGAGTGAACTGCTGCCAACTCGGGTGTTCTGTCTAGTTATTCCCCTCCCCCGCGGGAGGGACCAGGGACGCCTGAGGACCGACAAAGACGTAGATCTTGAGGTAAGATTCCAAGCGAAGCCCAGGAAGGGAAAGTTAGTGTAGGGAGCCCGGGAGATTTAAATAAGTAAAAGGAGCATGGGATATTTAAATTAGTGCAGAAAGCCCGGGACATTACAATATACTAAAACCAAGTCCCTTAAATTTTCTAAAACTCCCCTTTTTTCTCTCTCTTGAAAGTAATGCCATTAACTGAAACTTACTTCTTTTTCCTGGTTTTGCTTGTAGTGACAATCCAAGATTGGCATAATTGAGCTCTTCCAGTATTAGGTTCACTTGTTAATTTGTTAGTCAGCAGACAGTAATCTGACACTTATAGTGCCAAGAGCCTAGTTAAAGTTTATAGATGGTATAAAAACTATATTATTCTTATCAGCCTCTTCCTCATTTTTTGTCACATTGCTACCATTGTTGCAGAAACAGAAGGGGGCTGCGTAAGAGCAAGGACCATTTTGTATTTTTCTTTGTTGCATGGATTTCAGTGGCCAAATAATTCATCAACAAATGTCAAGCCTACTAGTGATGAGTCTCTCCATATTTAGCTAGGCTAAGCAAACTTGGTCTATTGCTATATTTAAAAATCTTTCTCCAGCATGATAGGCAGCCAGTCAACTAGCATTTATTAACTGTGTGCCAAGCATTGTGCTAATGCTGAGCATACAAAGAAAGGCAAAGGAAAGTCCGTTTTCTCAAGGCGCTTACAGTCTAGTGTGGGAAACAACATACAAACAGTTCTATGCAAAGATCTATGCAAAGGATGACACAGGCTAAATTGTAGATGAGAGAATAGGTGCTAACAGTAAAGGAGATAAGGAAAGGCTTCTTAAGCTGAGGCTTGAAGGAAGGTCCACAGTAGAGGTGAGGAGGAAGAGAATTCCAGACATGGTGTATCTATAGCCAGTGAAAATGCTCCATGTTGGAGGAGATGGAGTGTTATATGTGAGCAAGAGCAAGGAGGCCAGTATCACTAGATCACATGGTACATGGGGGACAGGCTCAGGGTGAAAAGTGCACGAAGACTGGTAGGGTAGGAGGGAACTAGGTTATGAAGAGCTTATACACCAAACAGAGGCAATAGGGAATCACTGGAGTTGGAATCACTGGAGTTGATTAAAGAGGAATGGTAACATGGTCAGAAGTTTAGGAAGATCAGTTTGACAGTTGAGTGGAGAACAGATTAGATTGGGGAGAGCCTTGAGTCAGGGGAGAACCACCAGCAGGCTACTGCAATAGTCCAGGCATGAGGTGATGAGAGCCTGTACCAGGGTGGTGACTATGTCAAAGGAGAGAAAGGGAGATATTAGAGAGATGTTACAAAGATAGGAACTACAGAACTTGGCAACTGATTTGGATATCGGAGGTGAGAGATAGTGAGGATGACACTTAAGCTGTGAACCTAAATGACTGCGAGGATAGTGCTACCCTAGGAAATGGAAGTTAGGAAAAGGGGAGGGTTTTGGGAGAAGATAATGAGTTCAGTTTTGAATATAATTATGTCTTTGGACATTAAGGTGTCCATGGGACATCTAGTTTGAGATGCCCAGTAGTCATGTGGAGATGCAAGTCTGGAGGTCAGGGAGAGATTAGGACTCAACAAATAAATCTGAGAATCATCTGCATAGAGATAATAGTTGAATCTGGGGGAGTTGAAAGGAATACAAATTGAAGGAGAAGAGAAGAGGGTCCCAGACAGAGCTTTGGGGGAAGCCACAATCAGTGAATGTGACTTGGATGAAGTTCCAGCAAAGAGACTAAGAAGGGATAGTCAGACAAGAAAAAGGAGAACCAGGAGAGAGCAGTGTCATGAAAATCTAGCCACAAGAGGAAAACATCTAACAAAATCATTTAAATGTAATCAAGATTATAATTTGATTTACTCTTTTAGATAGTGATTGGTATGAAGCCTACAGAATACTTATTCTTTTTTTTTTAGCTTTATTTATTTATTTTTAGGTTTCTACATTCATTCCACAACATTTTGAGTTCCAGTTTTTCTCTCCATCTCTCCCCTCCCCCCACCCATGAGGTGCATTTTGATTACCTCTTCCCTCAATATGCCCTCCCTTCTATCACACCACACCCTTCCCTTATCTCCATCTTCTTTCTTTTCTTATAGGGCAAGATAAATTTCTATACCCCATTACCTGTATTTCTTATTTCCCAGTTATATGCAATAACAATTCTCAACATTCGTTTCTAATACTTTGAATTCCAACTTCTCTCCCTCCCCACCCATCCCCGCTGAGAAGGCAAGCAATTCAATACAGGCTATATATGTGTCATTTTGCAAAAGACTTCCATAATGGTCATGTTGTGTAAAACAAACTATATTGCCCCCCATCCTACCCTGTCCCTCCTTTTTTTTTTTCTATTCTCTCATTTGACGTTGTCCCTTCCCAAAAGTGTTTACTTCTAGTTATTCCCTTTTCCATTTGCCCTCCCTTCTATCATCCCCCTCACCTCACTTGTCCCCTCCTCCCCTACTTTCCTGTAGTATAAGATAGATTTTCATACCAAATTTAGTGAGCATTTTATTCCCTCCTTAAGCCATATGTGAAGAGAGTAAGCTTCACATTTCCCCTCTCACCTGCTCCCTTTTCTCCTCCATTGAAAAAGATTTTTCTTATCTCTTTTATGGCTGATAGTCTGCCCCATTCCTTTTCTCCCTTTCTCCTCCCCATATTTTCCTCTCTCACCCCTTAAATTTATTTTATTTTTTTATGGATATCATCTCTTCTGAGTCAGCTCAACCTGTACTCTCTATCTCTCTGTGTGTGTGTGTGTGTGTGTGTGTGTGTGTGTGTGTGTGTGTGTGTGTGTGTATAATCCCTGCACCTACCCAAATACTGAGAAAAGTCTCAAGAGTTAAAAATATTATCATTCCATATAGGAATGTAAACAGTTCACCTTTAGAAAGTCTTATGATTTCTCTTTCCTGTTTACCTTTTCATGCTTCTCTTGATTCTTGTGTTTGAAAGTCAGATTTTCTCTTCAGTTCTGGTCTTTTCATCATGAATGCTTGAAAGTCCTCTATATCATTGAATGACCATTTTTTTCCTTGAATTATTACATTCAGTTTTGCTGGGTAGGTGATTCTTGGTTTTAATCCCAGTTGTTCTGGCTTCTGAAATATTCTATTCCAAGCCCTGTGATCCCTTAACGTAGAAGCTGCCAGATTCTGTGTTATCCTGATTGTATTTCCACAATACTCAAATTGTTTCTTTCTAGCTGCTTGCAATATTTTCTCCTTCACCTGGGAACTCTGAAATTTGGCTGCAGTATTCCTAAGAGTTTCTCTTTTTCAGGTCTGTTTTAGGAGGTAATCAGTGTATTCTTTCAATATTTATTTTACCCTCTGGTTCTAGACTATCAGGGCAGTTTTCCTTGATAATTTCTTGAAGGATAATGTCTAGGCTCTTTTTTTGATCATGACTTTCAGGCAGTCCTATAATTTCTAAATTGTCTCTCTTGGATCTATTTTCCAGGTCAGTTGTTTTTCCAATGAGATGTTTCACATTATCTTCTATTTTTTCAGTCTTTTGGTTTTATTTTGTAACTTCTTGGTTTATCATATAGCCATTAGCTTCCCTGAACTCCACTCTCATTTTTAAAGAACTATTTTGTTCAGTGAGCTTTTGAACCTCCTTTTCCTTTTGGCTAATTCTGCTTTTTAAAACCTTCTCCTCATTGACTTTTTGGACCTCTTTTTCTAATTGAGTTAGCCTATTTTTAAAGGTGTTATTTTCCTCAGCATTTTTTGGGTCTTCTTTAGCAAGCTGCTGACTCACTTTTCAAGCTCTTCTATGGCCTGGGCCCATTTCTCATTCATTTTGGAGGTACTGGAGGCAGAAGCCTTAACTTTCTCTGATAATATGCATTATTCTACTTCATCTGAAAGGATGGAAGGAGATACCTGTTCACCAAGAAAGTAACATTCTGTGGTCTTATTTTTTTCCTTTTTTTGGGCATTTTCCCAGCCAGTTACTTGACTTCTGAATCCTTTGTCAAGAGGAGGGTCCTAGTGCTCCTCCTCCCTGCAGGGCCATGCTCAGGGCTGAGGTTCAGATCAGCTGCTCAGTTCCCCCAGAGGCTTTAAGCTGAGCCACTGGGACAGTGGACCCAGGCTGCTTCCATGGCCACTGTAGCCACCCACCACTGGCTGCTGCTGCTGCCACCTCTGCCACTACCTGGGGCCAGGCTGGGGGGACCCCACTCCCCTCTCACCCAGCTGGGAAAGCCCTCCCATGCTGACTTTTGAAGCTTTCTTTGTCGCTTGTGGGTTGAGGGATCTGGGACCCTCCCTGCTGGGGATTCTGCCCCAGAGAACTGTTCTGGTCCTTTTCCTCCTGTGCCGCACAGCCATGGCTGGGCTCCGCTCTGTGAACCCGTGAGATACACCTTTCCTGTTGGCCTTCCAGGTTACTTTTGGCTGGACATCTCTTTCGCTCTGTCGTTTTGTGGCTTCTACTGCTCTAGAATTTGTTGAGAGTCATTTTTTACAGGTATTTTGTGGGCTGTGGGGGAAGTGCTAGAATATATGCATCTTTCTACTCTGCCATTTTGGCACTGCCCCCCAGAATACTTATTCTTTCCCCCTGACTGCCTATAACATTGTAATAGAAAATGAATTTTACAAGTAAAACCTTATATAATTTATAAATATTCGACACTTTGATGCTTTAAACCTTTTAAATTTTCTTAATTGGTCATAAGTACAATGGAGGGTATCCTAAGACTTCTTGAAATAATTTCTTATATTTGTCTCTGTACTTACATGATGTGGATGGTACAAAATCTTAGGATGGTCTCTTGGTTCAGATAATTTGGGCACTGTTCAAACAATTCAACCATTGGGACAGTCAGCAGATTCCTGCCCATAATTAAATTACCCTGGGATTTTGTTTTCAGATCTTTGCTCCTTGATATAACTATCTCTCCAGGCCAAGCATGTGCCTGAGGTTTGTTGATTCATTTCCTGTCATTCCTTCAGTGGTAACATACTAAGCTGCTGGCAATGGAAACTTTAGAAGGGCCTTGTTTGATCCTAAAATACCTTTGGCTACTTGGCTGCTCAGTAATAGGACCTGCCCAGCAGTGAAGTTACATTAGGCTACTAATTTACAGCTTAAAAAATTTTTTCCCATTAGTTTTTTCATCATCTCCGGAATGATTTCATTTTAACTATTTTAACCATAATATCTTAGCTCAATCTAAATAACCAATGTGAATGTAATGTAGATTTTGATACCTTCTATTGCTGAAACACCTAATTTTCTGATACTAGATGTTATATTTGAGTACTCTCCTGTGTAAACTGTGGTCTACTTGTGGTTTTAAATAGTTTGGATTAGATGAGATCCCAGCTTTCCCTAACTTTAGTAGACTCATTTACTTGCATGAGTCTTTTTTTGATTATAGATGGCCAGATTAATTAATATTCTTAGTTTCAAATAAATTTTATACACCTTGTAAGCCGGTGTGATACCTTAATAACAAGAATTCTAGGGAATGGTTGTCAAATGTCAGAAGGTACAGGTAGAAATTGTGATCCATTTCAATTCAACAAATATTTATTAAGTATGCACTTTGTGCTAGGAACTCAAGGTTCAAGACAAAGGCAGAATAGTCCCTGCTTACAAGAAGCTGACATTTTACTATGGAAAACATTTATAGAGACAAACAAAAAGGAATAGCCATAGGGACTGGACTATGATTTTACTGATCTGGGAAAATTCCAGGTGAAGACAGTCTCTTTTTACCTGCATAGGTCAGCAGCTTATCTGCAATGTAAAATCTTAGAGAATTGTCTAGAGCCTGGAGAAGTTAAATGACTGTCCAGGATTACTGAATTTCAGGAAAGAGAGAAGACTGAATACTGGAAGGGTTAGGAAAGGCCTCAAGTATATTGCACTTTTAAAGCAATGGAGTCAAGTTCAGATAGAAATGCAGGCCACTAAATCATATATAAGGATCCCTAGTGGCTGCACATTGACTTAGAAAACTACACTAACATTATCCGTGTTCTGTTATATATTTTTTTAAATTGTGTTAAATATTTTCCAATTGCATTTTAATCTGGTTGGGCCATTTTGGAGTGTTGTAGGCCCCGGTGCATGCATTTGGCACTGCCCTCTGCTTTAAGGAGCAGATGGAATCTTTGAGGTAGAATTGAGAAAGGAATACTCTGAGTGTAAACAGGACCACCTTTTCTGGTGGACGTCGAATGTAGTGACAGAAGCAAGATATGGAAAGTTGTACAAAGAACAAGTTAACAAGCTACTTTAATCTGAATGTTGAGTGCATGAAAAAGAATAATAAGAAGTAAGACTAATGTTAATGGTAGAGAGCCATAATGTGCAGGGTTTTAAATGCCAGGTTGAGGATTTTGATTCGAGTCATTAGAAAGCCACTAAGGTTTCTTGAATAGTGGAGTAGCATGGTAATATTTATATTTTGAGAATATTAATTTGGCAGCTGTGTAAAAGATAGACTGGAGAGAGAAGAGACTGAAACCAGAGGGGCCAATTAATGAGACTATTAGAGTAGTTCATGCCAAAGGTAAGCAAACAATCAAGCACTTATTGAATAGAGGCTGTTTGAGTAGAGAAAAGGGGCCCGATGTATGAGATTTTTGTGAAACTTGACAACATTGGATTTAGAGGGTGATGGAATTGGAGGTGTCAGTGAAGTTGTGAACTTGGAACCAAACAAATAGGAAAGTTTGGGGGAGGGATGGGCTTTTAAGAAAATATAATGGATTCCAATTTTGAGATGTTGGTTGGAGTTAAGATGCCTATGGGACATCCAGGTGGAAATATCTAGCAGATATTTTTTTTTAAAGAAGTATTTACAAAATGTTTACTATATGTGAAACACTGTCCTGAGCAGTATAGATACGGATAAAAAACAAGATGACCCTGCCCTAAAGGAACTCATATTCAAATAGAAGGAAAAACTTATGTATTTCAGCTGCAATTCAGATGAAAAACCCTATGGTCTTTATAGTGCAAGTATAGTGCAAGTGGCAAAGTAGAGGACACATGTGCTGTTCTGAGGACTTGAGCTTACATACTTACTAATGGCATGTGGTCAGCATTTGATGTTTTTGCCTGCAGGGATGGGTTTCTTTTCCACAAGGAGAATCCCCTTTATGATTGCTACAAGGGCTGAGCTGGATGCAGGACTGCTGGTGTAGAGACATGGTAATTCTCCCAGTTCTTAGACTCAGAATCCTGGCCTGTCTCTATCAGGGTCTGAGGGGAGGTGGTAGTTGAAGTGGCCTTGACCTATCTAGCATGTGCTGCTTCTTTTCTTCTCCCATCTCCCTTTCAGGATGCCTTGCTGCTTTAGCTATTTTGGAAGTTGATTTTCAGATGATGGGGTGGGGGCAGCGTCAGCCCTTTTTCCACAAAGGTTACTCCTCCAATGATGGCTGCTGGAAGCTAGACTCATACTTTGGATATTACTGCTGTTCCTGTGGCTCTTGGGTTTGCTTACTCATCACTGGCAGATAGTAGATGATATGGGACTCAAGGTCCAAAGAGATACTAGCACTGGATATACAATTTTGGAAGTTATCTGCACTGAGATAATAATTGAACCCATGGAAGCTGATAAAAATCACTGAGAGAAAGGCTATGGAGACAAAAGAGAAGTGGGCTTAGGATGGAACTGTGAGTGATGATCCTGCAATTGAGACTAAGAAGGAATAGTAATATACACATAAGAGAGAAGTGCTGGTCCCAGAATGTTTCAGAACTGGAAGAAATCCCAGAGACCATCTAGTCCAATCCATACATGAGAAAAATCCTCACTATAACATACCTGAGGAGGGCTCATGGTCCCCTTTTGTTTGAAGATGTCCAGTGAGTGGGAACCCACCACTTTCTAAGGCATTGGGTAGCTTTTGTAGTTAGGCAGTTCTTCCTGACAGTGAGCTTAAATTTTTCTCTGAATAACTTCTATCTGTTGCTCCTCATTTTGCCCTTGGGCCCAAGCAGACATGCCTGGTCTCTCTTTCCACATGATAGCCATTCAATCATACTTTGGAAGCCAGCTATCATGTCTCTCACCCCTCTTGGCCCCCAGGTCTTCTTTGGGCTAAACATTCCCAGTTCTTTAAGCTAATCTTCATGTGGTATGGACTTGAGACTATTTGCCATTTCTGGTTGCTCTATTTCGGATATTCTTTGCCTAATCAATGGTAGGCCTTCAAGAAAGGTATATATAGACAATCATTGGGTTCTTTTAGGACTCAGATTCTGGGTCATTGGTATCAGAAGCTAGAGAGAGAATGAAGACTAAGACAAGGCCATCGGATTCAGCAATTAAGAGGTTGTTGGTAATTTTGGAGAGAGTAGGTTTTGTCGAATGCTGTGGTCAGAAGCCCAACTGCAGAGGGTTAAAGAGAGAGTAGGAGTTTGAGAAAATGGAGATAAAAATATGGATAACTCTTTCTAGAAGTTTGACTATGAAAGTGAGAAAGAATACTGGACAATAGAGTGAAGGGTTGGCAAGATCAATGGCAGTTCCTTCAACAACTGGGAAGACATGGGCACAAGTATAGGTGGTAAAGGTGCTAAATAACAGAGAGAGATGAGAAAGTGCTTTTTTGAGGAGAAATGTAAAGCGCTTTCTTAAGGAAGACAGAGAGTAAGGTCAACTTTTTTGAAAAGAAGCATGGCATTTGGATAGGTCGCTTAGCCTTGGAATCAGGAAGACTTAGATTTCAGTCTTGCTTCTGACAGCCTACTAGCTGTGCCACCATGGACAAGTTACTTAACCTCTTAGTATTCAGACAGCCTTTTAAGAGTTAGAAATTGCTGGTGGCTTGCAGCTCTGCATCGGTAAAGGGAGTTTTCATTCTGGGAATTCTCTACATCAATGAAATCACAGTCTGCATATGTGTATGTAATATCCATATACATACATACATAATTGTCATATATATTTTTTTAATCTAAATTCTTTTTGAAATCTTAAACTGACCCTCAAAACTAGTGATTTTGAATTTAAAGTTCCAGTATTTCCTGAGTTTAATTTCTTAGAGTACACTTAGAATAGGATTTGGAAGTGTATAGATTATAATCAGATATAGCATTACTGCCTTCCAGATCCTAATCATGTTTGAGGAGAGTGATAAATTTGAAGAATTGATTAGACTTCATCATTGGTCATTTAAACTTTGTCTTAATGATCAAGAATTATATATAAAGTGGATCCAATATACAGAATTAAGTAGATAAAAATAACATCTCCACAATATAGTGTGACGGTATTTTATACATATGAATTCTTGTACTCGTTGGAGGAACAGAGAATGTTTACCCTAGAGAAGAGAAGACTCAAGGCAGATACAATAGCTATATTCAGTTATTGGAACAGTTGTGATATGGAGGAGAAATTAGCCTTGTTCTGTTTGTCTCCTATGGTAGAACTAGGAACAGTGGGTGTAAAAATTTCCTAACAAATCTAACTGTCCAAAAATGGAAAAGGCTACCTTGAGGAACCTTCTTTGAGGACTTCACTTGGTCTGGGAGGTCATTTATTGAGTCTGTTATAGTGGGAATTCCTTTCTTGTATGGGTTGAATTAGATAGTTATGGAGAATCCTTCCAATTCCCAAATTCTGTGAAATTCTGGCTCTGCTGTTTACTACCATTAACCTTGGGTGGGTCCCTTAATCTTTCTGCACCTCAATTTCCTCATTTGGAAGATGAGATAATTGCTCTTGCCCCATACAACCAATAAATTGTGAAATTTTGTCATTTCTGCCTTCAAAGCATCACATATTCCCCTTCTTTCCACTCATACAGTCCACACTCTGGTGCAGACTCTCATTATCTCCTGCCCAGACTATTGCAATACCCTCCTAATTGGTCTCCTACCTCAAGGCCCTCCCCATCCCAGTCCTTCCTCCACTCATCTGTCAAAGTGAGGGATGTGAGATGAGGAAGGGAAAATAGGGTGCCGGTAGTGGCCTCAAGCTTTAGCCAGGTATGAGATGGGGTCCTCAGCATATAGAGGATAAGGGGACGGAGTCTTGAAGAGAGAAGAAAAGGTTTGGAACTTATGCTGTGGTGAATGGGACGGGAAGTTATCTAGGGAGGAATAGTAGGATTTCTTTCCTGTAGTTAGGGTCTAGTTGAGATGGGTTAATGTAAATTTAAAGTGGACTCTCTCTGCACAGTTTTGTCATTTTCTTCAGTTTCATGTAAACATATGAGGAGGAGTAGAGGTGGATAGTAGAGTAATCTAGAGGTAAAGGTGTCATTGGCAATATGACAAAGGAACAAAGGTGTTCATAGGTAGAGGATTATATAGAGTAGGGTCCTTAACCTGGGGTTCATGAATTTTTAAAAATAGTTTGATAATTATTTCAGTATAATTGGTTTCCTTTGTAATCCTGTGTAGTATTATGCATTTAAAAATATTTTTCTGAGAAGTGGCCCCTAGGACTTTGTCAGCTTGCCAAAGGGGTCTGTGACACAAAAAAAGGTTAAGAACTCCTCATGTAGAGTTTGGATTTGATAGATACCATTTAAGGTAAACAATTATTAAACTGAGGCATTATGGAGTAGTGGATAAGAGAGATGTGAACATGTCTCTTATAAGTGGACATGGAGTTGGCAAAGTGGGGGGGAACGCCTTGAATTACCAAGTCTTATATCAGATGCTTCAGTTTCTGCCTTAGAAACAACTCTCTGAGATGAGAAGTTAGAAATATACTTGGGCCTCAGGAGTTCCTTGTACCTGCAGACCCAGGTCTGTCTAGATCAGAAATCTGTAGCCCTTTAACAACAGCAGATTAATTCACAGAGCTTTCTCTTTTCTTGTAAAATTTATCCCTACAAACATAAATATACCTCTCAGAATTAGATTTAACTGCTGGCATTTTGGTGGGTTTAAGTGAAATAATGATCATTGCCAAAAATGGAATATTAGTGTTTCCACAACAGTTATATGTGAATAGGGATACCTCTTCTGGGTAGGAATATGTCTGATTACACTCAAAACAACAAGAGATCAGAATGTGTGGTATGTCTCTTGGTAATAGATATTCCTGGACTGAGATATCAGTTCTGTGAAACTGAAGAGAGCTAGTATTTATACTTGCTGATTTGGGAACCTGTCTTTCTTATACAGTACTTTTGGACCAAAATATAATCCACTATGCAAAAAAATTGCTAAACATTGCCTTCCAAAATAAAATGAAATGACACAAAATGTCCAGTTTTAAAGTCTGAACTCTTTAGAAATGAGAAGTACATATGCTGGACCTATGGATATGAAATTAAACCTTTCAGTAGAGTGGAATTTATGATTATTTCTCTTGTGAAACCTTATTAGACTCAGCAAACTGTGTAAATGATGTGTGTCTGTCCTTCGTTACCAAAGAAGACCATGCCATCAGAGAAGTCATGACATGACTTGCACCTGACTTTGTTTTGAGTGAGGGAGGGCTGTGCAGGTCACCAGCCTCACTTCTCCTCCTGAGCCATCTGGATCCAGTGACCAGATATTCATCAGGATCACTGGAGATGACCCAGGATGAGGCAGTTGGGGTTAAGTGACTTGCCCAAGGTCACCCAGCTTGTGAGTGTCAAGTGTCTGAGTTGAGATTTGAACTCAGGTCCTCCTGACTCCTGCATTGGTGCTCTATCCACTGTACCACCTAGCTGCCCCTGTGTAAATGATACAGTTTTGTAAACATCTCTTGTCTTGGGTCCAAATTTTTGTTTTGTTTAAATAACAGCTTACTTTTATAAGCACTTTACAGTGTGTAATGTATTTTCCTTACAATAGCTTTGTAGTTATTAGTAGCAAAGAATAGCAACATGTGATTGGACAAATTGTTATCATTTTAAAGCATGGTAGGATATAATAGAATGTCTTAAACTACAGTAAGGAGAGCTGGACTACAGACACCAGTGTCTGTATTGGGCAAATCATTTAATCTCTCTGGACCTTAGTTTTCCCAACTGTAAAAATGAAGGACATGGACCTCTGAGATCCTTTCCAAAAAAAATCCCCTAGTTCTCCAAAAGTCTTAGGAAAGAATCCTAGTATGAATACATCTGTAGAAATCCGCAGTACAAAAGAAGAGAGTGTTGGATCTGGAGTCAGAAAACCTGGTTTCCGATCCCATCTTGATCACTTATGTCCTTTGTGACTTTGAGCAGGTCACTTACAATTTCTGTGCTTCAGTTCCCTCATCTGTAGAATGAAGGCATTAGAGTGTGCTCTAATGATTGGTTGCTCAGTAGTCTAAATCATCGTCCTTGCAAGTTTACTCTATTTTTATATCCTAATATCAATGATATAGAGCTGAAAAGAATCTTAAAGGTCACTTATTCTAATGCATTTTATAGATGAGGAAAGTGAGGCATAGAAAGCTTAAGTCCCCTCTACTCAATTAAGTTACACTCTATAAGGAATTAAAACATGCATACAGGTTTGAGTCAAGGGATTTTACATCAGTGTCTGTTTACTATAAGCATAATCTATTGTTCTGGGTGCTGGGAATTACAGAAAGATAACTGAAACAACCTTGACCTTCTAGGAGCTTAAACCTCCATGACAGGAATATAAATAGTATAATGTAATAGGCTCATTAATAAATTATGAGTTTGGAAAAAGTAGAATGTAGTAGGAAAAGTTAAGGATACAGGGTAAGAATATTTAAAGATCATAATTTTACTTTTTAAAAAGTTTTATTGTTGTCTTTTTCTTTATGCCACAGTCATTTCCTTTTGACCTCCCCATACATGAAACCCTTAGTACCTATCAAAAAAAAAAAAAAACCACAAAAACCAAATTTAAGCAAAGCTGGCTGACACAGGGATCTGTTTGTATATACAGTGTTCTACCTCCCTAAACTCCTAGATTTCTACTAAGAGGAGGGAGTTATTTTATAATGGCCTATCAGTGTAGAGCTGGACATTAGTTAGGCCAGCCTTCTCATTTCACAAATGAGAAAACTAAGGCCTGGAGAGTTTAATGGACTTGGCACAGGTAATGCAGGTAGTTGTCAAAAGCAAGTTTTGAACTCAAGTCCTTTCAACTACAGAAGTGTTCATTAGCTGTCTGTGAAAGGAAAGAATGAAGAAAGGGAAGGAAGACGGAAGGAAGGAAAGTGAGGTAAGCAAAGGAAATATAAAAGAGACTGCTCATAATTCATCAGATTTGGATTTTACATTAGTTCAGTCATTGTGTATATTGTCTCTTGGTTCTGCATTTTTCACTTCATATGTCTTCTATATTTCTTTGAATTGAGAGGGTCACTTCAGCCCAGGGAATGAGGAAGGCTTCATGGAGAAGGTGGCATTGTAGTAAGTTTTTAAAGGAAAAAGCAGGATTTATATTGACCAAGTTAAGGAGAAAGTGGTTTCAAGCCTGAAGAGTGCAAAGAGGTGGGGCAAGGCAGAACAAGATTTAGGGACCAGCTATCTTAGTCTACTTGGTCATATGGTAAGGGTATTAAGAGAAATGTAAATGCAGTGCTTAGAAAGTTGCAGAAAAATTATTTCTAACTGAGGAATTTCTTGATCATGATAGTTAGCATTTTAGCTTATGCCTTAAAGGAATGGTTTTGATAGTTGGAGCTGAGGATCAATTCAAGTTAGGTGCCTTATACAAGTATGAGAAATGTTGCTTTCAATTTTCCAGATTCAGGGTAGGCAGTAGGAAAGAGTTCTGAAATGAGCAGATCCTGAGTCAGGTCTTCAACTGTGACTTCCTTTTTTTGTTTGAGATTTTGTGAACAAAACAGGAGGGAATTGTAGCTAGAGCATTCTGATTTGGAGTCAGAGAATCTGAGAAGGATCCTCAAATTGTCTGAATAGTCCACGTTATCTGCCTTTTGTGAGGGAGTTGAGTTCTGTTTAGCTTTAGACAAGCTAGAAGTTCCTTGATAACTTTTGAAACACCAAACATGAGATAATTGAATAAACCTGAAGAAATTCAATTTTTTTTTTTTTTTAAAAAAAGGAATCCATTATTAGCTCTTGCCTCCTGGAGAGGGAAGGCTTACAGGTTGTGCCAAAGCCTCTTTCCCATGTTCTCTAAGGTAGAATTCAGGTTTTTGTTTTACTTTTCTTTTTTAGAAGTAAAATCTGTTGTAAATCAACACTTCCTCAGAATAATTATAACATGTCTAATTGTAGTTCTAAAGAGAGAATTACCTTCAATTTTAGATACTGATTTAATTTTGTATAGGTAGCTATTTTCTTAATACATTATTTTCTTTCCGATAAAACTCAGCTTTAGATCCCCCTGTTTTCTAGTTTTTTGGTGTCAGCAGCCAAGTACCTCTGTAATTTGAATCACAGTATTTCACTATATTTTATGCTGCATATTTAAGCCATGTATTTATACAGAGAGGGAAATTTGCCTATTATATTTGATAGCCACTTGAAATTATTCACGTTCAGTTCAACATTGTTTTTGCCCTGTGTTTTACTGAAATCTCCATGGAATTGTAACACAAGATATTGTGTATAATACATTTGAAATTATTTCAGACCAGACCTTTAACTGTTTTAGAAGCATATAATTAATTTCTATTAATGTTCTTATGTGCCTAGTTTTCATGAGATAAATAAATTCTTTATAGATATTTAATGAATGGATTTCTTGTTAATTCATGTAAATAGAGACAAATGTCATTGTAACGGCTGAACTGCTTGTCTTACTAAAAGACTAGTAAAAAAAAGCAATTCCAGTGAGAACCTCCTCCCTGCTGTACTTATAAACATAGAGCTCGGTCTTGCAAAGGCAGCATTCATTTTAACTTTATGTTCACTTGTTCACACTTGTTTCTCTTGTTTTAGCTCTTCCTCTTTCAGAATGAGCATTTTCCTATTTGGTTTCAACCCTAGGGAACTTGTAAATTTCAAGAGAAGTCATCAGACTCCTTCTTCTCCCTACTTTGTTTTTTCTTCTATAGACTGTGAGCTCATTTAGGAGCTTATGCCCCCATCTCTGAGCACAATGCCTGGCATATAGTAGGCATTTAATTAATGCTTGTTAACTTGACTTTTCAACTTTTCTTACTCATCCTCCTCCTCCCTCTCTTTCCCCTTCTTTTTGGAGAAGCTGGAGGTAATAAGGGGAGAAAAGAATTAATTTAGATACTCTTATTGCTATATGAGATAACAGTGTAATCTACTAAAAAAAAAATCTTCTATGCCACTATTGAAATTTTCATGGAGTTAGAGTGCTAAACACTCTAGAGAGTCAGGAAGACTTGGTGACCTTGGCGAAGTAACTTAATCTCTTCCAGTCTCAGTTTACTTATCTGAAAATGAGAGAATTGTACTTGATTACCTCTTAAGACCCCTTCCAACTCTGACTCTGGAAGACTCTGACTCTGTGATCTTGGTTGTTAATCCTTTTCTCACACTGCTTTTTTTTTCAGTCATCCTCCTTGACTGGAAACTATTCACTTTTTCTTAAAGCTTTTTTGTTCCATGATGTCCTTGTCACATCACTATCCTGGTTCTCTTTCTACCTGTCTTATTACCTGTTTTAAAAGTGTTTTTTTTTATTGTCTTGCTTTTCTACTTCATTCTCCAAAACGTATACCCTAGTCAGAGTTCTGTCTTTTATTCCTCTTCTCATTTTACACCCTTTCCCTTTATCCACTCCCATGCCTTTAGCTATCATCTTTATGAGAATGACTCCCAAATCTTTATCCACCCACAACCTCTCATAAAGCACCTGTTGTATATTTTCAGCTGTTAATCTTAGTGCCTCCTACAGAGGGAAGGGAAGGAGGGGGGGGAGAGGGAGAGAGAGCTGCCTACAGGGTGTGGGACACTATGCTAAGTGCTTTTTTTTTAATTAACAAATTTTATCTTATTGATCCTTACAACAACCCTGGGAGACAGTTGCTATTATTATCCTTATTTTACCAATGAGGAAACTGAGGCAAAGAGACTTGCCCAGATTTCAGCTTAGGTTTTCCTGACTTCAAGCCCATCAACAGTGCCACTACCTGCCTTGACAGTATCAAGTAGCAAAAAAAAAAAAAAAGCTCATTTTCAGAACAAGGAAAGAAAAAAATTGAACATTAATAAACTTTTAACTACATAAATCTTTGTCTAATTAGTTTTGTTTGTTAACTATCGCTAATAATTCTGCTGCATCTTCTGCTTGTTACTTCATTGTTATCTAAAAATTGAAGCTTTTTCTGGATTGAGACAATCTCAAGCCTTTCATGTTTATTTTATGATTTTGCATATTTCAATTTATATGCATGTATTAATATCTCATGAAATGAGACAATTGTAAAGTACTTCGCACAGTGCCTGGCACATAGTAAGTGTTATATAAAAGTCTGTTATTATTATCATTATTTCATTTGCTATAGAATGTGTAAAAACCTAAATTAGGGGAGAAAAAAGAAGAGCTGTAGGTTGTGCGGTGCACAGTCCTTGCCACGTTGGAAGAGGGATAGATGTACTTGGCAGAACTCCAAACTAAATACCTGAATGACATTCTCTGTTTTGCAACATTGACAAATAACTTTCAGCATCAGAATTTAACACTTGTAATCCAGTCTTATGAAATAAGTCTATTCATATCATTTATTTGCTTTTAAATCTTACATCTTCTAGATTTGTATCAATATTAATTGTCTCACAACACAGGTCTTCTAATTTCCTTAATAATTTTTTACCTTAGTATCTTCAGTATTTAAGTAGAATAAGCATTGAGTCTCAAAAACTATTTCTGTCTTCCAGGCCGTTTTATAAATATTTGAAAAAAATACCATTTTATTGAGATGAAGTGATTACTGAAGAATATATAATCTTTGGAGAATGCTGCATTTGAGTCCTGGAGACATATTAATCAAATGTAATATTATTGACATTTCTGGTCCTTATAGTGTTTCCTGAATTTTCTCCCTCCTACCCCACACACCCCTCCCTCAGAATTCAACAACCACAAAATCCAGCAAAAATAACTAATATGGTGATCTCATCTAATATTATACACAGCATTCTGCCCATGTAACCCCCCACCTCTCTGCTAAGAGAAGGGCAATATAGTTCACTTTCTCTAATACCAAGCTAAGTTATTAGTTACTCAGAGTTCAGTTTTCTTTTAGTGGTCTTTTCATTACTTTTATTGTTCTCCTCGTGTATAGTATTCTTCTGGTCTTATTTCCCTTTTCTTCATTTCATACAGATCTTACCGTATTTCTCTGGATTCCATATATTCAGTATTTCTTGATGCACAGTGATACTCCATTGTATTTCTATACTCCAGTTTTTACAGCCATCCCCCAATCATCAGTGGGCACCCACTTTCTTTCCAGTCCTTTGATTCTTCAAAAAGTGAAGGATTTTTTAAAATGCATTGCTAAATACAGAATGAAGTAAACAGAACCAGAAGAACATTTTTGTGATAACAATATGATAAGGGCAAAAAAAAACTTTGAAAAAACTCTGATTAGTGTATTGACCAACCATGATTCCAAAGGACTAATGGTAAAACATGCTGTTTCCTGAAAGAGTAGTGAAGGACTCGGAGTATAAAATGAGACATTGCAATTTTTGGACCTGGCCAATGTAGAAATTTGTTTTGTTTGACTATACATATGTGTAAGAGAGTTTTATTTTGTTCTATTTTGTTTTTCTCAGTTGGGGGGACTGTGCTACAGGGGGGATTTTTGCTGATTCACTTATGTTTTTACCACAGAGCTTGTTTCACTGTTGTATTTATATTTCCTTTGCAAAAAAAGGCAACTATATATAATTAAAGTAACTTTGAAAATTGATTGAATTATATAGAGGCAGCTAGGTGATACCCTAATCTGGAATCAGGAGGGCCTGAGTTCAAATTTAGCCTCAGACACTTACTAGCTGTGTGACCCTGGACAAGTTGCTTTACCCTGTTTGCCTCAGTTTTCCTCATCTGTAAAATGAGCTGGAGAAGAAGATGACAAACCATTCTAGTATCTCTGCCAAGAAAACCCCAAATGGTGTCACAAAGAGTTGGACATGCCAACTCTTTGGAGACTGACAAATTATGAAAGTGTGTTATAATTGCTTGTCTCCTTCCATGGATCTTTGTTGAGTTAAGAAGTATGTATAGTTGCTAGGCGGTGTCATGGATAGAGTCCTGGACTGGGAGTCAATAAGATCCAGGTTCACCTCTTGTCTCAGACTCTTATTAGTTGTGACTGGGAGTCATTAAACCTCCCTTGGCTTTGATTTCTTCATCTGTAAAATGAAGATAGTTATAGTAGGCTTTGACTCTGTTCTTATCCCCAAGTGTAGTTATTAAACTTGCTCCTCCTTTCAGAAAATAAGTCCCAAGATGGAAGGAAGCCTTTATGTCTTCTGTATCTGTAACAGTTCCTTATAATTGTTCTGCCCTGAAGAACTAAGGGTGGCAAGATGGGATGGGGAGGCCCAGTATATCTGTGGCTCATCCCTTGCAAGTCGACCAATTACTCTAGCTTACCAGTCTTCACTTTTAAAATACAATATCCTCTGGAAGAGTTAAGCCTACTATTTATGTCTAACATGAATTATTTTAATTATATTGAATAATAATAATAATGAGAAGTAGCTAGTATCATGCATAAAGAGCTGGCCTCAGGAAAAGCTGGATCCAAATCCAAGCTTTGGCATACACAAACTCTATGAAACTACATAGAGTCACCTAACCTCTCAGTGCCCCAAACAATTCTCTTAACATTAAAAGTTGCAGAATAATTGATGATCTACATTAGTAGATGAAGTTTCCTATGCTATTTCCATCACAGGTTGAGGCTTTTTTCCCCCACCCCTCCATATATCACTTTAATAATAATATAGTATTTTAAAGACTTAAGACGACTCAGAATTTCTCATTAAAAAGACTGCTTGTGGAGCCAAGATGGCAGAGTAGAAAGACGCACATACACATAACTCTGAACCCACAACCTATAGAACGGCTACAGGGAAGTAACTCACGGTGAATTCTGCACCCAGAGGCCACGGAACATTGGAGCGAGGGAGATTTCTGTTCCGGAGAGACCTGCAAACCTCTTGCGGGGGGGTCCTTCGCGCTGCGGACTGGGCGCCGGGACTGGGAGCTGAGTGCAGCCCTGCCGCGGCCGCAGCACCAAGAGGAAAAGATCCGAGCGGGCTTCAGGGACAGGATCTCCAGCGGCCACGCGGGTCCCTCTACCCACAGAGGGACCTGCAAACCTCTCGCAAAAGGTCCGTCGCGCTGCAGACGCAGAGCCCAGCCCAGACCTGCCCCGGCCATGGCCGCAGCACCGAGAGAAACAGATCCGAGCAGGCTTCAGGGATGGGATCTCCAGCAGCCGCACAAGTCCCTCCACCCACAGGTGACGGGGGTCGGTGAGAGAGTCTCTTTGGCGGGTCGAGAGGGGAGTGGGGTGCCCCCATAACTCAGGCCCCCCCCCCCGGAGGTAGAAGCTGAGAGGTGGCTGCAGACCGGGGCTCCCCAAGGGGGCAGGAGCCTGGATCCATTGTGGAAGGTCTGTGCATAAACCCCCTGAGGGAACTGAGCCTGAGAGGCGGCCCTGCCCCAACCTCAGCACCTGAACTTAATCTCACACTGAATAGCAGCCCTGCCCCCACCAAAAGCCCTAAGGCTGGAAGCAGCATTTGAATCTCAGACCCCAAACGCTGGCTGGGAGGATCAGGAGGCAAGGTGGGTGTGAGGAGAATATTCAGAGGTCAAGTCACTGGCTGGGAAAATGCCCAGAAAAGGGAAAAGAAATAAGACTATAGAAGGTTACTTTCTTGGTGAACAGACATTTCCTCCCTTCCTTTCTGATGAGGAAGAACAATGCTTACCATCAGGCAAAGACACAGAAATCAAGGCTTCTGTGTCCCAGCCCACCCAGTGGGCTCAGGCCATGGAAGAGCTCAAAAAGAATTTTGAAAATCAAGTTAGAGAGGTAGAGGAAAAGCTGGGAAGAGAAATGAGAGACATGAAGTCAAAGCATGAACAACAGATCAGCTCCCTGCTAAAGGAGACCCAAAAAAATGTTGAAGAAAATAACACCTTGAAAACTAGCCTAACTCAATTGGCAAAAGAGGTTCAAAAAGCCAATGAGGAGAAGAATGCTTTCAAAAGCAGAATTAGCCAAATGGAAAAGGAGATTCAAAAGCTCACTGAAGAAAATAGTTCTTTCAAAATTAGAATGGCACAGATGGAGGCTAAGGACTTTATGAGAAAGCAAGAAATCACAGAACAAAGCCAGAAGAATGGAAAAATGGAAGATAATGTGAAATATCTCATTGGAAAAACAACTGACCTGGAAAATAGATCCAGGAGAGACAATTTAAAAATTATGGGACTCCCTGAAAGCCATGATCAAAAGAAGAGCCTAGACATCATCTTTCATGAAATTATCAAGGAAAACTGCCCTGAGATTCTAGAACCAGAGGGCAAAATAAATATTCAAGGAATCCACAGAACACCGCCTGAAAGAGATCCAAAAAGAGAAACTCCTAGGAACATTGTGGCCAAATTCCAGAGTTCCCAGGTCAAGGAGAAAATATTGCAAGCAGCTAGAAAGAAACAATTCAAGTATTGTGGAAATACAATCAGGATAACGCAAGATCTGGCAGCCTCTACATTAAGGGATCGAAGGGCATGGAATAGGATATTCCAAAAGTCAAAGGAACTAGGACTAAAACCAAGAATCACCTACCCAGCAAAACTGAGTATAATACTTCAGGGGAAAAATTGGTCTTTCAATGAAATAGAGGATTTTCAAGCATTCTTGATGAAAAGACCAGAGCTGGTAAGAAAATTTGACTTTCAAACACAAGAATGAAGAGAACCATGAAAAGGTGAACAGCAAAGAGAAGTCATAAGGGACTTAGTAAAGTTGAACTGTTTACATTCCTACATGGAAAGACAATATTTGTAACTCTTGAAACATTTCAGTATCTGGGTACTGGGTGGGATTACACACACACACATGCACACACGCACACATACATAGAGACAGAGTGTACAGAGTGAATTGAAGAGGATGGGATCATATCTTAAAAAAAAAAATGAAATCAAGCAGTGAGAGAGAAATATATTGGGAGGAGAAAGGGAGAAATTGAATGGGGCAAATTATCTCTCATAAAAGAGGCAAGCAAAAGACTCATTAGTGGAGGGATAAAGAGGGGAGGTGAGAGAAAAACATGAAGTCTACTCTCATCACATTCCACTAAAGGAAAGAATAAAATGCACACTCATTTTGGTAGGAAAACCTATCTCACAATACAGGAAAGTGGGGGATAAGGGGACAAGCAGGGTGGGGGGGATGATAGAAGGGAGGGCATGGGGAGGAGAGTGCAATTTGAGGTCGACACTCATGGGGAGGGATAGGATCAAAAGAGAATAGAAGTAATGGGGGACAGGATAGGATGGAGGGAAATATAGTTAGTCCTATACAACACAACTATTGTGGAAGTCATTTGCAAAACTACACAGATTTGGCCTATATTGAATTGCTTGCCTTCCAAAGGGAAGGGGTGGAGAGGGAGGGAGGTAAAGAAGTTGGAACTCAACGTGTTAGGATCAACTGTCGAGTAATGTTCTTGCCACTAGGAAATAAGAAATACAGGTAAAGGGGTATAGAAAGCTATCTGGCCCTACAGGACAAAAGAGAAGACAGAGACAAGGGCAGAGAGGGAGGATAGAAGAGAGAGCAGATTGGCCATAGGGGCAATTAGAATGCTTGGTGTTTGGGCGGGGGAGGGGATAAAAGGGGAGAAAATTTGTAACCCAAAATTTTGTGAAAATGAATGTTAAAAGTTAAATAAATAAATTTAATAAAGTCTTCAAAAAAAAAAAAAGACTGCTTATGTCTCATTTTATTTGATTGCCTGATATCTAAAGAAAATTTAGGGGAACCTGTAAATATTTGTTAAGCAACTACTGTGTGCTAGACACTGTTCTAAGAACTGGGGATACAAAAGATGCAAAAGACATTTCCTACCCTCAAGAAACTTGAAGTCTAGTGGAATCAGGAATTTTGATCAGAGAGTGAGGAATGGTCAATAGTTTTGGAGCATGGGGCATTTCCTGGATATTCTGTATTGGTCCAAGGATGTCAAGCCTTTCTCCTCAAATCTGGTTTTTACAAAATTTGAGTGTGACATCTAGTTGTCATAGTGGGGAGATGGTGCACTTGGAGTTAATATATTAATTTAATTCAGATCTTAACTCATATGCAAGTTATGTGACCCTAGGAGAATGTCTTCTTGTTTGCAGAAAGCACTAGAATATATCTATGCTGGGTAGTACTCATTTTGAACAACGTAAGACATCCTTTGCCCTTAACAAATTTACAGTCCAAGGAGTAGATAGTATCTAGCATTCTCCTAACCTCCAAATCTTTATCTTAAATTTATACTAAGAACCTCAAATAGGTATGCAAACTCTTGTGAAAGAAAAAAAATCTACATAGTAGGCTACAGTAACAAGTTTAATTAATATCTATAATTTCCCACTTTCTGTTGAATATTTCATTGAGTTGTTTTGAATTTTCCATTTGCTGTCTCATAGCTTGTGAAATGATCTATTTTTCATCAGGTTCTTAAGTTTCTTATTGCAAACACACTTGTACTATAAGATATCAATCATTATCAGTATTGTTACTTGACCATGTCTTGAAATTCAGTCAAAATAAATATAACATTTAACCCCTGCCCACTTTTCTTGAAAACATCTTTCTTACCTATGCCATGTGCCTCTGTCACTTGGCATTTTTCTCATCATAGCTTCATCAACACTAATGTTAAATGATTATTTCAAATGGAAGGTAAATTCTCTAATACTGTGCTCTGTATAATTAGTAAAATGACCTTTTTATAAGTGTTATTTTATACATCTAAGACAGAACCATTTGAGTAGCTTTTTAATTAGTCCCCCACACCTAAGTAAGACAAGTGAGAATTGTACATTTTCTTACTTGTCATCAGCTACCTCCTCTCCTTAGTGTTAACCATGTCTTAGAAACCATGTCCATCTGTTACATCTGATTTAAGAATCTGTACCGTCATCAATTCATTGCTTCTGGGGAGTGTGCTACAGTTACTTGAGAGATTGATTTTTGTCTCTTAGATGAATTAAATTTTTTTTTCTGTCTCAATAAGGACCCTTTCCCTTTCTTACTAGAGACACAAAAACTTTGGAGGTTAGTAACACATATGAAATCTGATACTATAACACATTTGGAGTATAGCTGGAAGAGTTACTTAGAAAGCTTGATAAGAATTTTTAAAGTATGCTGATAGAAATAAGAATGGTTTGTTCCAGGGAAAAAGAGGAATATGACCTAGCTGGAATAGGGAATAATGAGAAGTGAAATTTGATGTATAACATGGAATGTGAAAGGCCTTAAATGCCAAAATGAGAGGTTTAGACTTGATCCTTTAGAATGAAGATCATTAACCTTTTAGAAGTAAATTGCTGAATTGTTGACACCTGTTCTTTTGTTCCTCCTAAATTAAAAAGGATTGATAGGCTAGAGTAGTTAAGGGGAAGTTACCATGCTTAAAATATCTCTTGCCCCTATGTATCATCAAATGGAGATTCATTTGTGATAATATAACTTTTTTTAATGGAAATAAAACCTGAGATGGTTAAGCATATTGGTCATTCACATCTTTGTGTAAATAGATTGCTTTACTCAAAACTAAAATTAGCCACTTTGAAGGAATGGGAGATTAATGAGGGAGAAGGAAGGATGAAATCTACAGACAGAAGATGCTGGAGTATGAGACACTTATCTTGGTAGTAAATAGATACAGGATTCAACCCACGTCCTCTGATTCTAATTCCAGTATGCTTTCTGCTACATTGGAGGCAAGAGGTTTTTGGAGTAGTGCCCATCGGAGGAGAGTTCTCAGATGTGAATAGGAATATAAAGGAAGGAACAAAGCCTACAGCTCCTGGGTGAGGGGGATCCTAGGGCAGGTAGTTGTTGAAGGGAAAGGAATCAGGATTTATTAAGTGCCAGGCACTGTTCTTAGCATCTTACAGATATTATCACATTTAATACTCACCACAACCCTGGGAGGTAGGTAGAATTGTTATTTCTTTTATAGTTGAAGAAACTGAGGCAAACAGTTTAAGTGGCTTGTCCGCAGTCACACAGCTAATAAATCCGTAAGGCTGGTTTTGAACACATGTCCTTCTGCCTTTATACCCAATGCTCTATCCACTGCACCATCTAATTTCTGATTGCTGATTAAATCAGTGAACTGGTGATTGAATATAAAGGATATGAAATCCTGAGGAAACTGCAGAAGCGAGGATTGTTATTCATTGTCCTTAGAAAGGATACCTCTTTTGGTGATTGGGAGAAGTGACTAGGAGCAGGACTGAGGCCAAGAGAGAATGGGATTCAAGCAAAAAGCTGATTAAAAAGGAATTGATCGGTTCAGGGATGCCAAGGTCCAGGGTTACTACAACACAACACGTGGTCAGAACGTCAGTGTTCAAAGTGGAGCAGGGCAGAAGTGGTCTGTCCGAAGATTGATTCCTTTGTACCGAGCTTGAAGTAGGTTGAAGTTTCTGTAATTAACTGTGAAGTTGGTATCTCCTTTTTCTTCCTTCTCTCATTTTACGTGAAGTTTCCACAACGGTTATAGCTATGAAACAGGATTCTGCTTCATTTGGTGGTCTTACAGATGGTAGTAGTATTTTCTGTGGTGGGAGTTGGGGGGTGAGGGTGGCAGTTTGGATCCACCACAAAATTAGGTTATTTAATCTCAGCTGAGACCTCACTGTAGCAAGTTCTATCTTTCTCTGTGTGGCTTATTTCCCTGCTAACTACAAATATGCCCATGGCTCCCCCATCCTTAATAAGACCTACTACCCCCTCAACTTTTCATTCTATATCCTTTCCACAGTCAGACTCCTAAGAAAAGCTGTGTATACTCATTACCTCCACTTTCTCTCCTTTTACTTACTTCTTGAACCCTTGTAATCTAGTTTCCAGCATCCTCACTAACCTGAAGCTGCTTTCCCCAAGGTTATCAGTGACCCCAGTGACTCTTCAGAGTGTTCATCCTTCTGGACCTATTTATATCAGTAGACAGTACTGGCACAATGGATGAAGCCCTAGGCCTGGAGTCAGGAAGGCCTGTTCATTCAGTTGTCAACTCTTGTCTATTCTCTATCACTGCAACAGCTCTTCCATGGAAATCAGATCCTGATTACTTCTTGTCTTAGACTATTGCAACAATTTCCCAACTGATCTCTTTGTTTCAAGTCTCTCTCCATCCAATCCATTGTCCACACGGTTGCCATATTCCTAAAGCACATTAGAAAAGTTCAGGGGCTTCTTCTTAGCTCTAAGATCCAATACTAACACCTCATTTGGCTTTTAAAGCCCTTTATGACGTTGCTTCAACCTACCTTCCTAGCTTTTTTATACCTTATTGCCTTTTTACATACTCTATGATGAAACAAACAGGCCATTCTTCACATGTAACAGTCCATCTCCCATCTTCTTGCCTTTGTCGTGGCTCTCTGTGCCTGGAATTTACTCCCTTCTCACTGTTCCTCGTAAAATCTCTAATTTACTTTAAAGCTCAGTTCAACTGTACCTCTCACATGAAGTGTTTTCTTATTCCCCTAGCTGCTATCTCCATACCCTCCTTTTGTTTTATGTTTAACTCATATATTTTTGTATATATGTATATTTTATGTACATATTTACAGGTGCATGTTTTGTATATATTGTATGTTCTGTATATATGTATGTATATAAACATGTATATGTATGTCTGTGCTGTCCCTTCTGATAGAATGTTGGCTCCTTGAGTGTAGAAACAGTGTTATTTTTGTCTTTGTATCTTTAGCATCTGGCAGTGTGCTATTATTAAGTAGGCACTTAATAAATGCTTTTTTGTGATTAACTGATATTTAACATTCAGGTCTTCTGAGATCTCTTGAAGGTCTGCTGTTGATATTTCCTAAATCATCTTCTAATTCTGTGCTTCCCCTTCCAGGTTACATAATTAAACTACTTTAAATCTCTTTACAACAAATATTTTTACACAAACAACTTGAAGTCACATTATGGATTAAACTTTGATTTGTAACTTAAAGCTCTGGAAGAGAAGACAGCAGGAGATTTTGGAGAAGGAAGCAGTTTCAGGCAGTTGCCATTTTTCCCATCCCATAGTTTTTACTATCTTCGTCTCACTTGTTTTATCTCCTGAATTGCTTTCCTTGTATTTGCCTTACCAATTCCAAGGTGCCATCTAGTGGTAAAAGGTGGGTAGCCATAGGCTATACAGTGGCTATATAATAGGAAAAAAAAACCTGATTTTTCATTCTTCTGCTACCCTGACATATCTTTCATGATTGTCTTGTGGCAAAAATCAGAGACTGCTTGATTATGTGTAAATTTTGAGTTATATTTAGTTCTCATTCCTGTGAGTAAAGTATATATATATAAAATAGTTATACATCTCTGCTCTAGGTTTAGACAGTTACATGACTTATAGTAACAGAATATCAATGTTAGAAGGGACCTTAGAGGTGTTCATTCTTGTCCCACATGGAGGAGAGAAAAAAGAGAGCCAGAGGGAAGGGCATAGATATATGAGAAATAGTAAAATTTCTGTTGTTGTTTCTGCAGAAAATCTTGAAGAGCTTTTGATGCTAAGCTCACTGACATTCCTGAGCTATATATTAGCCCCAGGAGGCAAGGTTCAGACTCTCACAAATGAGTAGGTCCTCAGGCAAAAAAGTTGTCCAAGAACTCTCATTTGGTCAACTCATAATGTATATTCCTTTAAAGGTGGCCCTAGAATGCATTCTTTTTCCACCTTCATTTCACCTTCATTGGCTCTCTTGTTTTATTCTGTCAAGTCATGGCATGGATCAATCCTAGGATTGTCTCTCTGGTCCTGACAATGTCTCATATTCACTGCCTCATCTTGGCCCTAGTATCAACTCTCCCTCCTGTGATGATTCCCACAGGATAGTATATATGTGAATAAGGATTTAAGGTGAGTGAGCATTCTTATAGGAAAATGAGGTGCGTGAATAATATTAGATTAATAGGGTTTATAAAGAACTTGTGAGAAAAGTACCAAATCGTGCTTATGTATTTCTTTTTTTAAAAAAAAATTTTAAATGTATTATTTTTATCTCTGGTTTGTGTTTATTCAAAGCTCTCATAATATCTAGTTTTATTTTTAAGTACTTTGATGTTTCAAGGATCTGATTTCTTCCATGTGGATACTCTATCAGTACAGCATGTCTTAGTCTTTGTTGAGTTGCTGTTGTCAAAAGCACTTATCATTCAGTGGCCAACCTTCTTATGAGTCTCTCCAAACCAGCCAGTTAGACTGGTCCTTAGACAACAGACCTAGTCTGTTTCTGGGACAGGAACCAGACTTTCTGGCTTGTTGGGACCTGAAAGAACTTGCAGTCTCCTGGCATAGTTTTCTATAACTCATAATTCAGGGTTACCTCCACACCATGATGAGATGTTGGAGTGGGACTAAATACTGAATGGAAAATTCATGGTTGTGCTCTAGATGTCTAGATGTTAGATAAAATGTGAGCCTTATAATCTGAATCATGTAAACTGAAGACCCTATTGCCGTGTAATAGCAGTATGTCCTAATATCAGAAGTACCTAGGAAGAAAAACAGCCTCTTGCATTTTGAACTTGTAATAAAATTCAGCAAACACTTATAAATGCTGAATTACCTTTGAGGTAGTATTAGAGAATGCAGCATAGCTAAAAGACAGATTCCCATCTGTCAAAGAGCTAACAGTCTATACTGCAGGGGTGGAGAACCTGTGGCTTCAAGGTCTTAAAAGAATTTGTTCTTTGACGTTTGGATTCAGTCAAAGGGCCGCACCTGAGGACCTAGAGGGCCACATATGGCCTCAAGGCCGCAGGTTTCCTATTCCTGATCTAATAGTTGGTGAGGGTGGTGAGGATGGACTTATGTGTGTGTGCATGTATGCATAGAGCAGCACACACATGCATACATACACATAAACCATGATATAGTAGAGAGAGTACATGCAAGGTTTTGTAAGAAATCTGAGAAGTGAACCATCACATCCACCTGTGGCAGGTTTGTGTAGGGAAAAGGCAAGGGGAATGGAACAGTTCATCCTTAAGAATTGCTGTGAATTGGTGGGATGAGGTGAGAGGTGGATGACATGGAGTGAGATGGAAAAAGAGGATTTTTATTCAAGGCACAAGGGATGTTATGACCAAAGGCACAGAGATCAGCAGGAGCAAGATGAGAACAGGGAACAGAAAGCAGTTTGACTAGAACAGAGAGTACTTGAAGGAAGTCATACAAAAGAGAACTGGCATAATCAGAAAGATTACTCAAGTCACTGTGTGAAGAGGGGATTTGAGAGGGAGTAGAGTGAAATGAGAAAAGAACAGGATGAGGGAGGCTAATTCATGAGCCTTAGCTCCTAAACCTCTATGCAACCTTTAAGTTTTAAAAGACAGCATATGGCATGATGCATACATGATAAGTTGGTAGAAAAGAATGGTTATTAAAGATGATTAAGGTGACAAGAAGAATAATTATTTCAGAAATGTAAAACAGGAAGGGGAAATATTTCAGGCTAGTGTATTGGAGAGAATAGTTTACGTGATTTCAGTTATAGATATGTTGAGTCACAGTTTGAAGCAACTCTGGGCTATCCAAGTGGAAATGTCTGTACACAGATGGAAATATGGAACTAGAGAGGAGCACATGCCGCTGTTTGATGAAATTGAGGTCAGCACAGATTTTTTGTTGTCCTCATAAGCCCTCACAATATGGTCCCCAGCTGGATTTTAATAAGGGAAAATTTTGAACCAGCTATGTACATGGCATCATTGCCACTCTACTGCCTCATTGTTTCATGCCATAGCAACCACAAAATGATGGTTCCAGTTGCAGGGTCTGTTTGTAGTGTTCTTAAAATATTCTTCACTTCAACACATTTTCAAGTAGCTTCTTAAGACTGTTAGTAGAGTGAAGTTGGGCTGCTGTCAGTGGTAGCATTTTCACTTAGAAGCAAATCATATTGGATTTGTAGCAAGGAGCAATGAAATATTCTGGGTTGCTAAGCATAATTTTATAAATGCTTTGCTTTTTTAGTATTGTAATTTTGAAATTAATTTACAAGAGATTGTGTCTCTTAAAATTTGTTTTACTTTTGGCCCAGCAGCACACTGGTATCACTTAGATAACAGTATTTTCAGTGAAAAGGATCTCAGGGACCAACTAGTACAACCCATACCTTAAAAAAAATCCACTTAATAAGCATTTCCTATGTGTCAGGTACTGTCCAAAGCTCTGGAGGTACAAAGGAAAAGCAAAGACAGCTCCTGCCTTTCAGGAGCTTATATTCTAAAGAAGAAGACGGAATAAATACAAATAGGTATATGCAAAATACATACAGGCTATATAGATGGAAGGCATACATGTAAAAACCCTTTGAGAGCACCTTGTTCTGAAACCTTTCTTTCTAGGATGTAGTGTGAAGACTCAGGGGGAACTAGACTCAGACAGTTATTATGCCTTTATTAAACACTTGTTTGTGCTAGTCACTGAGATAAGTCCTAGAGTTACAAAGATAAGTTTAAAATAAATTCTGTTCCCTCAAGGAGCTTACTTTGTGTAAATGTTAGCTACATATAAACAGTATACAGAACAAATGGAAGAAGACCTGAGAAGGGAAAGCGTTAGCATCTAGGGAACCAGAAAGGGCCTCCAGTAGAAAGTTGGATTTGAACTGTGCCTTGAAGGAAGCCAAGGAAAATAATAGGGGGAGGTAAGGGAGCAGGGCAACTACATGACATAGTGGAGAGAGTGCCAGGTCTAAAGTAAAAGAAGATGAGTCTTCCTGAGTTCAAATCTGGCCTCTGACTCTCAATAGCTATGTAGTCCTGGACAAGTCACTTAATCCTGTTTGCATCAGTTTCCTCATATATAAAATGAGCTAGAAAAGGCAATGACAAAGCACTCCCAATATCTTTGCCAAGAAAACCTCAAATGGGGTTTCAGACATGACTGATAAGTGACTGAACAAGAATGATTGAGAGAACAAAGCATTCCAGGCATTGGGGACAGCCAGTGAAAAGACATAGAGATAGGGAATGGGATGTTGCACATGAGGTATGGCAAATATGACTGGTACATAAAATTTCATGGAAGGGAGTAATATGGAAGCATGCTAGAAATGTAGGAAGGCTCCTGGTTATGAAAAACTTTAAATGCCAAATGAAGGAATTTATATATCTTTCAAATTCTTAAAAAATAACCCTTTTTAAAATTTTGAGTTCTAAATTCTCTCCCTCTAGTTGCTCCTACACTCATTGAAAAGGCAAGCAGTGAAGTCATGTGAAGTCATGCAGACATATTTCCTTATTAGCTATGGTTTTTTTAAAAAGCAAGAAAAAATAAAGTGAAAAAGATATATATTTCTATACGCATTCCAAGTTCATCAGTTTTCTCTCTGGAGGTACATAACGTCTTTCATCATGAGTTCTTTGGAACTGTGGATCATTGTACTGTTCAGAGTAATTTTCACAGTTTATCATCCTTACAATATTGTGTATAATGTTCTTCTGGCTCTGCTCACTTCACTCTGCATTAGTTTACATGACTTCCCCTTCATCATTTCTTATTTCACAACAGTATTCCATCATAATCATGTACCACAGTATGTTCAGCCATTCCCCACTTAACAGATATCTCCTCAATTTCCAGTTCTTTACCAGAGCTTCTCTCTCTCTCCCCCCCCCCCCCCCCCCCCGCCTCCCTCTCCCTCTCTCATTCTCTCCACCTGTCCCATAGGCCTTTTCTCTTTTTCTTTTATCTCTTTGGTATACAGACTTAGTAGAGGTATTGCTGGGTCAAAAGTCAGGCAGAATTTTATAGCCCTTTAGGCACAGTTCCAAACTGTTCGACAAAATAGTTGGACCAGTTCACAGCTCCACCAACAGTGCATTAGTATCCTTATTTTTCCACATTCCCTACAGCATTTGTCATTTTCTTTTTCTGTCATGTTAGCTAATCTAATAGATGTAAGGTGGTACCTCAAGAGTTGTTTTAATTTACATTTCTCTAATTATTAGTGATTTAGAGCACTTTTCTATATGACTATTGATAACTGATATTTTCCTTCTGAAAACTTACCTGTGTATATATATATATCTTTTGTTGTTATTGTTTTCGAGTTGTTTTTCAGTTGTGTCTGACTCTTCATTTAAGTTCTCTTGGCTTAGATAATAGTTTGCCATTTCCTTCTCCAGCTCATTTTACAGATGAGGAAACTGAGGCAAACAGGGTTAAATGACTTACTCAGGATCACACAGTTAGTGTCTGAAGAGAGTTCCTAACTGATAGAGATGAGCCTTCCAAATCCCAGGCTCAGCATTCCATCCACTGTACCACCATCCGTTGACTACTTAACAATTAGTGAACAGTTCTTATTTTTATAATTTTGACTCCCATCTATATTTGAAAAATGAGGTCTTTATCAGAGAAACTTGTTGTAAAATTTTCCCCCCAGTTTCCTGCTTTCTTTCTAATTTTGTCTACATTGTTTTGTTTGTGAAAAACCTTTTTTAATTGCATGTAATCAAAATTATCCATTTTACCTCTTGTGATTCTTTCATTTGGACATAAAACCTTTCCTTATCCATAGATCAGACAGATAATTTTCTCCATGTTCCCCTAATTTGCTTATGATATCCCCCTTTATCTAACTCATAGATCCATTTGGATCTTTTCTTAGTATATGCCCAGTTTCTGCCAGATTGTTTTCCAGTTTTCCCAGCAGTCTTTGTTGAATTATCAGTTCTTACTTGCCCCAAAGCCTGTATCTTTGACTTTATCAAGTATTATATTACTATAGTCATTTGCTTCTGTGTACGGTGTCCCTCATCTACTCCACCGACCCTCCATTCTGTTTCTTAGCCAGGATCAGATTGTTTTGATGATTACTTCTTTGTAATGTAATTTAAAATCTAGTACTGCTAGGCTGCCTTTCTTCATGTTGCTTTTTTTTAAATTGATTTCCCTTCATAATTTTTACTTTTTGTTCTTTCAGATGAATTTTTTTTAGCTCTACAAATTAATTATGTGGTACTTTAGCGTGGCATTGAATAAGTCGAATTGTAATTTTTGTTATATTGGCTCATCCTTACCATGAGCAATTAATATTTCTACAATTGTTTAGATCAGTTTTTATTAATGTGAATTTTGTAATTGTGTTCATAGAGTTCCTGGATGTGTCTTGGCAGGTAGATTTTCAAGTTTTTTCTACTACCTACAGTTATTTTAAATGAAATTTCTCTGTCTCTTCCTGATGGGTTTTGTTGGAATTATATAGAAATACCTAGGATTTATGTGGGTTTATTCTATATTTTGCAACTTTTCTAAAGTTGGTAATTGTTTCAAGTAGTTTTTTAGTTGATTTTCTAGGGTTCTTTAAGAATCTTATTACCTGCCGAGAGTAATAGTTTTGCTAAAGGAGTTTATATTTGATCTTTGAGTAGGAATTCTTAATCTGGAATCCATGAACTTGATCTCTTTTTATATATATATATATATATATATAATTTGGGTATAATTAGTTTCCTTTATAATCATATGTATTTTACTTTATGCGTTTAAAAACATTATTCTGAAAAGAGAGTCTATAAATTTCAATAGAATACCAGAAAGGTTCACAGCATAAAAAAGGTCAAGTCCCTATTTTAGAGTTTATTGTCAATCAAAAAGCTATGTTCCTGGCACTGTATAAGCTCTGCATATGCAAATAAATGTAAACACATGGTCTGCCTTCAAACAGCTCCCATTTTAATGCCATATGTATTAAAACTGCTATGAACATACAGGGTATATGCAGAATAGATGGAAGATAGGATCCCAGAGAAAAAGCATTAACAGTTGGAGTGGGGTGTGAGACAGGAAAAGGTCTTATTCAGAAGGTTGAATTTGAGATGAATATTAAAGGAAATTAAGGAAGAAGGAAGGAATTCTAACTATGAAAGATAGCTAGTGAAAATGCACAGAGTAAAAATACAATTTCCCATTCAAGGAACAGCAAGAAAGCCAATGTCCCTGGATCATAGAGTACATGAAGAGTACTAAATATAAGACTGGAAAGTAGGAAGGGGCCGGATTGTATAGGGATTTAAATGACAGAATTTTTTTTTTATTTGAACTTAGAGGTATTAGGGAGCTAGTGAAGCTCATTGAGCAGGGGATCAAATTTTAGCACTTTAGGAAAATCCCTTTGGCTGTTGATTGGAAGGTAGATTAAAATTGTGAGAGACATGGGGCAGGGAGACTAATTAGAAGGGTTATTGTAGTGGTCTGTTTGTGAGTTGATGATACCCTGCACCAAGTTTGTGGCTATACGAGTAGCCTGGAGATGCAGTGAAGGTTGAAATGGCCAGACTTGTTAACAAATTAGATGTATGGGAATAAATGTGAGAGAAGGATGACACTGAGGTTGTGAACCTTGACACTGAGGTTGTGAACCTGGGTGTCTGGGAGGATGGAGGTGCCCTCAACAGTAGCTCTGAAGTGTATGAGGGGAAAGATAAACTTCAGTTTTGGACATGTTGAGTTTGAGGTGTCCAGAAGGCATCTGGTATTGTGAGACTAGAGTTGAGGAAAAAAATTAGGACTGGATATATAGATAAGATATTCGTCTGCATTAAGATGATAATGGAAATTATGGGAGCTGAGATCACTAATCAAGATAATATAGAAGAAGAGAAGAGAGCCCTCTCCGGAGCTTTGCAAAACACTCATGGTTAGTGAATGTAACATGGAGGAGGATCCAGCAAAGGCAACTGAGGAAGGCAAGTAGGAGAACCAGGAAGGGGCAGTGTCACAAAAACCTAGAAAAGAAAGACTATCAAGGAAAACAGGTTGGTCCATTTTAAAGGCTACAGTAAAATCAAGAAGGATAAGACTTTTAAAAAGGCCTTTAGATTTGGCATCTAACCAACTAGTATATTTTAAATTGGATGTCCCGGTGATATCTTAAACTCAGTATGTCCAAAAATGACCCAGTATCTCACATACTACCAACCCTGCCTTTAAAAAACCCAAAGAATAAGGGTTAGGAAATTGCCATTAGATTTGGCAAGTAAATTAGAAGTCACCACTCTTCACAGTCTTTGGGTCCTTTGACTTATCACTCTTCCTCACGTTGCCATAATCTATAGACTATAGTCATTTACTAAGTCTTTGAGTCTACTGTCACAGCATCTCCAATATGTCCTTTTCTCTGTACTTCCATGATCTTTGCCCTTGTTCAGGCCCTTGTCACATCTTGTCTGACTATTGCAGTAGCTCTTGATTGGTCCCCTTGCCTCATATCTCTCCCTACTTTGGTCCATTCTCATGCAGTTATTAAAGTGCTGTTTCTAAACCACAGGTCAGACCATGTTATTTCCCTGCTCTTAAAGCTCCAGCCTACCTTTCTAGACTTACACATGACATTTCCCCCCATGCATGTAGTCTAGCCAAAATTACCTTCTTGCTCTTTCTTTTTCACAACCATAAAGGTATGTAAAGCCCTGACCCAGCCTCCCACACAGTACATGTTCTAGGCATGTCTACATCCTCTCTGTGCTTCACTTAGACAGACCTTCGTGCCTGAGGTGCACTCCCTCTACACCTCTACCTATCAAAATCTCTAGGTTTTTTTTCCCAAAGCTTAGTTTAAATCCACCTTCCACATGATGCCTTCTCTGACCCTCCCATATGTTAGTACCCACCAAAATTACTTTGCATTTGCTTTATAGGCATTTTATATCTACATATATACATATACATACAGTTTCCCCGTGTTTGAATGTAAACTCCCTAAGGGAGTTTTCTTATTTGTCTTTCTATCCATAGCATCTGGCACATAGTAGGAGCTTCACAGATTCTTTTTTTGATCAATGATTCCTAGTTGCAAAAATCTTTGAAACTTGTTTGAATTAATTGAATTAGTATTCCTTAGACACTAATTTTGCACAGGTATGAAAACTTTTTTGAAAGTGTTCCCCAAACACAAAGGACATAAATGAGAAAGATAAGCAAAATTTTAATAGGGTATAGTATAGTTAGTCCCTGGCATATACTCCCAAAGATATTGAGTTGCTGTCTAAAGGTAGCCATCTGGGGAAGGGAGGGAGAGGGAGATGACTTTATTTTATATTTTAAAAAGAATAGCAAGTTGTACGTAAGAGATTTGCAGTTTTATGTACAATCATCTTCTTTATTATACTATTATTGCAAAGTTTGTTTTAGTCCATAAATTAAGAATGAAATTTTTAAAAATAAAGTATTGAATTTAAAAAAGGAATATAAATAAAACATCACTGACTTTATTCAGATATTTATGTCCAGAAGCAATAGGAGCAGACCATATGACATCGTGTAGCTTTAAGATTACATTACTGCATGAAATATTAAATTTGAAAATAGTTTTAAATGAGATGGTTTTTACACAATAATACCCAACACATTAATGTTGTTGATTATTGTTGTTCCCAAGAATATTAGTAAGGAACATAAATAAAAAGTAAAAAGCCTAAACTTTCAATGTTAAGTAAGTCTGTTATATTTAATTGTTATAGAATTGCATTAATACCCAAAGGTCATGTTAAATATCATTTGCAGTGATTTACAAAATGCAAAAAAGATATAAAAATAACTCACATTGATATAACACTTTACCTATATTACCCCATTTAATCCTCACTACAATCTTGTAGGTTATATTTTTATTTCAATTTTATTGATGAGGAAATAGACTTTAAAAAGTTATATGACTTAGGATCATAGATGTGAGTTGGAAGGGACCTTAGAGATCCTCTAGTCTGTCTCCCTTATTTTACCAGTGCAGATCTTGGCACTGAGAGATAAAGTGCCTTGTCCAAGGCCACACAGCAAATTGTATCTGATCTAGAACTAGAAGTTATGTCTGTAGTCTTCTTGATCAAGTACTCTTTCTGCCATCCCATACTGCCTTTGTGTTTTTCCTCTTCTGAAGTAGGAAAAGGCGAGTAGCTTCTATCACTTAAGAGAAATTAGTTTCTCTTATGTATTTTTGTCTTTTCCCAATACAGTACCTAGCTGGGCATATAGCAGGTATTTACACGTAGTTGGTCTAGGCTTCCACTCTTACCCTCCTTATCTCTTCTTCCATTATTGCTATTCTGTAGTAGTGTACTCTCAGTAGCTTCCTCATTCCCATCTTCATGGACGTTGAATATATTCCTTCAGTTGGTAGACATGAGGCATATTTTAGGGAAAAACCAATCCAGTGATTCATGATACCTTAGCCATTATTTCTGTCATAGCTGATTTGAAATCTCTCCCAAAAGGGAAGTAATTTCTTCTTCAAATATCCTGAAGCAGTGTTTAGTTAGAAATCGTATGAGCAACAAAAAGGCAAAAATGAGATGGTACTTTCATAGCCTGTGTACCTTGACATATTCATCCCTAATCTAACTAAAATGCAAAAAAGACAGAAAATTCAGACTTTTATTCAGAAGTAGTTTGAGCAGAACAGAGACAGAAGAGATTGAACACTACTTGGACTTAACTGTGAAATTGTGACCTTCCCTAAATACCTGATCTTAGTGTCTTCTAAAATTAATATATCACCAGTTTACTGTGTGGAGGATAAAAAGGGTATTTTTCATTTTTACTGATGTTTATAAAAACCAATCAAAATCATTTAAGTAAATCTTTTTTGTTTTTGTTTTTCTTTCTGTCTCTAGCACAGTGCCTGGCACCTTGTTGGAGTCTTATATAAATACTTGTTGACTTAATCGCTAGGAGAGTAGGTTGTCACAAACCTGTGGAGGATAATCTCTGTAGGTCTGATTGGAAGGGTGGAGACAGAGCAGTCTTTCACATCTGCGTGGCCACAGTTATTGTGACAGTGTTGGGTATAACTGGGGAAAGTACAAGGGATTGAGGAATGGTGTGTGTATGTGTGTGTGTGTGTGTGTGTGTGTGTGTGTGTGTGTGTGTGTGTGTGTGTGTGTGTGTGTGTGTGTGTGTGATGTATATCTATTTAAATCTATTATAGACATAACTGTAGATAACTTATTTGAGGTGCCTTTGGACCATTTCTTATCTTAGACATATCCACACAGGATCATAGCTACAATAGTAGCTGAACCTGAGATTATGCAGCTGGGTGTCAGGAGCAGGATTCATATCAAGGTTTTCCTGATTTCAGATTCAGCACTCTACTATACCACACTCTCTCTGCAGTCCTCTCAGTCCTTCTCTGCCAAGGGATCACTGGTCATAGGGTGAAACAGTGTGCATAATTTCAGATTGTTTTCTGGAACAGCTGAATCAGTTTGCAGCTTCACCAGTAGTGTATTAGTGTGTTCGCCTTCCTACAGTTCTTCCAACATGAACTGTTTCCATGTTTTGTCATCTTTGCCAATTTGATAGATACGAGATGAAACCTCATAGTTATGTTAGTTTCTGTTTCTTTACTGATTATTTATTTTGTAGCATGTTTTCATATGATTATTAATAGTCTTTTGAAAACTGTTTCTATCTTTTGACTACTTGTTGAAAAGATCATTTTTGCTATAACCTTAGCAGTTATAGCTTATGAGATGTACAGTTGTTCCCCAAACCCTGAACAACCAATCCTTTGACTGATTACACCCTGGTTCTGATGAAACAGTAGTGTAAGGACTTTCAAGTAGGCCCTAGAGTGATGGTGCATTGCCAGAATAATACCCTTTTCGGAATGCAAGCTTGGCTGGATCTGAATTGCCTTGTCTTTACAGACTTTTTCTTATGATAAATTTGCCTTCTACTGAGAATTAGAGAGTACTGTGATGAGAAGGACATAGACACAGTTTTACCCTCTACTAACTTCCCCAAAGAGTCGACACATCAGTGGAATACACATGAAAACACCCACATGAAAAGATGCCACCCAGTGTATCCACACTACTGAAACTTCAGCTTCTTTTTTTTGAACACTGAAATTCTTTCCATTCACTTTTCAGACTATCCTTCCAGTGATTTCACAGTCTATCTTTTTCCAGTCTAAAAGACTTAGGTCATTTCTTTCCCTGCTTATAAACCTTTTTGCCAAAAAGTATTTCTTAAGTCCCTACTATGTGCTGGGCATAGTGATAGGCAAGAGGGCACAAAGACAAAAATAAGGGGAAGTCAAATGTTTCAAGCATCATCAAGCCCAGAATGAAACAGAATTAGTCACACTGAAAGTCATGGGAAGGTATGGCAGAAAATTAAAAGCTGTGCCAAGGACTGACAAACAGTTGATGCAAAATAGCCTAACTAATCCTCAGAAAACAAGCAAAGATATTCTGAGGGACTTGGCAGTGGGAGTAAGGGTTTTAACTTTTACACCAGAGGTTCAGGTAGTCCTAGGCTAGAACCAGATTAGAATGTAATTGGGAAATCTATAACAAAACAACTAAGTTAGTGTGCCCCTGGTAAAGGATCTGTTTCTGGTGGAGTTTGCCACCATTGCTCTACAGTATAGAATAGACTTCTGGCAATTAGAATGATAATAACAACAGTAATAATAGCTAACATATGTCTACTATGTACCAGGCACTAAACATTTTATAGATATTATTTCATTTGATCCTTACAACAACCATGGTTTGAAATAAATGCTATAATCCCCATTTTATAGATGAGGAAATTGAGGCAGAGGTTAAGTGACTTGGGAAGAGTCTCAGATCTGTTATCTGAGGTTTTGATTTGCATTCATCTTCTTGACTCCAGACCCAGAATTCTATCCATTGTACTACCCATCTACCTCTAATATAAGAATAGCTTAGTTAATAACAAACATTTATGAAGTTTATTTATTTAGCTTTATTAAAAAACAAAAACAAAAAACAAATATCTGCTATGGAAGATGGCACTGTGTTAGGACCAAGAGGGGATGCACTAATCAAAAAAAGAGTAAGGAGAGCTACCTGTAGGTTCCTTCACCTCATAAAGCAATATATTAAAAGACAGGTGGGATCCTATGGAAACAAGCGAGGCTAAATCTAAAAAAATAAAGAGCTGTGCAAAAACAGCAACTACTAGCCATGGCTAAGAAGAAAACATTCTTTTCATGGGCAAGACAGTAAAAAGACTGGAATACTTTGGTAGCTTAGACAGACAGGAACAAACAGAAGTTGGAAATTGGCAGTTCTCAACAGAGGTGCTGCTGAGTTACAGTCATAGAATATTCCTGGAATAAGAAAGGGCTTTCCTAAGACATCTGACACTGCCCCCACCCCATCCCACTCCCCATCCTCTCAACCCCCTAACGATTACATCTCCTTTCTTGGTTTTTTATGAACTCACTGAATCAATGGTTACAATAATATAAATAGAAAAAAGAAGGAAACCCAAGAGTGTGTAACTGTAATAGCCAAGATTGGTGTTGGAGGAGTGTTGAGAAAATGTACTTCCCTCTGTCTGTAGAGATATGGGACTGTGGGTGTGGAGTAATATATACACTGTGAGACATGGCTAATGTATTGATTAGTTTTATTGAGCTTCTCCCCTTTGATCATTGTTACAAGGATATCTCACTGGTTGGGAGATAGGAGAGTGATATATTAGCAAATTAAAGTGATGTGAAAATAAATAATACCAATAAAGATAAGTTTTTTGGAAAAAAAATCCTGAATAGAGTACTAAAGATTATAAAAAGGTAATTTTTACCCAGGAAAATTTACTTTTTTGTTGAAATCAGAAGTCCAAGTAAGCCTGTAATGATCTGGGCATCTTCATCAGCCTATAAAACATCTTCTAAAAAAGAAAAATTTGGAGATTTTTTTTCCCCTAACTTCCAGTAGACTAGAAGTCTTGTCTCCATTGAGAACATGATGAACTCTTATGAATATTTTGATGTAATGAGAAAATTTGCAAAAAAAAATAAAAAGAAAAAAAGAAACCACAACTGTAGAATTGCAAAAATTCCCAGAAGGAGATGGAATTCAGCAATGTGACCTTGCACTATGCCGCATTTCACAAACATTTTGAAATTCACCTAAGAGATGAAGATAAAACATGCCTAATTAGCCTGGGAATTTGCCTGATTTAAACTCCACTAAAAACCTACAGGCTATTATAATCAAGTCTAGATTTAGAAAAATGGACTGTTCATCAAAGCTACGCCTGATATCTCAGGTGATTAAAGTGTTGTTTCTTGGTGAAGGACTTAAGAACATGTGTCAGAATCTTCTGAATTCAGTCAAATCAGATAAAAACAAGTGACTGCAGCAAAAGGACAAAATAAAATATATTAAAAGTTTTTTAAGAGATATAAAAAGTTGCAAGGTTTTGTATGTCAAGAAATTTAATTATTTTACTTTATCCCAGTTAATTTTCCACCGTCTTCCAAATTCTTTTCCTTCTTTCTTGTTTCATTGTTTTCCCTTTTTCCTACCATTTCTTGACTTTTTTGTACTAAGTTTTGAGAAAAAGGGTGACTTTTCCAGCCATCACCAGCTTAGAGTGCTCCTTCCTTTCTATACCGTTATACTTGTTGTATTAGTATAATGTGAACCTATTACATTAATTCATTCGGCAAGCATTAATTACAAACCAACTCTGTGCTTAGGGAACAGAGTTTGGATTAAGTCAATTCTTGTCTTCATGGAGTTTAAAATGGCGAGTAGGAGGATAGATAAAACAAACATTTCTTTGAACCCTTGGGTCTTTACCTATTTTCATCCTTTTTAGGTGCTCAAAGGCCTTTTCATTTCTTCTTTTAAAAAATTTTTGCATTACAGTATTCCTAATTTTTTACAGTGTTAAGTTTCTTTTGTTTATACCTATGGAAAAATATCAGCTTTGCAAAGGGAAATGTAATTTTTAAATATGTACATATTTCATATATATTATAAAATCTTTAATACTAAACACTTCATCTGTCTATCTATAAATTTACATACCTTGAAACGTAACCATTTTCCTAACACTTCCACATATTTTATGCATCCAAATATGGGTTTTATTACTGAAACTAGTACAGGAAACCACCTCATTTCCAAGCATAAGGCATGTTTCTTCCACCTATTGTTCTATAGTTGAGTCCAAGGTAGTTTCCAGTTTCTCCTGACTTATCATATAAAAAAACAAAATAAAAGAAAACCATGACATTGCCTGCAACATCATACAAATTTTATAGATCTATATAGATCCTGCATAATTCTTTTAAGTAAAATTTCTAGCAAGTTCTCAGTGCCTCATCTGTGGAAGCAGAATAAAGGAGTTGTAATTTGAAAGCATATATTGTAGAACACAAGACTTAGCTAGAAAGGACCTTGGAGATCATCTAGTCCACTTATTCTAGAGATGAGGAAATTGAGAACTTATAAGGTAATTTGCCTAAGGTTACACAATAAATAATAAAGCCAAGAGTGGAACTTAGGACCTTTAACTCCAAATCCAGTGCTCCTTCCACTATATCGTCAATGTCTTGTGTTGCTGATAGGATAATCAAGAGAACCTTTTTCATAACAACATTTCTTAAAGAAATCAAGGAAAACTAAATTATTTTTTAATCCATTATGAGAATTGTTTCTACTTCTCACCTGGACTACTACCATAGCCTCTTAATTGATCTCCCTGCCTCTAATATCTCCCATCTCTGAGCCTTTCTCCACAATTCGTATTCCTAAAGCACCAGTTTTGCACCAGTTTAAGCTCAGGAATCTTAAGTTGCATCTTATTGCTTCTCATGTAAAATAAAAACTCTCTTTTGGGCATTTAAAGTCCTTTACAATCTTTTTTCAGTCTAGCTTTCCACTGACTTCATGTAACTGCCAAGTTGACTGCCTGCTCTCAGTGTGCATGACAGGCCATCACTCACCACCTTGCTCAGAGAGCTCAGGATCTCTGTGTGTCCTGGATTGCTCTTCATTTTTGCCTCTTGAAGTCTCCAGCCCCCTTCGAGGGTCATCTCAGGTGCTACTTTCCCGCAGTAGGCCGTTTTTGATTGCCACTGTTATTGGTGCTTCCATTTTGTACTGAAGTGATTTTTCCCCCAATAGAACACAAGCTCTTTGAAGGCAGAGACTGTTTCATTTTTGTCTTTGTATGTATCCCAAGCACAAAATGTAGTACCTGGCATGTACTTGGTATATAACATGCTTGTTGAACTAAATACCAATTTTGTGGGTTTTCTGTAATCTTTATTATCACACAAGGAGTCCAAGATTACCTTAGAAGGCTGAACTGAGACATTGAAATAAAGTCTATGTGCTTACATATGTAACAGTGTTGTAGTTAAAAGGACTTGGCTTCAATCCTGATCTCTTTCAGCTTCAGTCTTCTTGTCTGTAAAATGGAACCAAGTTTTTGCCTTTCTTTTCATCCCTGATGCTTAGCACAGTGTCTCACACATAGTAAGCACTTAATAAATACATCTTTACTGACTAAATGCACACACACACACACATGTATTTGGGGGGCGGGGGTAATCCAGATCTATTATTTCATCAGTATGGCAAAATCCCAATTAAGAAATATCCACTAATGCAGATCACAATTACTTGGGGCAGCAAGAGAGTTAAATCACTTGCATGATCACATGACCAGTAATCTGACTCTGAGGCTGGCTCCTTATCCACTATATTAGCACAACCCCATATGTGGTCATGTAACTGAATGTGGGGGTTGTGAAAAATTTGGCAACTGTAAAAGGGTTTTACTATGAGGAAAATCCATAGGAATATTATAGTCAAATTCTAGATTCCCAGCTCAAGGATAAACTATTATGAGCAACAAGAAAAAAAACAACTTAAATATGGTGGTACCACAGTTAAAATCACACAAGACCGCAGCAGTGACATTAAAAGACTACAGGCCTTGGAACACTGTACATCAAAGAGCAAAAAAATGGAAGTTCTAACCAAAAATATCATACCCAACAAAGCTAAGCATAGTCCTAAATTTTTTTTTTAAATGGACATTTAGTAAGCTGTCAGTCAAACTTTCAGGACTTTGTAAAAACAACAACAAACCTGAACTAAATAGAAGAGTTGATATGCAAGAGTCATGAGAAATATAAGGTACACACCAAAGACTAATTACAAGAGACTCTATAAGGACAGATTATTTACCTTTTATGTATGTAAAATGTAAAACATATGTCTAAGATTGTTTTTAGTAATTTGGTAGTTTGTAAGAAAGATTTGTGTAGACCTGAGTATGATATGACTTTAAAAAGTAAAAACATTTAGGAACAGCTAAAATGAATAATTATTTTATACAAATGATATCCAAGAGGAAGAACAAATACAAAGGGATTAGATGGGGGAGGAGGATTGTTCGTTCTGGAAACTTACTTTCATTGGGAATGGGTTTAAGAAGGAACAATACATCTAGAATAGTATAAAAGTCTTCTAAATTTAGAAAGAAAGAAATAAAACTCTAAGGGGAGAAGAGAGGGGAGGGATCTCTAGAGGGGAGGGTGAGGGAATAGGTCAAAGGTGGGGAGTATAGAAGGGTTTTTGGATTTAAGGGAATTGGAGGGTAAAGGTGGGAATCCTTGGAGCAGGGCTAGGTTAAGTAATAGGAGGGCAAGGGAGAGGGTAGAAGGAGAGGATTTAGGAAGGATAAGAAATAAGAGATATGCACAAACATAAAAACAAAGATCAGAAGTATAATTTGTTAGAGAAAGTATATGTCTGTATATATGTATGTGTATATAAATATGTTTTGTGTAATATATAAAACATGGATCTATAGTCATGTTATTGTCATCCTTCTTTCTTGTGTTTAGTAGGTAGACTGAACTTGCCAGAGTTTGGGTGAAAGTAGCTACTATTAACAACTCTTTTATGGAAAGGTTCAGGATTAAGAACTGGGAAGTAGTAGAGAAATTCTAGAGTGCAACCAGAAAAAGGACGGCCCATCCTGTGGCTATCTGGTATACCCGGATGTCTTTACAATCGTCACCTGATAGTTTACACACACACGCCTTTTAAGTCCCAGATCTCTCTGGCTTCGTTACTTTTTCCAGTCTGGAATCTTTCATTTCCTCTTACTCCCCCTCCTACTCTCTAGACAAATAGGCCATTTTCTTAACGCTTATTCCATACAGTTCCCAAAACTGTTCTCTAGCTTCTCTGTCTATTTATTTACCATATCTGATACACCTGCGTTGGATGATAATGGTGATAATGGTAGCAGTTAACACTTACATAACACCTTGAAAAATGACTTACATATAATTCTCACAACAGTCTTGTGAGGTACAGATTTTACAGGTGAGGCAGGGAGAGCTCACAACTTGCCCAGATTTACAACTTATAAATGTCTGAGGTAGGATTTGAACCCAGGTTTTCCATGTTCCAAGTCCAGCATTCTGTCCACTAGGCCATCTAGCTGCCTTCCACATCAGTTGGATAAATAGGTACTGCTGCAGTGAGGTAACTAAAGAGCACTGGAATCATTAGGAGGAAGAAGAGTTTGAATCCTGTGGTGTAAGACGTATTAACTTACTATGTTTACTAACATGAACAAGTCATTTAAGCTCTTCTAGTATGGTTTTGTTACTTCTAAGATGAATGTAATTATCATCGTGTTGCCTACTTTCCAAGATTGTTGTGAGCATTAAATGAGTTAATGTAAGGTACTTTGTAAGCCTTTAAAAATTTTATTTGTCAGCTATTATTAATATGTACTTAAAATTCCTTAAATTTAAAACTTCATATAATCATAAAATTATAGTTTTATATCTGCAAAGGACTAAGGATCCCTACTGGTCACATATTAACTTAGAAAACTACATATTAACATTCTCGATGTTCTATTGTATTTTTATTTGTTTTGCTAAATATTTCCAAGTTACGCTTTACTATAGTTCCAGCAACACTCCTCACCACTCCAGCTCCCTGTTTGTGTGCACACCAAGGCTAAAATGTGGCTTGCCTGACGTTACACAGTAGGAAATGAGAGAGTTAAGTTTCAGACCTAGGTTCTCTGCCTGACTGGTTGTTCTTTCTGCTCCAACCACTTTAGAACCCTAGAATTGCTTACGTAGTCAGTATAATACTTGACAGTGTGTTTTATGCATTCCCTAAACTATTTTTATCTGTGGCAAAAAAGTAAAAGGTTAAAAATCTAAATTAGGAGAGCTTCTAAATTCCTGTAATTCTGTTGTACACCATAGTCATAAAGATTGCCTCCCAACTACCTGTGTTATAAAAGGTTCCCCTCTCTATAACTCAGTGGCATAATGGATAGAGTGCTGAACCTGGAGTCAGGAAGACCTGAGTATAATCTAGCCTCAGACACTAGCTGTGTAACCTCGGGCAAGTCATTTAACAACTGCCTGCCTCAGTTTCCTCAACTGTAAAAAGGGGGTGGTAATATGTAGCAGCAAGCACCCTGACACCTATCCAGGATGACCTGCTAGCACAGCTTCTTAGATCTGCTTTTCTAAGGAAAGCAACTTAAAAGGAGTCAACAATCTACTTTAATTACATTCACCAACAGAGAAAATACAAGCAGAGAAAGAAAGACCAACGGACAGGGCTTCTTTATAATACATACTTCACAGAACAATTGACAGATCCAACTGTCTGACCATTACATGCATACATAGTTACCAGAGAGAGAAGCACCAACATCTGAGTTTTCAAAGCTGGAGGGGAGGCTCCTTAACGGTTACCCAGAGTCTCGTCTGGCACATGAACCTTCTTCCAAAGAGAAAGACTCCAAAGCACAACCTCACCTCAGACTATATATATATATATATATATATATATATATATATATATATACACTTTTCAGAGCTGGAGGGCATCACGTCCCTTGTGACCCAGTGCCTCATTAACAATTAACAATTAGGTTTTGGGGTGGGGGGGGTGGTGGTGAGGGAGGAGCCAAGATGGCGGAGTAGAAAGACACACATATGCTAGCTCTGAAACCCACAGCCCATAAAATACCTGTAAAAAAGAACTCCCAACAAATTCGGGAGCAGCAGAAGCCACAGAACAATGGAGTGGAGGAGATTTCTGTTCCAGAGATCCCTGAAAAACCGACCGGACCCAGAGCAGAGCCCAGTCCTGCCTTGGCCGTGTGGCACCAAGAGGAGCAGATTTGAGCAGGCTTCATGGACAGAATCTCCAGCGCAGCGCAGGTCCCTCCACCCACAGGTGCCGAAGGTCGGTGAGAGGGTCTCTTTGGCTGGTCAAGAGGGGAGTGGGGTGTCCCCATAACTCAGGCCTCCTCGGGAGGCAGCAGCGGAGGCAGCAGGGGACAAGGGCTCCCAAAGCAGGCAGGAGCTTAGATCCATTGTTGAAGGTCTCCACATAAACCCCCTGAGGGAACTGAGCCCTGCCCCCACCTGAGCACCTGAACTTAATCTCACACTGAATAGCAGCCCTGCCCCCTCCCAAAGCCCTGAGGCTGGGAAGCAGCATTTGAATCTCAGACCACAAACCCTGGCTGGGCGGATCTGGAGGTGAGGTGAGGGTGGAGAGGACGCTCAGAAGACAAGTCACTGGCTGGGAAAATGCCCAGAAACGGGAGAAAAAATAAGACCATAGAAGGCTACTTTCTTGGTGAACAGGTATCTCCTTCCTTCCTTTCAGATGAGGAAAAACAATGCTTACCATCAGGGAAAGACACAGAAGTCAAGGCTTCTGTATCCCAGACATCCAGAATAAATATTCCATGGGCTCAGGCCATGAAAGAGCTCAAAAAGGATTTTGAAAATCAAGTTAGAGAGGTGGAGGAAAAACTGGGAAGAGAAATGAGAGAGATGAAAGAAAAGCATAAAAAGCAGGTCAACACCTTGCTAAAGGAGACCCAAAAAAATGCTGAAGAAAATAACACCTTGAAAAATAGGCTAACTCAATTGGCAAAGGAGGTTCAAAAAGCCAATGAGGAGAAGAATGCTTTCAAAAGCAGAATTAGCCAAATGGAAAAGGAGGTCCAAAAGCTCACTGAAGAAAATAGTTCTTTAAAAATTAGAATGGAACAGATGGAGGCTAATGACTTTATGAGAAACCAAGAAATCACAAAAGAAAACCAAAAGAATGAAAAAATGGAAGATGATATGAAATATCTCATTGGAAAAACAACTGACTTGGAAAATAGATCCAGGAGAGACAATTTAAAAATTATGGGACTACCTGAAAGCCATGATCAAAAAAAGAACCTAGACATCATCTTTCATGAAATTATCAAGGAAAACTGCCCTAATATTCTAGAACCAGAGGGCAAAATAAGTATCCAAGGAATCCACTGATCACCACCAGAAAGAGATACAAAAAGAGAAACTCCTAAGAACATTGTGGCCAAATTCCAGAGTTCCCTGGTCAAGGAGAAAATATTGCAAGCAGCTAGAAAGAAACAATTCAAGTATTGTGGAAATACAATCAGGATAACACAAGATCTAGCAGCTTCTACATTAAGGGATCAAAGGGCGTGGAATAGGATATTCCAGAAGTCAAAGGAACTAGGACTAAAACCAAGAATCACCTACGCAGCAAAACTGAGTGTAATACTTCAGGGGAAAAAAATTGTCTTTCAATGAAATCAAGGACTTTCAAGCATTCTTGATGAAAAGACCAGAGCTGAAAAGAAAATTTGACTTTCAAACACAAGAATGAAGAGAAGCATGAAAAGGTAAACAGCAAAGAGAAGTCATAAGGGACTTTACTAAAGTTGAACTGTTTACATTCCTACATGGAAAGACAATATTTGTAAATCTTGAAACTTTTCAGTATCTGGGTAGTTGGTGGGATTACATACACACACTCGCGCGCACGCACACACAGAGACAGAGCACAGAGTGAATGGAATAGGATGGGATCATATCTTTAAAAAAAATGAAATTAAGTGGTGAGAGAGAAATATATTGGGAGGAGAAAGGGAGAAATGGAATGGGGCAAATTATCTCTCATAAAAGAGGCAAGCAAAAGACTTTTTAGTGGAGGGAAAAAGAGGGGAGGTGAGAGAAAAACATGAAGTTTACTCTCATCACACTTGACTCAAGGAAGGAATAAAATACACACTCATTTTGGTATGAAAACCTATCTTATAATACAGGAAAGTGGGGGAGAAGGGGATAAGCAGGGTGGGGGGGATGATGGAAGGGAGGGCAGTGGGAGGAGGGAGCAATCTGAAGTCAACACTCTTGGGAAGGGACAGGATCAAAAGAGAGAATAGAAGCAATGGGGGACAGGATAGGATGGAGGGAAATATAGTTAGTCTTACACAACACGACTATTATGGAAGTCATTTGCAAAACTACACAGATATGGCCTATATTGAATTGCTTGCCTTCCCAAAGAGAATGGGTAGGGAGGGAGGGATGAAGAGAAGTTGGAACTCAAAGTTATAGGAACAACTGTTGAGTACTGTTCTTGCTACTAGAAAATAAGAAATACAGGTAAAGGGGTATAGAAAGTTATCTGGCCCTACAGGACAAAAGAGAAGATGGGGACAAAGGAAGGGAGGGATGATAGAAGAGAGGGCAGATTGGTGATAGGGGAGATCAGAATGCTCGGTGTTTTGGGGTGGGAGGAGGGGACAAATGGGGAGAAAATTTGGAATCCAAAATTTTGTGAAAATGAATGTTAAAAGTTAAATAAATTAAAAAAAAAAAGTTAACAGTTAACAAGGTAGTTATGGGCCTTCCTACAAAATAAGCATCCTCTAATCAAGCTTCCCTTAATGGGCTCCACCTGAGGCCTGTTAATGGGCAGGGAAGATCTTTCATTAACATCACATAATAGTACCAATCTCCCAGGGTAGTTGTGAGAATCAAATGGGATGATATTTGTAAAGCACTTGGCACAATACCTGGCTCATAGTAGGTATCATGTTACTGTTATTTACATTGTCAGTCCTGGAAAACTTGAAATTTTTTAAGTTTACTTAGGCTGAAAATGAGCTGAAGTGCAGTATTTGAATTCTGAATGAAGTCACTGTCATCTCTCAGTGAACACTGCTATGCCTCTGACTTCTAAGATTTAAATCCAGGTAAGCTCTGTGAGGGTTGGAATTCTTATGTCTTCATCTTTGTATTGCCAGTGTCTAGCATAGTGCCTGGAAGATGGTAGGCATTTAGTTCATGATTCCTGGTAGTTTTCTGTTGTAATTTGCTGGCTTTCCCTAATTTGTGTGAAATAGCTATCAGCCTTACTTAAAGAAAAATTAAGTCAGCATGCATTTATTAAGCATCTACTATGTGCCAGCACTGTGCTAAGTTATTGGAGTTATTTAAAAAGGGCAAAAAATAGTCCCTATTCTCGACACTCATAGTCTAATGCAAGAGGTAATATGTAAACAACTATATGCAAACAAGATATATACCAGATAAATTGGAGCTAATTAACAGAGGGGAGGTTAATGATCCATAAATAATTGCTTTGTGGTTGATCTCTTTGAAGTGTTTATAATTCCAAGTGCTCAGTTAGCTCTAAGATTAAAATAGGGCATTTAGAATTCTCTTAAGACTCAAGTTCTAGCCCTTCTTGGAGGGAGATGTATACCATTATGGACCTTGTGTAATGAAATGTGCCAGACATGTTAGTGGGATCTATTTAACTATGATAAAATAATATTCTGGGTCCTTTTATAAAGCTAAAATAAGTTGCAGAATTTTTAGAAAACACATAATCAGAGTAATAAAGGTTATCTAAGATTATACTTAATCTTTTATAAACATTATTAAAATGGCTAGTTACTTAGTTATACTAAATTTATCAAGTCTTATATAAGTATATAAGCAGTCCTGCAAAATTTCCAATTTATTCATAAAACTGATGAGAATGTGTGCCTAAAAAGGTGCCCTCTATTTCCATGCTATCTGTTATTTATTTTCTTACCTGGTATACTTGAATACAACATATAGCAAATTATTTGACACACTGAATTCTCAAGTAAATTTTCAGTTGTAATTGTAAAATACACATTTTTTCTGTCTAAAGAATTGGATAGCTTAGTGATACATTTTCATCTTGTTAAATCCATATAGGTTATAAAGAAACTACTTTCAAATCTCTTGTTTTTAAACTCCATAAAATCTTCATTTAATAATACTGTATTGTAATTTTGTAATTTTTATGTGGAAGCAGTATTTTTAAAAGGTCATCTATAAATGTTTCTGATAACTAAGAACAACTTCATTTTCTAGGAATAGCTGTATATACATTTTGGACAACACTTAATGAATAGCTAAGAGAGAAAAACTAAATTGTAGCAAAAAGGAAAGAAAAAACTCACATCAATTAAGGAGAAATCATTTTTGCCTAATCCAATGCTGTGAGAACTAATGACTTAGAGGAAATAAATTAATTATTAAAATTTGAAATGCTTAGATCAATAAAAGAAGAAATGCACAATTATTTAGATAATCAGATATCTAAATATCTGAAAAAATATGAAGAAAAAAATGAACAAGCCAAAAATGTACTCCACACCCCCCCCCCCCAAAATTGTAAGACTAGATGACTTTATAAGTAAGTTCTATCAGGCATTCAAGCAACAATTCTAATACTACACAAACTATAATTTTAAAAAGAAGGCATTCTTATTATCTCTTCCTATGGCAAAAATTTGTTGATGACTAAAACAGAGAAAATACAGAGAAAGAAAACTAAACAAATTTTTCTAATGAACATTGATGCAAAAAATTAATTAAAATAGATACAATTTAAATAAAATTGCAACCTTTGTAGTCTTCAACAACATACTAGATTATATATTATGGCCAGATTGAGTTTTTGCCAGAAATGCAAGACTGGTTCGGTATAAGGATGAAAATTAATATAACAAATCATATTAATGTTATAATAAAAACTATCATTATATCAATAGATGCTAAAAGAAAAAGCTTTTTAAAAAAAATACTCATTTCTATTAAGAACTCTAGAAATCCCAGGAATAAGTTGACCTTTATTTAATATAGTAAATATTATCTAAATCTAAGTGCAAGCATTATATTTAATAATGAAAAGTTAGAGACATGTCCAGTGTGATCCAGAGATAAAGGATGCCTGTTTTTACCACTACTATTTAACGGTTTCCTAGAAATATTAGCTATAACAAAAGATAAGAAAAAGAAATTTAGATAATAGTCATAGACAAAAAAGAAACAATTATCGTTTTGTGCAGATAATATGATGGTATACTTAGAGAACTCTAGATATATTCAACTGAAAATAATGGAAACAATAACTTCAGCAAAGTTGCAGGGTCAATATTCTGGTATATTATAAACAAAACCCAGCAAGCAGAGAAATTGCATTCAGAATAGTTACAGAAGCTAAAAAATATTTGAGAATCTAAGGTGCATCCAGGAACTATATAAATCTAATTATAAAACATTCTTTGCAAAATTAAAGGCAGATCTCAATAATGAGAGAAATGTTAATTGCTCATGGGTAAGTTGAGCCAATATTTTTAAAAATTGGCACTACTACCTGAATAAATTTACTTATTCATTGCCTTGCTAATCAGGCTTCCAAAGGAGTGTCTTAGAGCTCTAGAAAAAATAATGTTGAAATTCATACGGAATAACAAAAGAAAAGAATCTCAAGGGTGCTAATGAAAAAAGGGTGGGATAGAAGGGGCATAATTGGCACCAGATCTCAAGCTGTACTACATAGCAGTAATCATTAAAATATTTGATGCTGGTTAAAGAAGAGAGAAGTTGATCTATGGAACAGATTAGGTATACAACATACAGAAATAAGTAGACATCATAACATAGTGTTTGATAAACCCGAAGACCTTAGCTACTGGGAGAAGGACTCACTATTTGACATTGGCTGCTGCAAAAACTGGATATAGAAATTAGATTTAGTTCAGCATTTCATACCATATACCAGGATTAGCTCCCAGTGGATACATGAATTAGATGCAAAAGGTCATGTAATAAGTTAGAGAGGGAACAGTTGGATGGGAGGGACAGTTCTATTGTGAGACAGGAGATAGAGAAGATCATAGAAGCTAAAATGGACAATTTTTATAGAGTTTAGAATTTAAAGGGTCTTTTTTCCCTGTAAAATAGCTAATTCAGTTAAAGTTAGAAAGAAAACTAATAAACATAAACTGTTATTATATTGGTGCCCATTTTGGGTCAAACAGTATGCTAAGGTCTTTACAATTATTAATTTCATTTGATCTCACAACAGTCCTGGGAGGTAGATACCATTATTATCTCCATTTTACAGATGAGGAAACTGAGGCAAACAGGAGTTAAATGATTTGTCCAGAATCACACAGCTACTAAGTATCTGAGTCCAGATTTGAATTTGGGTCTTCCTGGTTCCAAGTCTAGCATTCTATCCACTGTGCCACCTTGCTCCCTCTCTTGTCAAAGAGGTAGCGTTTTCAGACATGACCAGTGTAGGAATTTGTTTCATCAGATTATACATGTAAGCATTGAAGGCTTTTTTAAAAAATTTAATCCATTGAGGAGTGGGAGAAAAACTTATGAGAGGAACAGACTAGTAAAAAAACAACATCTTTTTGAAGCTCAAGGGCATGCTTACAAGTTACATGTTAAAAAATTCTTATTGCTCTTTTAAGCCAGTAAAGCCTAAAGGAGATTTTTTTTTTTCTAACGTGTTCCATTGGTGGGAAAAGAGATACTAGTGGCTTTTCCAGGAAGATCAGGGTAGTCCTTTGTCACTGCTATTATTTAATATCATTTTACAAATTTTAGTTTTGCACTTTTTGAGGGAATGTGATTTCACTGGTATAGGAGACTCCCTCTACCAAAGAAGATTTGCACCTGTTCTGCCACTTGGAGTTTTAGAACCTTGCCTAGGACAATGAAGGAGTTAAATGACTAGTTTGTGTCAGAAGTGAGACTCAAACCTCAAGCCTTCCTTACTTAATTCACCAATATAGTTATCACATAATAGATGAAAGTAAATTGAGAGGAAGAGCATAGGCAAAGAAGAGGTAAAATTATCTTTATTTGCTGATGATCTGATGGTTTATTTATAAAATTCCAGAGTTGATGAAAAAATCAAAGCTGTAACTTCAGTGAAGTAAGTAGGATATAGAAGATACCCATAAAAATCATCACCCTTTCAATATATTACTAATGAAATCCAGCAAACAGATAGGAAAGGAAATTCAAAACAAGATATTTATAAAATGCATAAAATATCTTGGAGTCAGTCTATCAAGATATATCCAGTACTTAAATGAATACAAGTATAAAACATTTTTTTCAGAAGACTTAAATAATTAGAGATTCATTGTTTATGTTTGGACCACACCAGTGTAATAAAATGACTAAATTAATTTATATTTTAGTGCCATATTAATCAAACTTTTTTTAAAGTTTATTATTGGAACATATTAGGTGAAGAAGAACCAGAAGCAGCAGTATCCTAATGCTCAGTAGACCTGAGAATTCTCACTACTTGGGTAAGGGCTTCCTATTCAACAAAGACTAAAGGGTAAAATTTGGCAGAACTTAATTTTGTACTCAGATCTTATTCCATAATATGCTCCAAAAGAATACACACCCTAAATATAAAAGGTCACATAATATTTTAAAAGGAGAATTGCAGTTAGTAGCTTCCATATATGTGATTAGGGATAGAGGTAATAGTATGTGTTACCGAGAATTGAAAAGCATTTTCACAAATTAAGTGAGTGCAACTAAAATTTGAAGAGAAACAATTGCTTGGGAAAGATCCTTGCAGCAGGTGTCTGATAACGCTTCACTATCTAACATTTTATATATATATATATATATATATATATACATATATATATATATATGTATATATATATATATATATATGTATGTAGAGAAGTGGCATGAATAAATAAAAACAAGAACCATTCCTCAATAAACAGATCATCAGAGGATATGAATAGGCAATTCTCAAAAGAAGATATATATGGTATCAGCAACCATATTATTGCAACATGAATGGATTATCATAGGTATGATAATAGTATATGCCATAAAAAATGACAAGTGTGAAGAGTTTAGAGCAATTTGAGAATGCTTGTATAAACACAACTAAGGAGAGTAAATTACACAGTGATCAATCATGACTTCATTGAATTTATAATTGGTTGAAGCATGCCTCCTGTCTCTTTGCAGAGAGTGGTGGACTGTAGGTATGGAATGAGGCATGCTGATTTGTTTTTGCTTAATTATATATGTTACAAGGAATGATTTAGTTGAGGAGGGCGAGTGATAATGATGTCAGTAAAGGAAAGTCAATAAAACATTTGAAAAGGAAAACAAAGCTTTAAAAAGAAGGAACTAGACTCTGAGAATAAAGCAAGATTAGATAACATAGCTCTTAAGATAAGGATCAAATTAAGGGCACCTCTTTAGTATCCACTTCTTTTAATTCCTAACTCACTTTGGAATCAAGAAGTTTGTTTTACTTGTGACTACTTCTTGTGAATTTGCTTGTGAAATTCCTTAGAATTATGCTCCTTCTTTTCCCTTCCTTCCCTAGCCCCTCTTGTTTCCTTGTTGAATTTGATATGGTTCTACCACAAACTCTTTGGGTATAATTTTTTGCATCTGTTCCATGCTCCTTTATTCACTTTGGGTAATTGTGAATTTCATGTTTATATACTTATCTTTTCACACACCCCAATTATGAGAAATAGTAAGTTTCACTCCCGTCTTCTGCCTCTCTACACCACTGGACCAACCCACCTCCAGGCCTTCTGTTTTTTCTTATTTAACTCCTTCAGTACCCTTTGAAATCATTAAGGTTCTCAGGAAACACTTGTTTCTTTGTCTCTTATTGGAATGTTAGCACTGCATCATGGTATGGCCCTTCCAAATATTCAAATAAATTACTTTCCTAGGTTTCTCTTAACTTCTGTTTTTACATTTCAGAGATCATAATTAGCTCTGGTCTTTTCCTTAGGAATGCTTAAAACTCCTCTATTCCATTAAAGGTCTATTGTTTCCCCTGCAGGATTATACTGAGCTTTGAAGGTTGTTCTTATTGATTGTAAACACGTAGCTTTTACCTTTCAGAATATTGTATTACAAGATTTCCTCTTTTTATAGTAGAAGCTGCTATATTTTGTATGATCCTAACTGGTTCCTTGGTGCTTAAACTCCTTTCTGCCTTCTTGCAGTATTTCTAGCGGGAATGCTACATTTTGGTTATGACATTCCTGAGACTTCTTATTTTGCATTTCCTTTCAGGAAATGATCAATGGATCCTTGATCAATGGATTCTTTCTGTCTACACTTTGCCCTCTGATTCCAGTACATCTAGGTAGTTTCCATTCATGACTGAAATAGAGTTTATAGACTTTTTAAAGTTGAAATATAATATATAGACTTTTTTAAAAATCATACCTTTGAGGTAGTCCAGTGATTCTTAAAATTCTTTCTCCTTGACCCGTTCTCCAGCTCAGTTGTTTTCCATTGCAGATACCTTATATTTTCTTCTGTTTTTTTTCCGCAAATTTTTTTGTTTCATTCTAATATTTCTTGTTTCTTCATGGAATCATTGTTCTTTTTTGCTCTATTATAATTTTCAGGGAGTCTAGGACTTGGGTAAAGTTTACTTTCTGTTCTAAGCCACTTATTCTCCTTCAGTTCTTTCCTACATTGCATTAATTTCATTTTAATTCTCTTCATTTCTTCTTTCATGTAATCCTTGTGGAATATTTATTTTTTTCTTTGAGTTTCTAGTTATGTAGTTATTCTCCTAGGTTGGATTTTAGCATATCTATCTACAGTAATACTGTAGAGTGTACAGGGTCCTTTTCAATTTACTCATCTCTCCAACCTTAGTCATGGAATTAGGACTTTGTGCCAGGGCCAGGCTCAACCCTCTTTTGTACTTTTCTGTGGAATTGTCAGTTTTATTTGGTCTTGACTTGAGACCCTGGATTCTTTAGCTGACATCCCAGATTAGTTCTACCCAAACCCGGCCTTCCATCTGCTTCCTGCATCATTGAGATTCAGAGTGCTGTTTCTTCAGGACCCCTCTATGGTATCTCAAGACAAAGTATTCACAGTATCTCTGATCCTGGGTTGTCCCAGTCTGGGTGCTGCTACAACAGTACTCTAGTCACTTCTTGTGAGATGGATTTCTCTTGTTCCTGGAGCTTTCTCAGGGAAGGTCTCCAGTTTTGCTGGCTTTAGATCCACAGCTTTTTAGGCTCTCCATGTCTCTGTGCTGAAAGGTTACTAGCTTATTTTTCTGAGCTTGTACTGGCTTTGCTGTTGGCCCCTCTTCCTGTTGCCCATTGGATTGGAAGAAGTTACTGATACTAACTCATTTCTTAGATCTTGATCATTATTGAGTAGATATGTTAGTTATTACTTCCATTCAGGCAGACATCCTGGCTGGAAATCTGGGTGTATTTTTGTGCCATCACTTAATGAGTGGGCATCATAAGGAGGCAGATTTGACTCAATACAAGAACTTCTTTGACTAGTAGAGTGGTCCAGAAATTGAATGGATTACCCCCTGAGGTAGTGAGCTTCCTTTTTACTGATAGTGTTCAAGGTTGGAAGACCATTTTTGAAGTTGTTGAAGGGGGCCATTCATCAGTGGGAAGGAGGTCATAAATGGACCCTTGCAAGTTTTTGTGGTTCTGTGTTCACAGGACCATGTAATTTTTGGACAAAATGTAACATTATAGTATATAGTACAGGATATTAACAGTTAATTGTTTTAATGAAAGATCTTAAAGCACCTTTTTATAAAGGAAAATATATAGTCCTCATGTCAAAATGAAAAAACTGAGAAATATGACCCCATGTTAAAAAAAATGTCAACCCCAGATTCTACAGCTTCATCCTTAATTCCTAATAAAATTAATTGATGTCTGTCTTTCAGACCACATTTCTTTCCTTTTTTTGGAAATAACTCCATATCAGAATAGCTATCTGGATGTATTTGTGTAAAGAAAGTGTTAGGAGTGTGACCATATTGCATTATAAATATTGTTGTAACACCATAATAAAATGTGTAAATAATACACATGTGACTCACTTATCAGTCCATTCATCTGCATTGCTTAGATAATAATTCACGGTATACTGTAAGGTCCTAAAGAAAAAGTTGAGATAGAGTGAGGATACACATTTGAGGATTTGCCTGAGGCCAGGAATATTTAACAGTTTATCACTATGATGGCATGTCTTATAACTCTAAATGCTGTTTCAGTTCAATGAGTATTCATTAAGTACCTGCTTGATAATGTGCTTGAAACTAATAATAATACAAAGACAAAAATGAAATTATCCTGAAAGAATTCACATTCTGTTGGGGGGAAATAACATGTAGACAGATAAGTAAACGCACCATATATAGAAAGTATTCATTAAGCAGGTACTGTGTGCTGAGCATGGTGCTAAGTACATCACAAATATTACCTCTTTCGGACCTCCTAACAACTCTGGGAGGCACTGTTATCATCAGAGGTTGTCATTTGCCCAGGATTACATGGCTGAGAATTATTTCAAGCAACGTAGGTCTTTCTGGCTCCAAGCCTAGTGTTCTACCCATTATGCCACCTAGACTGGAGTGACAATTGAGAGTATCTGGAAGGACCCTGAGTAGGAGTCAGTGCTTGAGCCTTGAAGAAAGCAAAAGGCTTTTAGGAGATTAAGTTGAGGAGAAAGTACATTGAAGGCTTTGGGGGAGGTAATAAAGGCATGGAGACAGTAGATATAATAGTATATAAGGGTTAAGTGACTTGATCAAGTAGTCAGCTTCAAGGACTGGATTTGAACCCAGGTCTTGTAATTTCCATTCTAAGAGCAAAGCAACCCAGAGCATCTAGGTGACTCTTTGGATATTCCCAGGCCTGGAATCAAGAAGACCCGAGTTCAATTCCAGCCTCAGATACTAGCTGTGTGACTGTGGACAAGTCATTTAACCTCTGTTTGCTTCAGTTTCCTCTTCTGTAAATGGAGGATAATAATAGCACCTACCTCCCAGGGTGGTGGTGAGGATCAAAGGAAATAATAATTGTAAATCTCTTAGCACAGTGTCTAATCCATAGTAGGCACTATATAAATGCTAGCTATTATTATTATTGATATTGTTAGGGACTTGCTGGGAGGAGGTAAGAGAATGAGGAACTGTCCTGGGACAGTTGAAAAGAGTAGATATTGTTTGTGGCAGAAGTTCATCTAGAGCCTTTTAGCCATTTGCCGGTTTTACATTTTGTTATGTACTGCCTTGTGACTTCTATTTCTTTCTTGAATTTTATTAAATATTTTCTGTTTAATTAATTCCATGTTTTGTTTTTGTCTCCTCGACTAAGCACCATGATAGCAGAAACTCTTCTGCCGTTCTGTATCTTCCTAGCAAAATATTCACAGTATTTATTAACTATGTCTTAAATTAAATCTCACTTAGCTCTTTCAAACTAGGACCCTTTGGAACCAGTATGGATGTCTTAAGAAAAGAAGGTAGAGACAGAAGTTGCTACCTGTAGCTATATGACTATATCTGACTTGCAGAGGCAAGAAAAAGTTGTATAACTTGATTTCCATTGCTGTCACCAAGCTAGTAGTTTTGTCTAGTTTTAGGCTTTATTTCTTTGTTTCCTTGTTTAATATTTTATCACCTAGCAACTAGTGTTTCCAAATAATGATGTTCCAACTTAAGAACTTGAAATTGTGACACCAGAAATTGGTTTTCCAAATCAACAGACCTTAGTTTGGCTAAGCAATTCCATATAGCTTGAAGGGTCTGTATGAAGTCTGATAGATACAAACAGCCTCTTGCAATAATATTGCCAGAAATGCAATAAAATTGTCAGAATACACAGGCAGGCAATAATTTCCCCTAATTTTTATCAAATATGAAATTTGAAAATGATTGTGTGGTTTTAAAAAAGAAAAAAGTTTTTAAATTCTCCACTTGCATTAGTTGTATTCATAGGCCCTCTTCAGGCTTGAAAGGTTGTCTTTAGTATTTGAGCATTGTTTCCTAGCTGTAGTACTGAATATACATAAGCCAGTCTTCATTCTGCCCAGAAAAGTTTTTGTAGTATAAGTCACATATAGCGTGTGTCAATGTGCTTGTAACCAATCAGCTAGCACTTTGTAATGTTTCTTATTATTAGTTGTGTTCTGCTCTAGTATTAAATAAAATTGTGTATTCTCTTTTAGGCACAAGCCTGCCAGAAATAATTTTTTATTAATTTGTGACTGTTCTAATCTAAGATTTTTATACTTAGAAAGAAAAACATCCAGACTGAGAGTCCCCTCCCTATATCTAACACAAGCCATTTTGAAGTCACAATGTATAGGATTCTTGAAGGAAAAGTATTTTACAGTTAAGACTGAGTTTGGGTTGTAGTTAACAGTTTTCATCAAAAAGAACAATTGTAACTAACTTTCTGTATACCCTAGAGAATTATTTTCCTAAAACCACTCAATCCCTTTGACCTCTGCCTTTTGATTAGACCAAAGGCTTCAGGCTTCAGATAAGATTAAAGTACTTTTGAACTGTTCTGTGGGGGTATGGAGGTAGAACATAACAATACATTTGCTGGGAGAGGAAGACAGAAATTAGTATGGAGGCAAGCTAGCAACAATTCCAAAGAACTCATGACGAAAAATGCCATTCACATCCAGAGAAAGAAAGAATGGAGTCGGAATGTAGATTGAAGCATACTATTTTCACTTTATTTTTTGCGTTTTTTTCTTTTAGTCTGTTTCTTGTTTCACAACATGACAAATATGGAAATATGTTTTACATGATTGCATTTAGTAACCTGTATCAAATTGCTTACTGTCTTAGGGAGGGAGAGGGGAAGGAAATTTGGAACTCAAAATTTTTTTTACTTAATGTTAAAATTTGTCTTTACATGTAAATGGAAAAATACTATTAAAAGATTAATTCATCTTATTTCATATTATAAAAAAATAAGCATATGTTTTAGTGAAATACATAACCTTATTAAAACCTTTCCCCCTTTACAAATTACACCTTTGATACAATTACAAATTAATCTTTTTATATCCATAAGTAGAATAAATTTCTGTCTAATTATAGGTGATTATTTAGCTTATCTTCCTATTATATGCTGGCAAAAAGAGAGAAACTTGAAGTAAGAAATCATTGCATACTGGTGAGGTTCCTATAACTTTGAACAGTACATGTGGCTTAGTTCCCCGTTATCTCTGACAGAGTACTACTAGAAAGTATTTCCCTCATTTCCCTCACCTTCCTCACTCCCCCAAAAAATATCTGCTATGAAGGTAAGATAGAGAAGTAGGATCAGGGGGGTGGCCAGAGTCTTTTATTTCAATCTTTTAAGGGACTTATCCCTTCCCCTTGCCCCCTTTTCCTGTCCCCTCACATTTTACTAGCTGTCCACTGATTATAGACTTCTTTGAGTTAATGAGCTCCTATTTTAAACTACAAATATCCGCTGGGGAGGATAGCCCTTTCACTCCTTTCATGTAGTTAATTCATCAGGTGCTCTCTTTCTGGGTTATTCTGTCTGTCTCTCTGTCTATCTCTCTCTGTCTCTCTCTCTGTCCCTCTGTCTGTGTCTCTCTCTCTCTGTCCCTCTGTCTGTCTCTCTGTCTCTCTGTCTATCTCTCTCTGTCTCTCTCTCTGTCCCTCTGTCTGTCTCTCTCTCTCCCTCTCTTTTTCTCTCTCTCTTTTTCTCTGCCTCTTTCTCTCTCCCCTAATCCCCATGAAGGATAGATACAAAGATCAATGATAGAAGCCTACATCTATCTAATACTTTATGGTTGCAAAAAGTTTGATATACTTCGATTCACTACTTAATACTTAATTTATATACTTAATACTTAAATTCAAGCTTTACAACCTTCATGAAATAGGTAACCAAAGTATTATCCCTCATTTACAGATGAGGGAACAAGACAAGAGAGATTAAGTGATTTATCTGTGATCACAGGGCTTGTAATCGTAGAAGCAGGACTTTCATCCAGTTCTTCTAATTCCAAATCTAATGTTTTTTCCATTATACCAGGCTACTTCTGAAAACAGATCTACCTGGCCACCACTGTTATAAGTATTATAAGAGCTTGGTGAAAAGTAGAAGTGTGATATGTTTCTTAAACAAGTCATTCACACCTCACTCTGAATTACTTTAAGCAGATAAGCAAATTTACTATCCACAGAAATGGAAATTCTGATCGGGGGAAAGAAGAGGTCCTGGATATTTAGCCTGAGAAGAAGATTTGGGGGGTAGGATAAAAATAGTCTGTCTCCCAGTATCTGAAGGTCTGTCTAGGGGAAATAGGGATTAGATTTGTTCAGACTGGTCTAAGGTAACAAAACTAGCAACTAATGAAAGTTATGGAAAAGCAGATTTTGGTTTGATGGACGAAAACACATAACAACAATTAAAGCTACCCAAAAGTAGAATGGATTCCATCAGGAGATAGAGTAGTCTCCCCCTCACTGGAGGCCTTGAAGAAAAAGCTGAATTAACAGTTGTTGCAGAGATTTTTATGCAGGCTTAGGTTGGACTAGATGACCTCTAAGAACACTTGCAACTAACATTTTCTGATTGTATAATTTAAGGATATAAAAGATGATTAAAGTCTGAAGCTAAAGTGATTGGGTCACAGGGCTTTCCATGGTGGTTAGAAAGATGATCTGTGGGGAAAATTAAAAGAATAAACATGGCCTTTACCATGCTGTTTTAGACAGTGAAGAAGTGTTCAATTATATCAGAAAGATGTGACCTTAGAAAATTAAATGGGTAGTAAGAGGTAATGATTAGAATGGTAAATCTGGGAGTCATGTTTGTAGAGGTTAAAAGCAAGTATGTCAAATGGAAGTGATTCTGCAGTGGATATAGAAATCACAGAAGACCACTTAAATTAGAACTGTAGGAGATATTCATTGACTGAAAAATATGAAGAACCATGAAAGGATTATATCTTGAGAATTATATCATGAGAATTCATGTAGTTATTTCCTAGAAGCAGATGGATAAGGTTGGGGAAAGTGTGTAGTGGAAAGAATATTGGATTTGGGTTACAGATATGTGTGTAAATCTCAACTCTGCTACTTATCACCTCTATGACCTTGAGCAAGTCACCTAACCTCTCTAGACCTCAGTTTCCTTAAACGTGAAATGAAGGCGTTGAACTCAATTGCTCTTCTGGCTCCAAATGGCCTGATGATAATATTCATGGTCACCATTTCTGATTCTTTTACTTTTGTTATTGCTTTCTCTGCAGGAGAGTACATCATTTTTTCTAAATAAACAAATTTTCAGTTTGTCAAAGCTAGAACCAGAAAAAATCACCAGCATTATTTTTCTTTATCAGTTTTATTAGTTGATATCTAAATAAGTACACTGTTATGACATTGACACTTAAATGCTCTTCTTGATGTATCTTTGAACATTAATAATGATGAAACCTTACAAAGTACGGAACCTGCTGAGATGGAACATAGCCTTTGCTCCGGTTTTCTAAGTGCCAGCTCTGCAGGCATCATGAAGAATGATAAAGAAAGGTCATACATGTTTTTATACCTGCTGGAACTTTCAATCAAAGAGGGGGAAGTACTATTTCTCTCACTATTTAGTCTCTTAATCTCCAAGACTCATTCTGTGCCCTTTCATTGGAATGAATGATCAAAAGTTAATTGTATATCTGAAATGCCAGCACATTGTTTGGCAGTTTTTACTTTCTCATGCAAGATGCAGGATATAAAGATTTTCTTTATTGCTGAATTTGCCCTCCAGTAATGAATTACCAGAATGGCAGCCAAATGTCATCAGGTTGAATAGATTCATGAAATCTCTTAAAAAGGTTAAAAGACCATTAGAGGTCTTTTAGTCCAGTCTTCCAGTCCACAGCAAGCTGTCTGACAGGTAGCCATCTATAGTCTGCCTGAACATGGGTTGTTTTTTTATTTTATGAGACTTGTACATTCTGTTTTTAGATAGCTCTAATTATTGGAAAGATCTCCTTATATTAAACCAAAATATGCTCATTCACCCTAACTTGCTGTACTCTGGGGTTATATAAAATAAATCTTAGTCCTCTAACACAAGCCTGACCACTTGAAGACAGCTGTACTGACTCCCATATGTCTTCTGCACACTGAATATCCAAACTGATATTCATGGGGCCTGTGTCTCCATCAACCTTGGCACTTTTGTAAATTTTAAGATTCTTCTGACAAAATGCCATTTGTTAATTAAAAAGCCATAGTATTGTTCATACATTTAGAGCAGAAAATGTGCCTTTCTGTTAGCTGCGTCTATCCTTGTTTCTCTGAGTGGTAAATAACAAAATTGGAAAGGCAAAGATATAATTCCACTTTAGTAAAATTAACTTTACAATGGTCTGCTACATCTACCTTCTACTTTAACAATTCCAGGGATTTCTCTTCTGTAGTTATTTTTGCACTTACTTGTACTATGATGAAACCTTACAGAATAGGGAATCTACTGAGATATAGCACAGACTTTGCTCCCATTTTCTGATACACATCTAATACATTAGTATACTTGTTGGAATTTTGAAGTACTGCTTCTCTGGCTGTTTGGTCTCTTAATCTCTAATATTCATTCTGCGCTCTTTCATTGGAATGAATGATCCAAAAGTTTATCTTTTGTTTTTCAAATGTAGAAACTGAGGTCACAGAAGTTATGCTAAACATAATATACAGTGACCACCTGTCAGAGATAATAGTAGAGATTTTCCTCCATTGAATGAGAAGTTAGGCCATATGCTCTAATACCCCCATTTGTATTCTATAGTTCGTAGTATCATAGATTTAGAGGATCTAATAGATTAGAGGATCTAAAAGGATCTTAAGTCATCCAGTCCAACCTTTTTATTTTACAGTTGAGGAAACTGAGGCCAAGCAAGGCAAAATAACTTGCCCAGGATCACACAGTAAATATCTGAGGCAAGATTTGAACCCAAGACTTCTTGACTCTAGACCCAATGTTTTATCCACTAAACCACCCAACTTCCTCTTAGATGTTCCTTGAGAACACCTTCATTGCAGAAGTGATATTTGAGATAGGCTTTGATGAATGAATAAAGTATAGAGTATTGGAGATGAGTAAAAATTCCAGGTTAGGTAAAAGTATAACCAAAGACATAGATAGGAATGAGGAGGAAACAACACATAAAAGGGGTTTGATATAAGAGGGAGTGACATCTACATAGGAGCAAGGTGAAAAAGTTAAAAGTTGGGAGCAGAATTGGAAGGTGCATGAATTTAGTTCCTTAAAGAGTGGTTCTGGGTAGGAACTCACTAGTGAGAGGAAGGGGCTGTAGGAGTAGAGTACAGGAAAGAAAGTCATCTGAGAAAAGTCTGGAGTGCTTGTTTGGAGCTAGATTGTAAGGGACCTCCACTTCATATGATTATACATTTTACAAGACAATAGGGTGTCTCTGAAAGTTTTTGAGAAATTAGATTATTTTGACTGGTGCTATAAAGAATGAGTTGGAGGAGGTATTGAATGGAGAAGAGGGTGTAAAGAGAAAAGAAAAGCATGCCAAACAGAACCTTCAGGTGTATTCAGGTTTAAGGAATGAAACGATAATAAGGAGTGGTTAGGGGCAAGAGAATCTCCATGATGAGAATGTAATGTCATAGAAGCTAGGAGAAAAAAATGGGTTTCCAGAAGAAAAGAATCCTCAAGAGCATCAAATGAAACAGGTCAAGGAGGATGTGGTCAGAGAAAGAAAAAAAGCATTTATCAGCAAAGAAGTCAGTAATTCAGAGAGCAGTTTAAGTGGAGTAGTGGGGATAGAAGCCACCAGATTACAAGAGTTTAAATAAGTGATTGCTAAGGAAATTGAACCAGTAAACTTTGAGAGGATACGTTCATGAGCAAAGTTAGAGTTCGTATCAATGGACCTCAGCCTTTTCAGTAAGATAAAGTCTTATTCTGAGAGTGAGAGGGGGAAAGGGTGTTGGGAGCCTGAAAAAAAAATGTTTTGGAACAGCCATTGTGGGGAATATGATAGAATCAATAAGCTAAATAATGAGATGTGACAGTCAGGGCCCAGTTGTGTTTAGGTTACAGAAGCTCATAGTGGATGCAGTGCATTTTTGTGCACGATTCTAGCAGTATTCTTCAACTCAAGATCATATTGGGGCTGAAGATTAGTAGGAAGGGGAACTGCTGAAAGGAAAGAGAGTAAGGAATAGAAGGGCATTGTTGAAATTACAGGTTTGATAGGGAGAGAAATTATGCCAGCCTAGAGCTAACAGGCTCTGGATGAAGAGAAATCAAGAGACTAAAGGTCTAAATACTAAAGTTGGGAGAGGTAACAAGTGGATAATGAGATTTTTTAAAATTAAACTTTCTTTTCTACTCATATGAGCTTGCCAAACATCAACAAACACAAAAATTTTCTTATACAAACAATAGATAAAGGGTTTTTTATAGCACCACCATTCTATTACATAGCTTGTTTGGTTTTTTAAAAAATATATATTAGATTTAATATAATGGTTCCAATTCTGCCTTCTTTGTTTCTGTCCCCTTCTGGACTTTCTTCTGCTCTCTTCTGTAAACTTTTAAGTAGTGTTTTTGTTTTAGGAAAGAAAAGTCTTTTGTTATGTTTTGTAATGATTTCTCTCCCCTACACACACACACACACACACACACACACACACACACACACACACACACACACACGCTCTGCCTTTTAACAAATTAATCTAATAAAGCAAAATAAGTGTACACATTGACTGTGTCTGAAAATTTATGTTTTGTTCTGCACCTCTAGTCCATCATCTCTCTGCCAAAAGGTGGGAAGTATGATTCATCATCTCTTTTCTGGAGTCGTGATTTATCATTGCATTGCTCATAGGTCTTAAATCTTTCACATTCTTTTGTAATGCTGTGGATGCTGTATGCGTTGTTCTCCTGGTTCTCTTAAATTCACTGAACTATAGGAGATTGTAGTCAGAAAAAGCAGTTTCACAGGTCAAGCTCTTGGAGACAACAGTTTCAAATGATGAGGAGTTCTAAGATATTATCCTGGTGAATAGCTGAAGTAGAGTAGAGGTAGAGATGGTAAGAGTTGGAATTTAAGGACCTGCAAGAACAGAATGTTAGAACGGTAATCAACCTGAGGTCCTAAGATGATGGCAAGGGAAAGGATTAAGAGGAAGACCCAACCAGCCAGAGTCAAGGACAAAACATACAAATGAACATGAATTTCAAAGGACAAATGGAAGAGATTGAGGTTACTTGTAAAGCCAAGGGTCTGAAAGTAGGAATATGGAGCAAGAAGTGTGATGACATCTTTGTTCTATATGAGACAGGGAGAATGGGAAAAGGAACTGCCATCTTTATAGGGCCATCTAGACATGTGACATCCTCAAGAGAAACTTTCAGTTAATGCAGAGATGTGGGAGCAATATAAAAGTGGCCAGGATAAAGTAAAGTTTTACAATGAAATAGGGGTTCTAGTGAACAAGGAAGGATAGGAATTGGGAGGAGTAGGATGGTACTTCTAGAAGAGGTTAAGTTCAATTGAATTGCTTCTGAGGAGTCCATGCCACACAATGGGCTCATATTGAGGGTATAATCCTTTAAAATACCCAGATATTTATCTCATAAAAGCCCTTCTGGTTACTCTTTCCTGTACCTAAATAGTTTTGGGGGTTTTTTTAACCCTGTTCAGAGCTTTAGATTTATCTCCTTTAAAATTTATCTTATTAGATGTGAACAACCATTTCAGACTATTAGGATATTTTTTTGATACAATTTTTTTTTCCAGCTTGGAGAGGTATTCTTCCTATCTTTGTATTGTCTGTATATTTGATAAGCATGCTATCTATACCACCATCTAAGTCATCAATAAAAAAAATTAATTCTGCCCTTTGTGTCCTTTTTCTAGATTAGTTTCTTCTCTGAAAAACGTCTTTCTGTGGTGACTCATTTTTCAAAACATAATTTTTAGTATGGAACATTATGGAAGGTCTTTAGAAAATCCAAATAGGTATCTTTTCCTCTATCCACATGACTGGTTGGGCTCTCTGCCATGAGTGTTGCCCCACTCCAGTCCATTCTTTATTTAGTTGTCAAAGTTATCTTCCTAAACCTGAAGTCTGGTCTCTTTCTCTTTGTCTCTCTCTCCATCTCTCCCTCTCTTCCTCCCTCCCCTCCCTCCCTTCTCTCTCCTCCTCCCTCTCCCTCTCTCTCCCCTTCTCCCTCCCTCTTCCTCTCTCTCTCACTTCCCTTACTTTCCTTCTCCTTCCTCTGAATCCATATATCACTTGGTATGTGTTAGATCACTTATGTTCTGTGCTGTATTATGGTTATTTATGCTTTTTCCCCTTCACACTAGATTATAATTCACTTGAGAGCAAGGACAAATGTTTCATATCATAGATTATAGAACCATAGCTTAGAGGTCATATTCTAATGCCTTTACAACTTTCTCTCTCCTTTATTACCTAGCAGAGTGACTTATATATAGTAAGCTCCCAACACACATTTGCACAATGAATGGTGTAGCAAATGTATAATGAATTTAGAGTATATAAGTGTACTTAATGTCCTTGCATTAATGTGGGGGTAGGTCATAATTGATTCTTTAAAATATATGATGCAAGATATAAATTACTTCCTTCTGGATAGCAATTATAATTCATGTTAGCAAAAACTTTTTTAAAAGCTTGTTGAAAAGTTTGTTTAAGCCAGGAGTTCTTAACATAATGTCTGTGAATGTGTTGGGTTTGTTCTTTTTTTATATTTTGATAACTGTCCTTCAGTATGATTGATTTCTTTTGTAATCCGATGTATTTTACTTTATGTATTTAAAAACATTATTCTGAGAAAAGGTCCATAGGTTTCACCAGACTGCAAAGGGATGCCTGACAAAACCAGGTTAAGAATCTATGGTTTAAATGATGTGCCTTGTCTAAGAATTGGGTTTCTATTCATTTTCTTCCCTTTATGCCAACTTACTTTTCTATTAAAAAAATACTATGTAATGAAGAACATTCAATGAAAATTTTCATCAGAAAGCTAAGCACTGTGTTTGGATGTGAAAGAGAATGTGAACTATCCCAGAATAGTATTTGGCTTACCCTTACCAGGTTTCAGGTTTTCACCGATATCTGGACCCCAAAGAATTTTGATTGACATTGCCAGAAGTGCAAGGGATTAGGGAAAAAAATGTAATTGAGCACAGATTTGTGTTGATAGAATGCAGAGCTTTCTATGAGGAAAAACCTGAATATTAGAATATTTATGTATGTATGTATATATATGTATATGTAAAATATTCCTTTGGCTAATAGCTCAAAAATTTTCTCTTCTACAGATTACCTTGCAAATCATGGTCGGTTGAATGAATCTGAGGCAAGACGAAAATTCTGGCAAATCCTGTCTGCAGTAGATTACTGTCATAGTCGGAAGATTGTACACCGTGACCTCAAGGCTGAAAATCTGCTGCTAGATAACAACATGAATATCAAAATAGCAGGTAACTGGAATGTGTTCTAAACAATATAAAATTCTACCTACAGTCGTTCATGTTTGTTGTTATAGATCAGCAATTGTAGAGGAAAGTAGTCTGTTTCATGACCAAAGACAGTAAGCAAACAGATTCTAAGCATATTTTCCTTATTCATACTTGGCATTTTGTATAATTAAAAGGAAGGAAAACATAATTTTGTTGTTAACATAAATGGTAGTGTGCTGGAGGCAAGAGTTTGAGTAATCTACTTCCCATTGTGGTTATATTTTTGAAAGAGAGACACTATTTTTTCTGTGTGCATTAAATGTTGAAAGCACTCAGAAAGGAGACAGGAGCAGTCCTGAATATGTCTCTATCCCCAGTACTTTTACTTGGGTGATAGCTATAGTTTGGTTGATTACAGCCAAGGTAATGTCAGATGAGAGGTGAAGGTAGAAGAATGAGATGAGAAAAGCAGCTTTAGATGTATCACAAGTTGTCTCAATCTGTAATAACGTTCTGCTTTTTATGATATTGACATGTCAGCTTTGGACTAAATGATCTCTCTAGGCTTCCTTCTGACACTAATATTCTGAAATTCTAAGAATTTAATTTAATTCTTTTGTGAAGTCTAGTGAAAAGAAAAGATTACAGTTGAAAAATATTTTAAAATTGACATAAACTTGAGTTATGACCACAGAAAAGTCACTTAGCTAGTATATGTATAATTATACTGTATATAAAATGGGGATAATGCTTGAAGTACCCATCTCACAGGATTGTGGTGGCATTCAAATGAAATAATGTCTATAAAGAGCATGGTCAACTTTAAAGCACTAAAAAGATGTTAGATATTAATATACCATTGCAGATAATTTCTAAGGTTCTTTCAACTCTAAAATGCTTCATTTCTATCAAGTACAAATTAATTTTGTGCAATGTTATGTTTATGTCTCCCCCAGAATCTAACACAATTTTTTTGCAAATGGAGGAGGCAGGGTACTTAATTCCATGAATCAATGCATTCAGACCAATTATATAAGCTGAAGTGATGAGGCACAGGAGGAATCAGCTAGGTTGGGGTTAATAAGGAATGACTTTCTGGAAGAGGTGTGTTCTGGGTTGGGTTTTGAAGGACATAAGGGACATGAGATAATAGATGTAAAAGCTTATGAAATTATGAGGTATTGAGTTGGTCTGGAGTATCAGAGAGAAGCAGAGGAAAACATCCAGGCCAAAGAGAAAGAGAAAGGGTAAGTAGATAGATGAAATACCTTCTGCAAGAACCATTAAATTCATGGGATAAATATAACAAAAAAAATTATATTAGATAACTGTATTCATTTATATTTATCCATCAGCTGGTTTTTGAATGCCCACTGTGTACATACGGCAATGTTCTAGGCCCTCTGGGGGATACAAAGAATTAATAATCATGGCATCTCAAGTTGGGAGAGAATTCTAGTCTAGCCCATACCCAGAATCATCTCTTACTAGTTATTTTCCAGTCTTTATTTGAAGACCTCCAATAAAGGGAAATACCTTCTCCCCCCCAATCAAGAGAACCCATCTGGGGAGCTTTGATTGTTAGGAAATTTTTCTTTACTTTATGTGCCTCCTGCTACTTTCACCCACTGTTACTCATTCTGCCATCTGGGGCCAGGCAGAATAGGTCTAATCACTATCAGCCTCTCAAATTCTTAAAGACAGATCACATAATCTTCATAAGTCTTCTGGAACTTCTCCAAGTCAGATATTTCCAGTTCTTTCAAATAATTTTCATGAAACAATCTCCAGTCCCTTTACTATCTTGGTTATCGTTTTCTGAAAGCACTTCAGTTTGTCAATGTTCTTCCCAATGCATAGCTTCTACAGTCTGATATAGGCAGAATACAGTGGGACTTAATGTCTTCTTCCTTCTGGACACTATTAATGTTAATTTAGTCCGAGGTCAAAAATTAGTTTTTGTGGATGCCATATCATGTTATTGATTCATAATTGAACTTCTGATCCTTAAGCTGTGCCTCCCCATTTTGGACTTAGGTAATTGAATTTTTTTTTGCCTAAGGATAGAACTCACCATTTATACTTACTACTGTATATTTGACCCATTGTTCCAGCCTAATGAGATCCTTCACGATCTTGATTCTTTGTTATCCAGTGTTAGCTACCTGCACATTTTATGAGTATGACATCTGTCCTTTTATCCTAATTGTTATTTAAAATATTGAATAGCATAGGGCCAAGAATATATCTCTGGGAAGAGAGTTCCCTCTGGGTTCATCTGTAATGACTTCTCTTTTAAACTTGTTATTCATCTGGTTCCAAAATTCCCCTTAAGCATATTATCATCTACCTCATATTTTACCATCTTCTTCTCCACAAGGATAGATGAGAGACTATCAGTTGCTTTATTGAAGTTTGGGTAGACTAAATTAAAAGTATTTTACTTGTCTACCAATCTAGTAAACCTGTCCAAAAAAAAAAAAAAATCTATCATTTCAGTCAAGTTTGACCTGTTTCTGATCCTGCCTCCTTCATGAGGCCTTGGTCCCTACTTTCATGAAGCTTCATATCTAATAGGAAAGATAAAGCATGTACACCAATAATTTTAATACTAAGTGTAACCTAAAGATAAGCACAGTACAAGAGGAGAACAAAGTGCTGTTATGTCAGTTCAACTGAACTCAGTTCAACCAATTAAGGGCCCACTGTGTGTGATTTGGGGAAGTGTGCCAACGATCTTGCTCTTGAAGAGTTTGTAAGTTTTTAGAGACCAAACCCAAATAATTTTGATTCAAGAAAACATTCATAGGTGCAAAGGAGAAGTCTAGGTAAAGTGCTATAAGAAATTTAAGTAGGAAAAGATCATTTTAGCTGTCAGGGAAAACTTTATGGAGGGATTGGTACTTAAAGTGAACTTAAGGAAAGCTGAAGAAAGAGTATATTCCAGGCATGAAGACACGAGAGAAAAGAATAAAAATGGGAGGTAAAGAACAGTCATAGAATATGTGAAGAACAGCATTTTAAAATCAGAGAGGTATGTTGGAGCTAGACTGTAGGGAGTCTTGAATGGTAGCATCCAGAGTTTATACTTAATTCAGATGGCTGGTTGTTGTGTACTCAGAGAACCAAAATGACATCACTATGTCGTGATCAAAGTGCAGCGTGTCCGACTGTGACTGACCAGACCAATATGAGCTTGAAAGGCTCTACCACAGGCTGGGCACAAATAGCCATATGAACATTTGGAGTGGAAATGTCTCTAAATTTGCACACTTCACGTTTCTTTTGAGCTACTGCAATTTTGCCTTGCTCATAGAACACATTGCCTTCTTTGATGCCGGCACACAATGCTGGGCGGTCCTGTTCCTGTGTTTCCCATGTCTCACAGTCAATTTCAGTGTTCTTCAGAGAGACCTTGAGAGTATCCATGTATCACTTCTTCTGACCTCCATGTGAGCACTTGCCTTGTGAGTTCTCCATAAAATTGTCTTTTAGGCAAATGTACATTTGGCATTCAAACAACATGGCCAGCCCATCAGAGTTGCACTCTCTGCAATAGAGTGTGAATGCGTATTATTCAACTCCTACTCAGCACTTTGGCACAGTACACTTTCCAGGGATATACACCTAGATGATGAGGTTGATGCACACATTTTCAGAGCTAACTCAGTATATGGGAGGCTCCAAAGGAAAGAGTGGGAGAGAAGAGGTATTTGGCTTCTCAAACTGAAGGTCTGTAGACCCATTGTTGTATGCCAAAAGAAACCTGGACAGTATGCCAGCGCCATGCCAGGAAACTGAATTGCTTCTGTTTGAATTGTCTTAAGAAGATTCTGAAGATCACTTGGTAAGATAAGATACTGGACAGAGGTCCTTTCTCAAGCTGAACTGCCAGGTATTCAAATTCTAATTCAGATTGCAACAGAAAAAGCACCTTTTACTAAGCAAATGCTTAGAATACCTGAAGACTGGACTGCTTGAAGGAAGGTACCACAGTTAAGAAACTATTGTAATCTAATCAAGCATAGATGAAGGCCTGTACAAGGGTGGTTGGACTAAGAATGGAAAGGAAGGTGACTCAGATTGAAAAAGATGACAAAAAACAAAAATATGAGTATTAAAGATACTGATTAACTGTGAACAGAACTGTGAATTGTCGTAACTATTCTAGAAAATGACTAGAAATTATACTAAAAATCACTAAAAGTATTGTTGAAACTGTGATTAAGCACATAATCCAGGGAGTTCAAAGCAAGAGGAAAAGGTCTCATATGTCTAAAAATATTTATAGCATTACTTTTCATGATAGGAAACAAGAAAAATGGGTGCCTGTCATTTGAGGAATGACTGATAAATTGTGGTATATGAATAAATGTAAAGGCACACATAATGAAAGATGTGGAAAACTTATCAATTCAGTATTTAATTGTGATTTCACAAAATTGACAGTGAAATAACGTTTCACTTCTCAGAAGGGAGGTGTGATGAACTTTAGGGAAGTCAAGGCCGTAGGCTCAGTTCCCGTCATAGACATTTACTAGCTCAGTGATCACTCATGAACAAAGTCACTTCACCTTTCAAATCACTTCACATGTAAAAGGAGGATCATAATATACTACCTTCTTCACAGTGCTTTTCTGAGGCTTAGGGCATTATATAAGTAATGATTTATTTATACTTTGATGCCACCTCCTTGAATTGAGGATTTGGGGTATACCTTATTAGCACAACCCTTGAAAGAACTGAGAAATATTTCAGAAATATGTATTGTGAAACTGCATATATTTAAAGCAAATTTTTTTCTAGGATAATAAATGTATTTAGTAAGACATAAACCATACAATTACACTGGTCCATGAATCAGAGGTCTCCTGTTGTAGATCCAAGGAAAGTCTCAGTGGGAGATGGGAAAATGATTCCTGTTTTCTATGATTTAGCCCTTTTTTTTTTTTTTTTTATAAGATGGAGCAGACAGATTTTCTTTGTTAAATAGCTTCAGGTGGTACCTTGTGCCATTCAGAACCAGAAGGGGAAGAAAAAATAGAATGTTTCATACAAAGCATATAATGCTTAATGGCAAACTGATTCAAGAAGGATTCTACTACATAACTGATACTTCTTAAGAAAATTTATTTCTCTTGACAAGCATAGACTATGAGCCTAGTCTTAAATAAAATGTTCTTAGCTGTCATCTGGACCCAATGATATTTTATTGACTTTTTGTTGTGGTGTTCTTATCAAATGTGGCATGAACTTGGAGTCAGCAAATATTGAAATGCTTTGTCTTCCTCTCTGAAACTTGCAAGTACCATCAGCACATATTTTTGCATTTTCCACATTGAGATAGCATTTCTTTACTACTGCCAATCTTATACTTCTCTTCTTTAATTTGAAGAAAGTGATCATTGGCTTCTAAGTATATTGAACTTGCTGACCCAAAAAGGGAGCTGTCCTATATTGCTCATTGATCATTAGGGTCCCATTCTATCTTGACTGGGACTTTTTCCTTTAATCTCCCATTAGGTAAAAAGTGACTGATATTTGAAAGTAGACTCGCAGCTGGCTTTTTCTTGTTGATGACTATCAAAATAAGCATTGATATCTGTGTGGGCCGATCAGTATTCAGTCCCTGCAGTGGGGTTAGTACTTCCTCTTTCATTCTTCTACCTTTTATTTATCATCCTTTGTTTCTTCCAAGTTGTCTCCCTCATTTCTGTCACCATAATAACAAAAGGTAAATGAATCTCTGTTGGGCAAGGCTAGCTGAATATTAGTTGAAAGAATGAATTAACCCTAAAGACTGTTCTGCAGGAGAATTTTTTAAATCTACACAATAGAAACTATATCACTTTGTTGAATATATATGAAAAATTCTATTGCCTGTGTTGTTTTGTAGTTTATATCTCTCACCTTGAAAACTGATTTCTGATCATATTTATTTTATTTTTTTAATATTTTAAATAGTATTAACTCACTGGCTTAAGATTTTTTAGATTTTTGTGTTTTGCAAAAAAGAATTTTCAAAGGATTATTTTAGAATATAAATAATCTTTGCATATAAACCATATGAAAAATTAAGCAGCTTTTTCACAGGCAGCCTTTAATGAAAAAATCTTGATTATTCCCTTTTTCAAATGAAAGAGCATTTTAGAGTTCTTGGGCATCATTAGGTAATAATAAGTGGGGTCAGACAATCAGTTATCAGATATATGAGCATGTACTGTGTGTAAGGCATTACTGAAATAATGTCTTAATGCCTACATGAGGATTTGACATCAGAAGTCCTGTATTATTTAAATGTTGTGATAATAGCATCTTTATGGCTTCAAAAAGAGGATTTAAAATGCAGAACACCAAAATAACAGGAATCTAACGTTATATTCTGATAATATCTAATATGATCAAATGTGATATTTGTAGACAATGTTTAGAACACTTTGTATACAATACACTAATGGTAGCTCATGTTTATTAGTTACCATCACAAAGCGATGACATATATTGTCTCATTTGATCCTTACTTATCCTTGATCCTTGAGCCCTATGAGAGAGGAAATAATAGTTGAAAATTATGCAGCACTTTATAGTTTTTAAAGTGATGCTCTCGTAATATTCTTACAAGGTCGTTAGTTAGTATGTCTTACTATGTCCATTATACATATGAGGGAGCTCACACCTAGAAAGGTTATTTGACTTGCCACACAGCTACTATGTAGAATAGTCAAGACTTTAGCCTTGCTTTCCTTATTCCAAGTCCCATTCCAGTATGCTAGGCTGCCTCTCATAGCATCTGTTTTACATGTCTAGTTGGCTCATTTGGTTAGAGAAGGAAGCAGATTAGACCAAATGAGTTTAATCTTCATGTAGTCTGGAGCTATTATTTCTATTGTAACAGAATACAGCACTGACCCAGTCTTCTAAAAATCACCCAGGGGAAAACCAGTGAGTATGGATGAATCATGGCAAATTTATAACTATTATTGAGGGAGGGGGATGAGTGTGTGTGTGTGTGTGTGTGTGTGTGTGTGTGTGTGTGTGTGTGTGTATTATATTAGCTAGGGCAGCCAGGTAGTCCAGTGGATAGATGCCTGGCCTGGAATCAGGAAGATTTATCTTCCTGGGTTCAAATCTGGCCTAGTACACTTACTAGCTGTGTGACCCTGGACAAGTCACTTATAACCCAGTTTGCCTCAGTTTTCTCAACTGGAAAACAGACTGGAAAAGGAAGTGGCGATCACTGCATTGTCTTTGGCAAGAAAAACTAAATGGGGTATAGAATCAAACATGACTGAAAAATGACTAAAGAACAACAATATATATTAGTGACCTCTGATTTTATTTTATTTTTTGAAAATTTTTTATTCTGAACTTAAACCAGAAAGAGCATTTCCATACTCACAACAGAGCACACAGAGAATTGTATATGAAATCATGAATCTCCATTTCATAATGCTTTCATTTCCATACTCACAACAGAGCACACAGAGAATTGTATATGAAATCATGAATCTCCATTTCATAATGCTTTTTAAATATATACAGAAATGTATATATAATCTGCATATTACTTTAAAAACTACTCTGTTTCCTTCTGTTTTCTTCTAAGCATTTTTTTAAATGTTAAACAATGCCCCACTTTTTTGGCATCGTTGTTGCTAATTCCTCCTCCTGACACTCCTACTCAGAAACTAAAAGAAGAAAAGATTTTTTTAAAAAACCCACAATCGCCATAACATAGCCAGGTAAAAACAGATATACCCTGTGTATGAGTGCCTCATGCTTGTGTGTGAGCACACTCGAACATCTTGTCTTTCTCCTCTTTGTCAGGAGGTTGTCTGAAGTCATGGTCACTTTTTCCATTGATCAGAGTTCTTAAATGTTTCAAAATTATTTATTGTTACAGTGTTGCTGTCCTTATATAAATTGTTTTTTTGGTTCTACTTACTTTACTCCATATCAGTAGATGCTACCCAGGAATCTCTGTAATTCTTTTTTCAATTTCTTACATTACATTATTGATATTCTGTTACATTCATATACCGTGATTAATTCAGCCATTCTCCGGTTGTCTAAGATGCAACAAAGTATAACCCTTTGCATTCTATTCTGAATTTAGGGTCAGGAAGTTTTTTTTTCTTGCAGCTATTCTCTCCCCCATATTAGACACCCCTCCCCATTCCTATTTGTCTTCCTATTAGTTACGATGAGTTAGATGTATTTCTGTGCCAGACCTGTGTGTTTATGTTTTGGAACCCTCCTTTGTCTGGTACCAAAATAAATTCCCACGTTAAGCATGTTTCTTTACCCCCAAAGAAAGAAAGAAGGAAAAGAAAATATGCTTCCATCTGCATTGCCCATCAGTTCTCTATCTGGAGGCAGACAACATGTTTTATCATAAGTCTTTGGGAATTGTTGTAGGTCCTTGGGTTGATCAGAGTTCCTAAATCTTTCAGAGCTGATTATCTTTACAATATTGTTGTATAAATTTTCTGCTTATTCTGTTGTCATCACTTTGCTTTGCATCACTTATATAAGTTTTTCTGTGTTTTTCCAAAACTATCCCTTTCATCCTTTCTTATAGTACAGCCTCAGTACACTTTGAAGACACTAGGGTTCTGAATAGATTCTTGTTTTTTCTCACCCATTTGAATGTTAGCATCACATCATATGGCTCCTTCTTTTTACTATAATAAATTGACCTGTGTAGGTTTTTCTGGGCTCTTATGTTTCTATTTTAAAGCTACTAGTCAGGTCTGATCATTTAATTTGAAAAAAAAAATGCTTAAAAGACGTTCCATTAAAGGTGTATCTTTAGTCCTCTGTAGGAATATACTCATTTTTGAAGGATGTTATTCCTAGTAGTAAGCTTACCTCTTTTGTCTTTTAGAATATTGTATTCCAAGGTGTCCTTTTATTTTTTTAGTAGCTATCAATTCTTGTGTGATCCTGCTTGTAGTTCCTTGGTTCTTTCTGAGAATTGAAGTAAGAAGAGACTTGAGGTAGGTAGATCCAGCAGCAGGTTATTGCAATAGTCCAGGTGTGAGATGATGAGGGCCTGTACCAGAGTGATGGCAGTGTCAGGAGAGAAGGGGACATATTTAAGAGATGTTGCAAAGGTGAAATTGTCCTCTTTCTGTTGTTGTCCTCATCTTCTCCTGACACTTTAGTCTTTGCTTTTACTATGAAGCTTCCATCTTTCTCCATTCTAAGCCAAGTGTTGAACCCTTAGGGCATCTATAACCTCAAATAACAGCTGCCCATAGCATCAAAAAGTCAAGTACAGGGAATTTTTACCCCTTTTTCCCCCAAATCACCTCATAATTGAAGCAGGCTGAATGCAGGCTCTGCTTTTTATTGTAGACACAACAGAGTGAGTCACACAGGATGAACAAACATGGATCAGTTCTGTTCTGAATCACAAGTATTATATTATTCCTGCTCCTCCACCCCCCCAAAAAAAACACACTCATATTCCAAATGACCCTGTTACTCTCGAACATCATCAGCCTTCCAGGTACCCAAGTATGGGGTCATCTTCTACCCACTGTTGCTGTTTCCCTCCCAGTCTGATGTCCTTCTGTTTACCTGATTAAAGGGGCCATGCCCTGGCTACTTCTTAAATAGGCCCATTCAATGATTGGGCGTTACCTCACCCTAAGTGAGTACCTGCATAGACCTTGGCCTAAAGGGGCCAACTCTCATTGCATTCTGGGCCATCTCCAGTCATCTTGATGAATATCTGGTCACTGGATTCAGATGGCTCTGGAGGAGAAGTGAGGCTGGTGACCTTGCTCAGCCCTCTCACTCAAAACAAAGTCAAGTGCAAGTCATGTCATCATTTCTCTGATGGCATGGTCTTTGGCAAAGAAGGATGAACACAACAACGTGGGGTCATCTTCTACTCCCATTTCTTCCCTCCCCTGCCCCTCAGTCTAATCTGTTACCAAATCTTGTCCATTTTTTCTTTACATCTCTCACATCTATCTTCACAAGATCAATCCTCATCTCAATCCCTCAGGTTCACAACCTGGTTTTAGCCTGGACTCTTCACTACCTGTGACCAATCTTTTGCCAAGACCTGTCAATTTCACCTTGGTAATATCTCTTGAATGTAAGCCCCCTTCTCTCCTCTGACACTGGTACCACTCTGGTGCAAGCCCTTATCACGTCATACCTGAATTACTGCAGTAACCTGCTGGTGAATCTGCCTTTGTCAGGTCTTCCCCCACTCCAGTCTATCCTCCATTCAGTCACCAAAGTAATTGTCCTAAAGAGCAAGTCTGATCATGTCACACACACACACACACACACACACACACACACACACACACACACACACACATACAGAGCTCCCCCTCCCACTCATTAACTTCCAAAGGTTTTCAGTCATCTGCAGGATCAAATACAAAGCCCTTCATAACCAAGCCCCTTTCTGCCTTTCCAGTTTTCTTGCACCCTACTCCCTGATTTGATCCAGTGGCTTCTTGGCTGTTTGCTGTGCCTGTAATGCTCTCCATTCTCATTTCTACCTATTATCTTCCTTCAGATTCCAGTGAAAATCCCATCTTCTGTAGGAAGCTTTTTCCTAACTTCTCTTAATTCTACTATCTTCCCTCTTTTAATTATTTTCTGATGTCCTGCATAGAACTTGTTTATATGTACTTGGTTACATGTTGTCTCCCCCATTGGACTGTGAACTCCTTGTGGGCAGGGGCTGTCTTATTCTCTTTTTGTATCCCTAGTACTTAGCACAGTGCCTGGCATCTTACCACACTGATGGTAAATACCTGAGTAATTCTGACTATATGTATGTTTCTGATTACTTTCCAATAACTAAATGCTATTTCGAGGAATTATCCAGTATTTTGTTTTATATTATGTATACCTTTTTAGAATGAATAATCAGAAGTGCATTCCAAGTAATTGACTAGTAATAAATACAACCTTCCTGACTGTTTTGTGACCTAGCTTTGCTTCCTTTTACACTTACTTTACCACTTACCTTTAAGAATAAAGTATTAATCATAAATGAAACAAATTATCTAGTTTTGTATTAGAAAATGAAAGTTATTTCCTTAGCCATCCTATCCATTGGTGCTTCCTGAATCTTAAGAGATTGTTTAGGAATAACTACTTATTAGTAGGAATGTCCCATCATATCTATGCTAGAGAAAAAGCATACTGTAGAAGGCCCTACCACAAAGAAATACGCTCTAGGACTTTCCATGCAGTGAAGCAAATGTTCTTCCCTATACACTTGAATCTCCCTTCTATACCCCTCTCCCCTCCTCCACACACACACACGTACACACACACACACACACACACACTCACTTAAAGAAATGCAAAGTGTGGGCCATAGCATGGTATCAGGGCCTTTATCAAGAGAGCCAGATTTGAGTTGTGTCCTTCCTATGATCCTGTGCCTGGATCAAAACTAGGTTGTTCCCACTGTAGGTTCTTCCCTCATTATTGCCTTACTTCTTTTGCCCATGAAGTGTTTTTATGAGAGCCTACTGAGGTGGAAGAACCAGTCTTTCATTCCTAGAGGAACCTTCCCTGTGTAGTCTTTATTTAAAGTCACTTGTTACTAGAGTCCAGATGGGCCTCTATGACTGGCAAACACCTCTCCATTGTTAGAAAGGTAGAACAGAAAGTGACTGTTGGAAATGGCACCATCTGTGCCTAGAAGGGAGCATTCTTTCCTTTCCTTTTGGTGGGGGAAGGGAATGTTAAAAATAAGACCTTCCTTGTGCTATGTACTTATACAGGAAGTTCAACTGATTAACCTTGGCTTTCAGGCATTAAAGTCAATGGTTTAGTCCCTTTGAAGAGCTTTTCAAATATGTTTGGCTAGAATCCTCAATTTAATGAGTGTATAAGTCATCTTGTGATTGGGCTATGGAGTGAGAGCTAGCTTGGAAGGGTCCCGACTCAGTTCTCACGTACTTTCCTTTAAAAATGATTCACCACACTAATGTTCACTGTGTCTGTATCACAAGTACATGTATCCCAGAGTTTACTTGTTTTGCTTTCCTGGCATTGGATGAAATTAAAACATTGCTCTTTTAAAACTACTTTGGATGTCTCGTCCTTGACTGTTGTTGGTTTTTTCCAGATAATTTAGACTTTATTTAGCTGTTAACTTTGTAACTTGGATTGTAGTATGACTAGAATAGGTGGTTGGTCATATAGGCAGACTTTACAAGTGTGGTATAGAAAAGGTTTTTCAAACAACTTTGGAAATCTGTATGTTGAGCTAGCGAGGTAAACTTGTGGAATGACGATTTTTTAAAAAATTCTGTTTTTCTTATTGTGGTGCCCCTCCTCCTCCTTCCTTTCCTCTCCCCAATACATATAGTTGCTGGAATGCGTCTAGCTGCCTAGGACCAACCATGAGTGGTTTGTATTTTTTTTGTATCTTTTCCTTCTCTTTCCATTCTTTCCCAGTTCCTGTTTCTCTCCTATGTCCTGTTTAATCAGGGATTTGATCTTGTCAAGGTTTATAGTAGATGATAATGAATTAATTAGGGGACCTAACCAGTGGTAAACACTTTAAAATGTTTTGTTGGGGTTTTTTGTTTTTAATTCAGGGCAGATGTATCAGTCTCTGGAAGGTTCTTGGACAGCAAATCTAATAATAGAAATATCAAGCTTTGGAACCTGCGTAGGCTGGCATCCACTAAAGCAGAAGTCTCTAAACTCTTTAATCACTCACTTCTCTCATTTTTGAGTATTCACCCTTCAATATGTGCGTATTTATGGATTTCAAAATTATATGCACATACTTCTTTCTTTACTTATAATTATGTATATTGTGCAATATTCACAAATGGATTTTTAAAAGGACAGATAATGGTTTGAAAGGAGGTAAGTGCTGAGGAAGGAACAGTTAGAAGTTCACTTCAGCAGTCAGGTGAGAGATGATGTAGGCTGGGACTGGGGGATTGGCCGGGTAAGTAGAGAGAAGGGCAGGTGAGACATCCGTAGGAAGAAACAGCAGCTGACTGTGGACATGAGGTCAAGGAAAAGTGAGAAGTTGAGGGTGACCCCAAGATTGTGAACCTACGTGACTAGAGGGGTGGTGGTGCTGTCCTCAGCAAGAATTGTTAAGTTCTAAGAGGGATGGCCTTGGAAGAAAAGATCATGTAGTAAGTTTTGTGATCTGTTACAACTCATCCAGTCCTGCTCCTCTCTCGTGCCAACTTATTCTGTTCCATTTAGAATGAAAAAGAAGAAGGCAGGCTTCTTATTGGTCACAGCCCTCAAAGAGGCTGACATGAAAGAATCTGAGAGATAGGGATTGGGCGTGCTTGGAGGGGGCAGGCTCTTCCCCCATTGGTACCTATGAAGCTGTTGCTATACAAATGGGGGAACAGATAGTTTATAGCAGCCGTGAGGAACCTAGATTTGGCTCGGGGGGGAGTTTGGTGACTTCCACAACTGTGAGAGAGGGTAGAAAATAGGGGAATCTTGGGAGATAAGGGTAGGCATAGTTGGATTAAGGATGAGACCCACGATTGGCTATCCAGCCAAGCACCTACTGGAATCATCAGAGAGTAATCACTGTGGAGATGGTTCCCACTTTTCTCATTTCTACCAGCAATAACTGCTGACCAAACATCACAAAGTCTGAGATAGGCATAGGAGCTATGGGAGTGGAGATACCTCCCAGACCACTGGGCTTCTAGCCCAACCCTCCCAGAAGTCATCTAAGGAAGCAACTCCTGTGGAGAAGGGGTCCCCACCAACTGCCACACACCGGGCAGACAGACTGGCCTAGCTGACGCAACAAGACCACCATTTTCTTGACCACCATCTTCCCTCAGGTCCTGATGAAGATCATCCAGGACCTTGAAACCAAGAGCCTTGGAACTAGCAGTGCTTCCAGCCCATTGCACTCAGCTGTCATCCTGGGAAACAACCCCTACAGAGATACAGCTTGGCATTTGTTCCTGTCGGGCCTGCAGCCACAGCTGCTGAAGTCCCAGAAAAGAAAGTTCTTGCCACCAAAGTCCTTTGCACTGTCCGGTGGTTCAAAATCAGAAACTGATCATCGTTTTATTAGTGGAAATGACATGGACAAGAGACATTAACATCTACTTTGCCTTTGCACCGTAAGGACCTTGATACTTTGCTAGCTGACTTCTTCCATATGTGTTGTCTCCTCCATTAGAATGTAAATTTCTTGAAGGCAGATACTGTCTTGCTTTGTGTATTCACAGCACTTAGCATAGTGTTTTGCCCATAATAAGTGCTTCATAAATATTTTATTCTTTCATTCATCTTGGAGAAGAAAGGATTTAACTCAACTTCCTATCTTCTGATAGGCAGCTCACATTACATATCCCTTTTGATTAGACTATGGCCCTGGAAGGCCCCTGGGCTCCCACTTTGGAGACTACAGGCTTACACTGCTTTATGCAGTTACCACCCATTTGGTACACATGGAAATCCTTTTCACACACACCCCACCCCTCACTCCAATTTTCAAGAAATTACTATTGCAGTGCTATAGTGCTGTTGTCATGGGACTTGTATTGAGGAATAAACTCTCCACCGTATATATGTGTGTGTGTGTGTGTGTGTGTGTATGTGCTTTGTTAATAGGTTTAGGATTCTAATTAAACTGTAGATCTATGAATGAAATTAGCCTTCCATGTTCAAATCTACAACATAATGATCAAGAAAATTGGGTAAGCTTTTCTTTCAGTTGAAGAATCCATTTATCCATGACATGACTTAGGCTAATTGAGTGCTTATACTCCAGCCAAAATTAGCCATTATTGAGAACAAATTTTTAAAAGTTTGCTTGAGGGGGGGCGGAGCCAAGATGGCGGAGTAGAAAGACGCACATACACATAACTCCAAACCCACAACCCATAGAACGGCTACAGGGAAGTAACTCACGGCGAATTCTGCACCCAGAGGCCACGGAACATTGGAGCGAGGGAGATTTCTGTTCCGGAGAGACCTGCAAACCTCTCGCGGGGGGTCCTTCACGCTGCAGACTGGGCACCGGGACTGGGAGCTGAGTGCAGCCCTGCCCTGCCGCGGCCGCGGCACCAAGAGGAAAAGATCTGAGGGGGCTTCAGGGACAGGATCTCCAGCGGCCACGCGGGTCCCTCCACCCACAGAGGGACCTGCAAACCTCTCACAAAAGGTCCATCGCGCTGCAGACGTGGAGCCCAGCCCAGACCTGCCGCGGCCACAGCACCGAGAGGTACAGATCCGAGCGGGCTTCAGGGACGGGATCTCCAGCGGCCGCACAAGTCCCTCCAACCACAGGTGACGGGGGTCGGTGAGAGAGTCTCTTTGGCGGGTCGAGAGGGGAGTGGGGTGCCCCCATAACTCAGGCCCCCCCCCGGGAGGTAGAAGCTGAGAGGCAGCTGCAGACCGGGGCTCCCCAAGGGGGCAGGAGCCTGGATCCATTGTGGAAGGTCTGTGCATAAACCCCCTGAGGGAACTGAGCCTGAGAGGCAGCCCTGCCCCAACCTCAGCACCTGAACTTAATCTCACACTGAATAGCAGCCCTGCCCCCACCAAAAGCCCTAAGGCTGGAAGCAGCATTTGAATCTCAGACCCCAAACGCTGGCTGGGAGGATCAGGAGGCAAGGTGGGTGTGAGGAGAATATTCAGAGGTCAAGTCACTGGCTGGGAAAATGCCCAGAAAAGGGAAAAGAAATAAGACTATAGAAGGTTACTTTCTTGGTGAACAGGCATTTCCTCCCTTCCTTTCTGATGAGGAAGAACAATGCTTACCATCAGGCAAAGACACAGAAATCAAGGCTTCTGTGTCCCAGCCCACCCAGTGGGCTCAGGCCATGGAAGAGCTCAAAAAGAATTTTGAAAATCAAGTTAGAGAGGTAGAGGAAAAGCTGGGAAGAGAAATGAGAGACATGAAGTCAAAGCATGAACAACAGATCAGCTCCCTGCTAAAGGAGACCCAAAAAAATGTTGAAGAAAATAACACCTTGAAAACTAGCCTAACTCAATTGGCAAAAGAGGTTCAAAAAGCCAATGAGGAGAAGAATGCTTTCAAAAGCAGAATTAGCCAAATGGAAAAGGAGATTCAAAAGCTCACTGAAGAAAATAGTTCTTTCAAAATTAGAATGGCACAGATGGAGGCTAAGGACTTTATGAGAAAGCAAGAAATCACAGAACAAAGCCAGAAGAATGGAAAAATGGAAGATAATGTGAAATATCTCATTGGAAAAACAACTGACCTGGAAAACAGATCCAGGAGAGACAATTTAAAAATTATGGGACTCCCTGAAAGCCATGATCAAAAGAAGAGCCTAGACATCATCTTTCATGAAATTATCAAGGAAAACTGCCCTGAGATTCTAGAACCAGAGGGCAAAATAAATATTCAAGGAATCCACAGAACACCGCCTGAAAGAGATCCAAAAAGAGAAACTCCTAGGAACATTGTGGCCAAATTCCAGAGTTCCCAGGTCAAGGAGAAAATATTGCAAGCAGCTAGAAAGAAACAATTCAAGTATTGTGGAAATACAATCAGGATAACGCAAGATCTAGCAGCCTCTACATTAAGGGATCGAAGGGCATGGAATAGGATATTCCAGAAGTCAAAGGAACTAGCACTAAAACCAAGAATCACCTACCCAGCAAAACTGAGTATAATACTTCAGGGGAAATAGAGGATTTTCAAGCATTCTTGATGAAAAGACCAGAGCTGAAAAGAAAATTTGACTTTCAAACACAAGAATGAAGAGAACCATGAAAAGGGGAACAGCAAAGAGAAGTCATAAGGGACTTAGTAAAGTTGAACTGTTTACATTCCTACATGGAAAGACAATATTTGTAACTCTTGAAACATTTCAGTATCTGGGTACTGGGTGGGATTACACATACACACATGCACACACGCACACATACATAGAGACAGAGTGCACAGAGTGAATTGAAGAGGATGGGATCATATCTTAAAAAAAAGTGAAATCAAGCAGTGAGAGAGAAATATATTGGGAGGAGAAAGGGAGAAATGGAATGGGGCAAATTATCTCTCATAAAAGAGGCAAGCAAAAGACTCATTAGTGGAGGGATAAAGAGGGGAGGTGAGAGAAAAACATGAAGTCTACTCTCATCACATTCCACTAAAGGAAAGAATAAAATGCACACTCATTTTGGTAGGAAAACCTATCTCACAATACAGGAAAGTGGGGGATAAGGGGACAAGCAGGGTGGGGGGGATGATAGAAGGGAGGGCATGGGGAGGAAGTGCAATTCGAGGTCGACACTCATGGGGAGGGATAGGATCAAAAGAGAATAGAAGTAATGGGGGACAGGATAGGATGGAGGGAAATATAGTTAGTCCTATACAACACAACTATTATGGAAGTCATTTGCAAAACTACACAGATTTGGCCTATATTGAATTGCTTGCCTTCCAAAGGGAAGGGGTGGAGAGGGAAGGAGGTAAAGAAGTTGGAATTCAAAGTGTTAGGATCAACTGTCGAGTAATGTTCTTGCCACTAGGAAATAAGAAATACAGGTAAAGGGGTATAGAAAGCTATCTGGCCCTACAGGACAAAAGAGAAGACGGAGACAAGGGCAGAGAGGGATGATAGAAGAGAGAGCAGATTGGTCATAGGGGCAATTAGAATGCTTGGTGTTTGGTGGGGGAGGGGATAAAAGGGGAGAAAATTTGTAACCCAAAATTTTGTGAAAATGAATGTTAAAAGTTAAATAAATAAATTTAATTTAATTAAAAAAAAAAAGTTTGCTTGAGCATTTACGATAGAACATTTCAGAAGGCCATTTGAATCCATAATGAGGCATATGAGGACATTGAGGTCGAATGCTGGAAGGCTAGCAAAAAAATAAAAGCAATATTACTGGGGACAAATTAGTCTTGAAGTTTGCCTTCCATGTTCTTGAACATTAAAGGCATCTGAACATGTTTGTGGTAACCTTTTCCATGCAACATAACTCAGGTCAAACTGAACCTGCTTTAGTTAGTGAACTTTTTATTGGTACAATGGAAGCCTAAACAATTTGACCTCTGGACAGTAATACTGTTTGCTTTTAGGTGGTCACAAGTAGAGATCTTGGTCTCTAGCATGTAACAAATGCTGTTAAAGACAAAAAGAATATTTAGTTTGGTACACTGATTCATCAGTGACGCTGTCATTCAGAATAGTTATGGACATTAAATTGTCTGACTTTTTGGCATTGAAAAGAACAAATGGAAAGAAATAAAACTTCTGCAACACAAAAATAGTTTGGAAAATTATTAAAATAAATTTCACCAGGAAAAAAATTTACATGTTACCAGGGAACTGATCATTCTTCTTTGTTGTGATCATCTAGGACAGGGGGCAAGGAAAGGACATCAGATACTTATCTCTCAGGAAGAAATTAAAATAACTTGTTTCTTGTTTTTAATAGCTCATGATAGGAACAAATTATTTTTACTTTTAAATACTTTTTAAAAATTTATTTTGGGTAATGTCATGGTTTTGTAGTGTAGTTTAATCAATTTAATTTAATTGCATAATGGACCTCAACACTTAAACAATCTTGCTGTTTTGCCATATAATTATATTTCAAATATGATTAAAGACATTTTACTAACGATGTCCATGGATAACCATAATGTTTCTGGATCACATAACTAGGAAATACCTGCAGACTAGCACTGAGAGAACTTACTATTACTTAGTAGAGGATAGTTAAGGAACTCTCCACTGAACTGTCAGGAAGTTAGATGAGACTTTGACAACCTGCTGCTCTGTCTGTGGGAAAACCTTCATTATGTGAGTTTAAAATGGCATATGAGTGGACATGTATGGGATAGTGGGTCAGATCTTAGATTTGAAGTGAGACATACTCCAGCGCTTCACGTTCTGCCTCTGATATCCAGGAACTAGGTGACTATGAGCAAGTGACTTCCTCTCTCTGAACTTCTCTGGGAGATGGGAAGAAGCCTCACAGGCTTGTTGATGAAACACTTGGCAAACTTTAAAGCATCAATGTTAGTTACTGTTTTTTACATAAAGCTTATTTTTTATTCTTAATCAGGGGTGGGAAGCCTGTGGCCCTGAGGCCACATGTGGCCCTCTAGAACCTTGAGTGCAGCCCTTTGACTGAATCCAAACTTCACAGAACAAATTCTTTTCTTGAGGTCACAGGGTCCCCACTCTGTTCTTAAATGTTCAGTGTTTTGTCTTACTGATACGACAAATAAAATGAAACACTAACTAGTTGAAGTGGGATTTATGAGGGCTAGAATTATTAAAAATCGAAAGAATAAGCCACATGAATAAGGACTTTCCTTTAACCTTGAGGGGGAAATTATTTGAAAGGTAGTCCTCTGTCTCTGGTTTTCCTTTAGAGAAGATCCTTTGTTAATATTCACGAATATTTACAGTGGTTCAGTATAGTCTCACAGCTTTAAATGAAAGTAACATGTGTTTCCATCTCAACAGATTTTGGTTTTGGAAATTTCTTTAAGAGTGGTGAACCACTGGCTACCTGGTGTGGCAGCCCTCCTTATGCAGCCCCAGAGGTCTTTGAAGGACAACAGTATGAAGGACCACAACTGGATATTTGGGTATTTTCTTTCTTTCTATATTAAATATATCTTGTGAGTGTTCCCTTACTCTCTATCCTGTGAACTTTTCCTGTCCCAACATTCTCTCCTGATGACCTCGTCTGCTTTCATGGATTTATTGTCATTCCTATGTAGATAACTCCCAGATTTATATATCCATTCCCAGTCTTTCCCCAAGCTTGAATCTCCTGTCACTAAATACCTGTTGTACATTTCAAATTGGATGTTCTGTACACATCTCGAACTTAACTCCTCTTCCTCCACAAACCCACTTGTCTTGCAAACTTCTCTATTTCCCTTAAAGATACTAACATACCTTCAGTCTCCCCAAGCTCATGACCTCAGTGTTATCCTTGATTACTCACTGTACCCACACAGATATAAATGAAAGAATGAAAATGGGCTCTCTGTGTGCCAGAGATACAGAGGAAAGCAGAAACACTCCCTGCCACTAAGGAGCTTACATTATGTGGTCAGAATGGTGGACAACAGTCAGAAGCAACCTGTGAGATGCCTCTTTTCTGCCTTGCTGTCTCCTATGTCAGGCCCCTTCTTTCTGTTGCTCTAGTAGCCATTCACCTGTCACCAAGATCATTCCCCCAACCTCCTGATTGGCCTCTCTGCCTCCTCCATTCCTAGCTGTCAGATTTCTGCCAAAGTGCAGACCTGATTATGTTACCTTCATTACTCTTGTCAACTCCAGGGGCCCCGTCTGGACACCAGGATCAAACATAACTCCATTTGTTCAGCTTTTAAAGCCCTTCACAACCTGACCCTGACCTCTTTCCACAGATCATTCACTCCTCTTTAGCCAAATCTCCTTTTTCTCTGTTTGTCATATACAATACTCTGTTTCCTGTTTCTGGGCCTCCTTCAGCCTTCCCTTCAAAAAACCCTACTTTTCATGCACTGTTACCTCCAGTCCCTTGACCCCTCAATTCTCTCCCAAGAGCCACCTCCCCTGCACTAGCTTCTTTTTCCTCTTTTCCCCATCTTGACTTCTTGCTGAGCCAATTCAACTCAACATTGTTATCATATCCCCGATTACACTCAACCTTGAATCTCTCCCACCATTCACCCCCTTCATTTCTACACACACTCCTGAAGGAAGATGGAGAAAATTACACAACCATTCTGACTGGGTCCACAACAAATTTAAGTTGGCACAATGTCATCTTGGCCCTCACAGCTGTAAGAAAATCCTGCTGTACTTCCCTTATCAACTTACTCTTCCACTCTCCTGAGCAGCTTTTCCAAACTTTTTCATCCCTCCTCAAACATCTCATGGCTCCCCCTTTCCCCTCTCCCAGCTGAGAACCTCCCTTCATATTTACCAGAAAAAGCTGAAGTCATTTGCCATGACCTCCTTCTTCTTCAGTTACTTAGGTGCCATTAAAATGGCTTTACTCCTTACCCTCTAAACTTGTTCAAGCAATCCACTGCCATGCTTTCTCCTCCAATGGATTGCCCTCTCTGTCATCGCCTACTTATCACTTATTTTTGGTCTCTCTCTACTATCTGTCTACTGGCTCATTTCCTATTGCCTACAAACATGCCCATTTCTCCCCCGTTCTGGAAAAAATCCTCACATTATTCTTCTATTCCTGCTATTGTCCCATATGTCTTCTATCTTTTGTAGCTAAACTCCTCAAAAAGGCTGTCTACAATAGGTGCCCAGCCTTCTCTCCTGTCACTCTTTTCTTAACCCCTTATCTAATTCAGCTTCTGACCTTATCACTTCTCTGAAACTGCCCTCTCCCAATGTACTAATGATCTCTTGGTTGCAAAATCCACTGGCCTTTTCTCAGTGGATTCTCCTTGACCTCTCGGCAGCTTTGGATAGTGTCTATCACTGCAGTTTGATGCTATACTCTCTCTAGGTTTTAGAGATACTGCTGTCTCACTGACTGCTTCTTCTCTGTTTCTTTCACTGGCTCTTCCTCCAGGTCACACCCTCTAACTCTAGGTTCTCTCAGGATTCTGTCCTGAATCCTCCTCTCTTCTTGTAAACTACTTCACTTGGTGATCAGCTCCCTTAGGGTTTTATTATCATCTCTATACTAATGATTCTCAAATCTACCCATCCTGCCCTAAACTCTCTGCTGACCTTTAACCTCAGATCTTCAACTGCCTTTCAGATATCTCGAAATGTATGTCCAATAGACATCTTAAACTCAATATATCCAAAATAGAATCCATTATCTTTTGCCAAAAAACCTTCCCCCTTCCTTCCTATTTTCCATGTTACTATAGCAGATAACACCATTCTACCTATCTCTCAGGCTCACAAAGTAGGAGTCATCCTGGATTCCTCACTATCTCTCACTCCTATGTCTAATCGTTGCCAAGGCCTATTGATTTTGCCTTTGCAACATCTCTCATATATATGCCCCCTTCTCTCCTCTGACATTTCCACCACTCTAGGGCAGACCTTCATCACCTCACACCTGGACTATTGCAATAGCCTGATAGTACACCTACCTCCCTCAAGTCTCTCCCCATTCCAGTGTATTCTTTATTCAGTCCACTAAAGTCATTTTCCTGAAGCACAGGTCTGACTATATGACATGTCTTCCCTACATATACACTCTATAATCTACAGTGGCTCTCTGTTTCCTGTATTATCAAATACAAAATGCTGTGTTTGACCTTCAAAGCCCCTTATAACCCAACCCCCTCCTACCTTTTCAGTCTTCTTACACTTTACTTCCAGACACATAATCTTCAAGCCAGTGACACTGAACTCTTCCACAAAGAAGACTGTCTCTTGGCTCTGGGCAGTTTCTCTGTCTGACCCCCAAGCCTGGAATGCTCTTCTTCTTCCACTTTGACTACTGACCTCCTGCCTTTAAGTTCCAGCTAAAATTCCACCTCTCCCAGCAAGCTTTCCTTAACTCTTCTTAATTCCAGTGCTTTCCCTCTATTAATTATTTTTTATGTATGCTGTATACAGATTGCTTTGTGTAGATTTGTTTGTGTATTGTCTCCTCCATTATAAAGCCATTTAAAGGCCGGGCCTATCCATAGTGTCTAACACCCAAGTAGTTACTTAATACCTCTTTATCGACTAACTGCTTAGAATGTATTCCCTCCTTACCTGTACCTTATACAATTCTGCTCTTCCTTCAAGATGAAACTCAAGCACCACCTTCTCCTCAAAGTTTTACCTGATTTCTTCCAGTTGCTAAAGCTCTCTCTCCTTCCCTTGTATTTTACCACTTTGTATTGACTTTTACTTATTCTGTGTATTGTTATGGATAGACTTTTCTCCCTTTAGAATCTAAATGCTTTGAAAATAGGTTTTTTCATTTATTGTATTTGTATCCCTAATAGTCTAGTGCCTAATAAATATTGATTGATGGATTAATAATATTCAATCCTTTGACTCATCCCCAAGGTTCCCAGCACTTAAGCAGTAGATATTGGTTTTTTCTGTCCATTGGACTCTGTCATAAGACCTCATTGAACAGGCTAACCAGGAAAGGGATTCTGATATCAAATGTGTGAACCTTCCCTAGATCCACAGTTCTTAAAATTCAGCAGTCATCTAAGGGGCTCTTGATATTGTAGGGGAAAAAAACCTCAAGGTTTCAGATTTCTTTCATTTCTAAGATTCTCTGTTTCTGAAAAATTCAAACAGGAATTTTGCCTTCTTCAATCAATGAGACTTTAATAGTAACTGAAGATACTTAACAAAGTAAATTGCATTTGAAATATTAGATAGTACAGTGGATGCATTATTATTTTTTATCTTAGAGCATGGGAGTAGTTCTTTACGTCCTTGTCTGTGGAGCTCTGCCTTTTGATGGACCAACTCTTCCTATCCTGAGGCAAAGGGTTCTGGAAGGAAGATTCCGAATTCCTTATTTCATGTCAGAAGGTAAGCGATTTGTGTTGCTGATTATACTTTACAGATTTTAAGCTCTGAATGAACTGCCTTCCTAAAAGTCTCTATGTTTTCCAAAAGTTGTAGGTGGCAAAAGAAAAAAAGTGACTGAGTCATTTCAGAAGTTATGGAAATGAGAAAAAACTACTCTGTGTAGGTGACACAAAGAGTTCCAGCCTTCCTTGTGACTGAAAACAGAAACAGTTTAACAGATTAAAAGCAGCAAGTCTTTTCAGTCCCATTCACCCTGAGTCTATAAATATCTCAGTTTTATTTTAGACAAACACATTGAAAATACAGATTCACAACCATTTTTATTCTGAATAGAAAATAGATTTTTCTTTTTCCTTTGGCAGGATGTCACAAACTAGTAACAACTAATTGGCAGAGTTATTTAATTGAATTGATAATTTCCTAGTACCTTCCAGCCTCCTTCGGATTGTTATATAGGAGGAAGTTATTTATATCTCTTCTTTGAGTAAATTTTAGATTGTCATCCTTGCTGTTATTTCCATCTCTGTAAACCCAAACATGTTACGAAATTACTAATCTTAATTCTGTTAATAACTAAAGTTGACTGGCAGTTTTTCCTGAATTTACTATTGATTACACATCTTTAAATGAAGAAGTCATTTAGGGGGAAATCTTTGTAAATTACTGTAAAATCTACCCGAGAGCCTATGCAGCTCTTAAAGGACACATGTATGATAAATATCCTAATCTTGCTTCAACTTTTTTACTTAAAAATACCTTGTCTAATTTCTAAACTATGGCTAACATTGAGAGTTATCAAAGAAGCTCATTCTCAGAGAGGGATGCTGTGAAATCTATCAGAAGTCTGTACATTTATTTACTGAAAAGGCTAAGTAGAAGTTTTTCCTCTTTATCACAAACTCCTTAAGAGACATGAATAAGGTTGGAAGCTACTTATGAACAGGTTTTTAATTCCCTGTTTCAAGAGTAAAATTTAGGGTTTTTTAAAAAAGTTTTAAGAGAGCTCAGGAGTTTGTTTTCTGTTAATGAGAAAGTCCATTTAGTACAAAAATGGGACAGACGCAACTCTGACCATGGTTTTTAACTCTCCATGATTGCCAGCATACATTTCAGCAGCATTCATTTGCACATGGACCTATATTTCAAATAAGGCAAAGATAATTGTATTTGACGGGTGTTTTGTTTGTTTCTTTTTAACTTTTTCCTTTCCCTAGAGTGTGAGCATCTCATCCGAAGGATGTTGGTCTTAGATCCATCTAAGAGGCTGACAATAGCCCAGATAAAAGAGCACAAGTGGATGCTAGTGGAAGTTCCTGTACAAAGACCTGTTCTTTATCCACAAGAGCAAGAAAATGAACCTTCTCTGGGGGAGTATAATGAGCAGGTCCTGCGGCTAATGCATAGCCTTGGAATAGATCAACAGAAAACAATGGAGGTAAGGAAAGGAACCAGAGCTGTTTTCTGATTTGATTATTCTTGGCATCTCTAAAAATAATGTGATAGATGCTCGGTGAGTAGAAGTAAAATAGCACAAGCAATAGAATAAAAGGCATTGTCCTCAAGTAAGTAGATTGGAAGAGGAGGTGGGTCAGCCATCTAACAAGATAGATAATAGCTGAGATAGTCAGAGTACTGCACTGGTACACATGGAATAGGAAGATCTGGATAATGACCTCCCGTCTGTTGGGCATATCATCTGTGGAAAGCTTGAGTGAGGTAGTGAGGAAAACTTCAGAGGGGCTGTGATCAGCACTGATGTCTTAAAGTAATGCAGTGATTATGCCTTTGCACAGTGCCTGGCACATAGTAGGTACTCAGTGAATGTTTATTCCCCTTCCTTCTTCGCAATCAGAACTGTCACCAGAATAAGTAGTTCAGGTTAGAGCAGTCTCCTACTATCCATTTACTTATATTGTATCAGTCCCGTCCCTTGTACTTTCTACCAAAAAAATGAGAAGAGCTGCTAGAGGTAAAGACTTGTGCTTTCCCACTCAGAAAAGAAAAAGATTAGCAAGTGAATTCTAGGAAGATAATTCCTAGAAGTTGGATAAAGTTATGTCAGTGTGTCAAAAATGGTTGAAAAATGAGGGGGAATTGGGATGGGAGCCCTTAGGCAAGGAAAGGGCAAAGAAAACACAAAAAAGAAATGGGGGGGGGGGGTAATAGAGTAGACAAGTGAACAAGAAACAGAAGGAGATTTAGATTGAATTGGATGTTTTAGAGGTCACAGAACTGAGAACTTGTAAAATGTTTATAAGTTGTTTTGTTATATCCAGAAAAAGATATCATTTTGATAGGCTACACAGATTCAGAAGGCTTTTGACAAGTTAGTGAACAGAGCTTAAGGTACATTTTGTAAAATGAGAACAAAAAGGAGCTGAAAAAATACACTTGTTGCTATTCTGGAGATGAAGACCCTTCCAGCCTTTCTTTCTTCACTGGAGCCCAGGGCAAAAACTGTACTGTGGTTTTCTCATTTGCCCAGATGTCTTTCTTTGTTTATTCCTATAAGGCATCCAGAGTGGTAGTTGGGGGGGGGGGGGGGGGTAGAGGGAGAGAGAAAAAGATCCTACAGCCCTGCTCTGGCTCTGTACTAAAGCTCCACCCAGCAGTCACACTTCCCTGTCCGATGAAGCCATGAGCTAAAGGAGCAGTTAGGCTCTCTGCTCTGTTTGGGACAGGAAAGTGGGCAGGCCAAGGAAGTAAAATACTGGGAGGAAGCTCTGTTTTCAAAGTATCAAAAATGTAGCACTACAAAAACAGGAGGAAAAAATTACCTAAGAACAGAAAGAATATCTCTGTAATCTGCTCCTAGATCTTTTCCACAAACCAAATAAATTCCAGAATGTTTTCCCAAAATTCTATGATTCTTGGTCTAGTATTGTGAGTGGTTTGGGTCTGTTAAGGATACAAAATGAGTCCTGCCCAGCTTAGACTGCTGACTGGCCTGGTAGGCACCAAGGCTATGCTGGAGGAGGATTGAGACCTCATGACCTTCTGAATGAAGAGAAGCGAGTTACTATTGATCACTCTTCATTGCTATTTACTCTTTCGTACCCTGGGTGCTTGGACTTCACTTTGAGGCATAATTCACTTTGTCCTCATTCTCAAAAGTACATGATTTTCCCTGATTCTTGAGGAAAGTGTAGAAGCATGAACTTGACTAGTTATTGCACTTGGCCTTCAGACATTTGTTCTTTCCTTTTCAGTCTTTGCAGAACAAGAGTTATAACCACTTTGCTGCTATCTATTACTTATTGGTGGAAAGGCTAAAATCTCACCGGAGCAGCTTCCCCGTGGAACAGAGAGTGGATGCCCGCCAGCGTCGGCCCAGCACCGTTGCTGAACAAACAGTTGCCAAGGTAACTCTTCATCCAGCTGGTGGTCTTGTCTGATTACACAAGGAATTATTTTGGACAGGTTTTTCATCGATTAGGAAAGGGTTGAGATTTTACTATTTACATCTATATTATTGACTATAATATCTTCATATAGTTCCTTTGATTAGTATCTCGGAAATTTCTCATACTTTCCCATTTTCTGTAAGAATTGACTTCATAAATCCAAAATCTTCTTTTTTCCCCCTTCAGGGATTTCAAATTTTTTGGCTTTTTTACTTGTTCACAATTGACTGAATTAGGAGCATGGTCTAGTAATGGAGGGCTGGATTTGGAGTGAAATCTGCATTCCTTTCCCAGACCTATCACTTATTAGCTATGCCAACCTCCCTGCATGCCTTACAGCAAAGAAAGGGTAGTGGTCACTGTAAAGTATAGGTCCAGTTGAGCTCTTGTTGCATTTCATATTTGGTTCTTCATTTATCTGTCTCCTGATCATAACAATACATTACATTTGTAGAGCATTTTACAGTTTATTATCTCTTTTGATCCTCACCACAAGCCTATGTAGTGAAAAGTATTGGAATTAGATGTAGTAACTGAAGCTCAGAAATTAAATGACATTTTCCCAAGGTCCCACAGATAAATAGCAGTAGAACTGAGCCCAGAACACACACCTAATTTCCTTATTTCAGTACTCCTTCCATTTTACCACATTGCCTCCTGTTTTAATATCTTACATTTATGTATCCTTTTAGATTCCTTACAGTGATTTCATTTCGTTTGGACTCATAATAACCCTATGAAGCAGGAAAGGCATGTATGCCCATTATAGGGGAAAGAAATGCTAAGCTTCAAAGAGTGACTTGCCCAAGTTATGTGCTATCTACCTAAGCTCTATGGCTGCAGCTTTGTATATGTCTCATGTGGTCATTTTATGTAACTTTTGACCTAGCATTAGTCCTTACACTATATAAAAAGAAATGAATATTCTAATACTCAGATCCATGATCTCATCAATCTAGGTATTCTTTCCGGGGATGGTAAGCCCAAGTTATCTATGCCTACTCTTCTGAGAAACTTGTCTGTGTTCTTCCATAAGTTTGCCACAAGTAAAACACCTCTGCTTGGAAAAGCAGCATGATATAGGGTCAGAGGCATGGGTGTAGGAGTCAGAAGACTCCTGATATGAATGGTGGTGTCTTGGGCAAGTCACTGTCTCTGAACCTCTCTGGATCTTAGCTTGCTTTCTTTCTCTAACAGGGATAATCTCGCTGCTGTCATTGGGTAGCTGATAATGCATAAAATGTTTGAAAAGTTGCTATTAAGGATTTTTAAAAGGTTTGTGATGTGTAACTTCAGAAGGATCAGTTTAGAGAGTGACGAAATATAAACCATCTTTTTATATATGCTTTTTCAATGAACAAGCATTTGTTTTCTTTCCCTGCCACCTTCTTTGCACCAAAATTCTTGTCACACATATGCATAGACAAGCAAAACAAATTCTCACTTTCATGGTGTCTCATTCAGCATCGTGAGTCCCTTTCCTCTCTGTCAGGAGGTGGATAACTTGCTTCATTATCTCTCTTCTGGAATCATGCTTGATCATTGCATTGATAAGAATTCTTATGGCTTTCCAAAGTTCTTTTTTACAGTGTACTTGTTGTATAGATTTTCTCCTGGTTCTGCTCACTTTCTGTATCAGTTTACACAAATCTTCCCAGGTTTCTCTGAATCTGTCCCTTTTGTCATTTCTTATAGTGCAATAATATTTCAGTTCATCCATGTACCATAATTTGTTCAGGTATTTCCAAATTGATGGATACCCTCTTTTGCTTCCAGTTCTTTGCTGCAACAAAAAGAGTTACTATAAAATATTTGTGTTTATATATGTCCTTTTTCTCTCTCTTTAGGACATATGCCTAGTGGTGTTATCATTTTTTGGCATAATTCCAGATTGCTTTCCACAATTGATAAACCAATTAATAGTTCCACCAACGGTACATTATTGCATGTATTTCCCCTCAGCCCCTCCAACATTTGTCTAAAGTGAAACCTCACTTGTTTTGATTTGCACTGTGCTAATTATTAGTGATTTAGAGCTTTTTTTCATATGGCTATTGATAACTTGAGTTTCTTCCCTTGACAATTGATGTCCTAAAACCATTTATCAGTTAGGGAATGCGAACCATCTTTTCTTTAAAGAGAAATTTTCATATATTACATATTTCACTTCTGTGTTCTATAATACAATACAAAATACTAATATATTCTCACCTTTTGAATCTGTCATCATGATGCCATGATACATGTATGATAACCACTTCAAGGAACCAAATATAATGTTGCCTTTTTTAATTTCATTATTCCTGATCCTTGGAAAACATCACCTTAGCATTTCAGTTAGACTCCTTAAAAATTCATGGAATTTAAAAAATTAAAGTGCATCCATTAGAAATTTAAAGCCTAGTGCTCCCAAACAAATCCTGGAATACCAGGAGCAGCAAAAAGACAGGGCGAAACAATCTTTTGGCCCAAGAAACTTGGAAGATCTGCAAGAAAGACCTTTCTCACTTGGATAAAAGGAAAAAGCAGTCCAAGAAAGGAAGGGTCCCAGCAAACCCCACCTCTGAAAACCAGCAGATAATCCTGAGCCCTAGTATGGTGGAGCAGGCAAATACCAACACCAGGACCATCCCCACATGCTTCAGCATTGCTAGAGAGGGCAGACTCCAGTTCTGAGGAACCTCCCCCCCACATGCTTCAGTGTAACCCTAGGGTAATTCAGAAACAACCCACTGGCTTCAGCCCATGCTAGACACCAGCACTGGGACCTTGGCTTAGCACCAGGTAAGCTGCTAGATTCCTACAGCCTCCATCATTACCAGCCACTCCTATTCTCACCCCGTCAGTTCAGCACCAGACATGAGGGGCCCCCATGGGCCTCAGGGCAACAGCAACAAAGCACCCAGTAAACATCGAGGGCCTGTAGCCCTTGGAACAAGAAGCCTGAGACAGTGTCCCTTCCACCCCTCGAGCAGAGCTCAAATTTAAAAGAAAGAAAAAAAGGTGAGCAAAAACAATAAAGTAAAAGAATCTGACCATAGAAAGTGACAGGAAAGATCAAGACACAAACACAGAAAAGGACAGTAATGTCAAAACACCTATGGGGCAAAATCCCAAAGAAAAGTGGGATGTGGTCTCAAGGCCAGAAAGAACTCATGATAGAACTCCAAAAGGAGCTTAAAAATCATATAAGAGAGGTAGAAGAAAAATTGGGGAAAAAATGAGTGATGCAAGAGAATTATAAAAAAAATAAAGAGTCAACAGCTCAGAAAAAGCAAACAATTGCTTACAAAGCCAAATTGACCAAATGGAAAAGGAGATATGAAAAACCACTAAAGAAAACAACTCCTTAAAATGTACAAGTGGCCACAAAAGGAAGTACAAGAGCTAATTGAGGAAAACAGCTCCTTAAAAGGAAGCTAGTGACTGTATGAGACATCAAGAATCAATCAAACAAATTCAAAAGAATGAAAAAATAGAAGAAAAGGTAAAATACCTCAGTGGAAAAACAACTGACTTGGAAAATAGATCCAGGAGAGACAATGTTAGAATCATTGGACTACCTGAAAGCCATAATCAGAGGGAGGACCTGGACAGCATCTTTCAAGCAATTATCAAGGAAAATTCCCCTGATATCCTGGGAACAGAGGGCCAAATAGGCATTGAAAGAATCCACCCATCACCTCAGGAAAGAGATCCCAAAACAAAAACCCCAGGAAACATTATAGCCAAATTTCAGAACTATCAGGTCAAGGAAAAAAATCCCACAATTGACCAGAAAGAAACAGTTCAGATATTGGGGAGCCACAATCAGGATTACACAGGACTTAGTAGCTTCAACATAAAAGGACCAGAGGTCATGGAACATGGTATTCAGAAAGGCAAAGGAGCTACAACCAAGAATCACCTACCTGGTAAAATTAAGGGTAATACTTTAAGGGGAAAAAAAGGAAATATATATAGACCTTATATTCACCTTATAGAGCTGAACTGTTTACATCCCTACATGGGAAGATGATACTTGTAATTCTTAAAAATTATACCACTAATAGTACAATTAAAAGGAATATACATAGATAGAGAGTATGGATGTAAGGTGAATTTGAAGGAATGACATACAAAAATAGGATGTAAGGTGAATTTGAGGGAATGACATACAAAAATAATTAAGGGATAAGAAAGAGGAGTAACCTGGGTGCAGAAGGAAGGGAGAGATAGAATGGGGTAAATTATTTCACTTGAGAAGATGAGAAAAATCTGTTACAGTAGAGGGAAAGATAGGAGAGTAGGCAATGGGTATCACTTGGACGTTACTCTCATCAGTACTGGCTCAAAGAGAGAATAATATACGCAACCAGTTGAATATTGAAATCAATCTTACCCAAAAGGAAAGTAGGAAGGGAAGAGATGGGGGGGGAGCAGACTGACAGAAGAGAGGGAAGATTATGGGAGGTAGTAGAGAGAAGCAAAACACTGTTGAGAAGGGAAAGGGTGAAAGGAGAGAGAAAGGAGGAAAAATAGGGTGGAGGAAAATACACAATTAGTAAACGTAACTGTGAATGTGAATGACATGAACTTTCCCACAAAACTGAAGCAGATAGCAGAGTGGATCAAAAACCAGAATCCTACATCAGGTTGTTTACAAGAAATACATCTGAAGCACATAAACATACACACACACACACACACACACACACACACACACACAGTAAAGATAAGGAGCTGGAGCAGAATCTGTTGTGCTTCAGCTGAAGATAAACGAAAAAGGAAGCAGGGGTAGCAATCCTGATCTCACATGAAGCAAAACCAAAACTAGGCCTAATTAAAAGAGTTAAGGAAGGAAACTACATCTTGCTAAAAGGTACCATAGACAATGGAGTAATGTCAATGCTAAACATGTATGCTTCAAGTAGTATAGCATCCAAATTCTTAAAGAAGTTAAGTGCATTACATGTTTATGACCCAACAGGTGATACAGTGCATTACAAAATGTAAAACAGATAATTTTGATTACATTAAATTAAAAAGTTTTTACACAAACAAAAGCAATGCAACCAGGATTAGAAGGAAAACAGAAAGCTGGGAAACACTCTTTACAGCAAGTGTCTCTGATAAAGGCCTCATTTCTCAAATATATAGAGAACTGAGTCAAACCTATAAGAACACAAGCCATTCCCCAATTGATAAATGGTCAAAGGATATGAACATGCAGTTTTCAAATGAAGAAATCAAAGCTTTCTATAGGCATATAAAGAAGTGCTCAAAATTTCTTTAGATTAGAGAAATTAGAGAAAATTAAAACAACTCTGAGGTACTACCTCACACCTATCAGACTGGCCAACATGACAAAAAAGGAAATGAAAAATGGAGAGGATGTGTGAAAATTGATGCACTGATGCATTGTTTGGAGAGTTGTGAACTGATCCAGCCATTCTGGAGAGCAAAGGGCAACCAAACTTTTGACCCAACGATACCACTACTATATCTGTATCTTGAAGAGATCCTCAAAAACGGAAGAGGACCTATATGTGCACATATATTTATAGCAGCCCTTTTCATGATGGCAAAAATATTGGAAATGGGGATGCCCATTAATTGGGGAAGGACTGAACAAGCTGCAGCATAGAAATGTGATGGAATACTGTTGTTCAGTAAGAAACGATGAACAGGCAGATTTTAGAAAAACCTAGAAAGATTTGTATGAACTGATGCAAAGTGAAATGAGCAGAACCAGGAAAATATCGTACAAGGTGTCAGCAACATTGTGTGATGATCAACTACGTAGACTCCACTCTTTAGCAACACAATGATCGAAGACAAGTACAAAGGACTCAAGAAGGGAAATGCTGTCCACATCCCAGGAAAGAACTGATGAACTCTAAATGCAAAGGAAGCATACTTTTTTCACTTTATTCTTTTCCATGTTTTTTTTCTTTTGATCTGTTTCTTCTTACACAGCTGTTGACTAATATGGAAATATGTTTTACAGGATAGCACATATATAACCTGTATCAAATTGCCTGCCATTTTAGAAAGGGGAGGGAGGATTTAGAACTCAAAATCTTCTAAAAACTGAATGCTGAAAATTGTCTTGGCAAGTAATTGGGGGAAAAAATAAAATATTATTTAAAAAATAAAAGAAATTTAAATCTGGTGTTAAATTCTTCAACTGTCAAATGAGAAAGTTGAACCTAGATGGTCTTTGAGTTAGTTCCCTGCCAGGCTTAAGATTTGAGATTTGGAGACGTTCATTGTTAACACTTTACCAAGCAGGTAGCTACTTTTGCACACTTGTGGTGACTTTTGAACACCTGGTACTTCTTTGGTTGCATCTCATGTCAGGCAATAAGAAAAACCATTTTAAAGATGTATTTACTGCTTTATAAAAAATCCAATAAAATTTAGGGAGAAATTTCCATTTTGGCGAAAATTTCATAGTAATTCACTAGTGTTTGCTTTCATTTACATTTTTTTTCCTTTATCATACTAATGAGAGACCTAATTGTGTACTAATTTGAAGAATTGTTGAGTACCTGGTGAGATGGTAGAACCAGCACATAACTAATGAGACCATATTTCATGGAAGGGAGCTAGCATTTCATGGAGAAATAAATCCTAGAAAATGATCATTTGTTCCCTTTTGTTCCATAAATATAAAATGTACTAGCTGTCCTGGCAATCCTTCCCTACCTTTCCAAAGTATGCAGTATGGTGAACATTCTCCCAAGTTGTTCTATGTATCCATATAATGAGTATGATTTATGTAAATAGAGAGTAGGAAACCAATAATCCTGTTCATTCTTTAAAACAGCATTTTTCATGTCCCATAATAGCATTAAAGAATCCCTATTCATATCACAAAGAATAGGCACTCTTCTTTCCTACCTTCTCCTTTTTCACTCCTTTCTTTTCCTTTCCCTCTCCTCCTACCTTTCAAATTCTCCTCCTGTTTTGAAAGAAGTATTTCTTATGCCAGTTAGCCTTGAATACCTAGCAGAAAAGACATTAAAGGCAAGAGGCAGTCAGAGTCACTGGAAGCATTCTAAAGCAAGTTCATTTTTTCCAAGAATAAGCTCAGTACCACAGATTACACTATTACCTGGGTGGAATGGAGATATGCAAGATAAATCTCATTCTCTCATGGGTGAGTAAATAGTCTGTGAATGAATATTTTTTTTCCACCTCTGCTTCCCCTCATCTTTTTTTGTTTTGCTGACTCCAACCATAGCAACAGAGATATTTTATCTCCTATCACACAAAAATACAAATATAACAAAACAACATGGGATACATACATGTTCAGAGACCTGCTCAAAACATCCCCTGCCACTCTGACGTAGTCATGCCCCACAACTTGGAACTATAGTGAAAATCAGAGACCAGAGTCCAACATTGGGACAATTAATGTGTCAGATCATTTCAGAACATATAAATGTGCCTTATTAATGCTATACATATCAGACCTTTCCTCTTATTATATAGGAGAAATAACTGTCTACCAACAATTCAACATTTGATTGTTTTTTATTTGTACCCAAAGAATATTATTTTTTGAACTTATTTGTTTGTGATGGATTGTGTTTATTTTACCAGAATATATTCTTCTTGCTCTACAGGCACAAACTGTTGGTCCCCCAATGACCATACGTTCACAGAACATGAGACTGATGAGGTCCCCCATCCTCCCTCAGACATCAAATGTGGAGGCCTTTTCCTTTCCCAGTTCTGGATGCCAGGCTGAGGCAACATTCATGGAGGAAGAACGAGTTGAAACACCAAAGGTACAGTGTGTTCTTACATAGTTCAGAGCTGAATTCATGGGAGGTTTGGTTTCCTCACAGCATTCAGCAGTGGCAGTTTTTCAATCGCACAAACTGGAGGGTACTACAAAAAGAATCCATGGAAAAATACTAGTCATGTACCTCTGCAGTAATCAATTAGATATTTTCCTAGTTTGGAACTTTTCTTTTGTGCCCTAATAACTGAAATTTATGTAGCACTTTTAAGTTTTGGAAAGCACTGTATACATCTTATTTTATCTTCACAATGGTTCCCTGAGGGAAGCACTGAAGTATTGTTATCCCTATGTTACAGAGAAAGACACTGAGGCTAAGAGGTTAAGTGATTTGCCTGTGGTCATGTGGCTTGTCAGTGCTGGACCAGGCAGGATCCAGCCTCCAAATTCAGCACTCTCTCCGCTATAGCACATTGCCTCTGAAAAGTTTTTCCTCTGTTCCTCAAAGACCCAGGTCCCTTCTCATTTTCCTTTTAGTGAGTTGGAGGGGTTTTATGTTTTGGGGACTTTTTGAGGGGAGGGGAGAAGAAAAAAGTACTTCTAAATAGCTGTAAAATAGTTATTCCAAAGGACAAAGTTTGGCCTTGTTTGTTGTTCCCACTACTCTCTGATTCTCCTGTGGTTCTGTAAACTCATGAAACTATCTTCTTGCTAATTAAAATAGATGGAGTTTGGTCATAGTTGAAGGAGATGAGTTTTTGCATATGTATAAATGACATTCCATTTCAGATGGAGAGCAGACAGTTCAGTGCTAGGATGAAACAGGAATGCAGTGCTTTTGATAAGATATAAAACTGAGCTGCTGCTAACCTTTAGAGGTTGTGATGATAACTACTACACACATTGTCATTTGCGGGGATAGGCTTTTCTTTCTCTACTCTTTCACACTTAGAAGGTTTATTTGTCTGCTTAGAATGGTGTTCAGTATACCCTATGAACTACTACTACCTCCCTTCCCACTTGGTCAGAAAACTCATCTTATTCCATTTCTTTGCATACTTGTAATATGGACACAAGTTGGGAGAGAAGAAATTAGAAGGCCCCCCCCCCAAAAAAAAACCTCACCTCTTTTGAAGCTCTGTGAAGGACAAACATAGAGTATTAAAATTTCATCTATGAGGGCATCAGGCCCCAAACATGCAAATGGGACACTGTCTGCATTATTATTTAGAGTGAGCGATTATCTTAAAGAGTGCAAATTTTATTGTAACTAGGGAACAAACTAGGGAAAATGATAAGGGGGAGGATTCAGAGTGTACTTGAGGCTTTTGTACGGAGGGAACAATTCAAGAGTCCTGGGATAACTCTGCTATGCAAACCAGCTAAGTCTGTTTTTTGCTTGTTATATTTTTGTTAGCTTGTTCTCCTCCCTAATGCTGCCTCCTTTGGGACCTATAAATCACTACACATAGGAACTATTAGAACCTTAGAAAACTGGAGTGAGCTGACTCAGCCAGCAGGACACGTCTTGCTTCTGACAGTGTTTAAGAAGAGGTGGGATGACCACTTGGGGATGGTAGAAAGGGGATTTGAAAAGGAGTTGAAATAGATAATCCATTCCTTCAACTCTATAGCTCTAAGGGTTTGTCAGATATGACTACAGCTCATCTCTGTGTTCAGTTTGATTGATGTGCATTTGGTTATAGCATTTTCTAACATATTTTTTAGGAAGCATTTCATAACTTCATATATTCACTAATTTCATTCCTGTCCTCAGTTACTGACATTTATAGTAAATTTCAAGGGGACTGCATCTCCCTAGGATATTTATGGTGACCTATGATCTTCCTTAAAAATATGAGACCTCTCAGGTTCCAGTCCCAGAGGAGCCAGGGATAGACCTTAAGGAGTCCATGTAGCATAAGAGATAGAGGCCTCTTAATTTGGAATTAGAGGACCTGAGTTCAAATCCTGGTCCAGTTTTACCTATATAACTTTGGAGAAATCACTTCACCTCTCCAGGCCTCAGTTTTGTTATTTGTGAAATGAATAGGGTTAGACTAGATGTCTCCAAGCTCCAAATTCCATGATCCCTTCTCATCCAAACTTCTTGATTATTTACAGCTGTCTAAAATATTCTTGATAGACTGCATTCATCCCTGAGTCTGTTAGGGAATGGTAGTACTTTCAGTATCCTGCATCTGCATTGATAATATTCATGATTATTTTGTTGGCAGATGATAAGTGATGGTTTTGTGTAGGTTTTAATGTTTGCAAAACCTTTGTACATTGCTTCATCTGAGGCTCACAGTACCACTGGGATGGAAGTACTTAACAGGTATTATTATTTCTATTTTACAGATGAGAAAACTGAGGCTCAGAATTAAGTGAGTTTTCATGTGTTCACCCAGCCATTAAGTGTTAAAGGTGGTAATAAAATCCAGGGCTTCCTTGCAGCAGGTCCAATATTCTGTCTGCTTTGCTGCCCTACATTCAGGTTATCAGCCCAAATATTCTGAACAGTAGAAGTAAGCTTAGGGTCATGGCAAAGGTAGCTACAAATGGACACTGAAAACTGGTACTTGGTCTCATTTTGAGTTTGTAGAATGAATTTTGGGGTTATATTTGTTGTTCTGAAGGTGGTGAGTGCTGCAAAGAAGTGTTTCTATGTATTTCATAATCCCTTCCTGTTTTCATTTTGAGGGGACCACAGAGTCCAATAATAAGATTTTCCAAATTACCACTCCTCTTCTGCCCACCAAAAGGGGGGAAATTGGGCCATGAAAATGTGTGGATAGTGATGAATTTTCAGACAACAGTGACATTTGTTTCAAAATGCAGTGGTATAATATAATTTTATTTCTGCTATTTTTGTTGGCTATAAATGATACTATTTATTGGTGCAGGAACCTCTTACTTTTCAAGCATTTTTTTCCATGATAGAGCAAAAAGCCTTATCCCTTGTTGATAGGAGCACTGACTGTTGTGAATCCCATTTCTGTCCTAAACTCTTCACTGACTTCTGTGTGTATAATTTCTTATAATTGTGAACTGACTTCAAGGAGAAGGAAAAAGGAATGTCTTTCAAAGTTTTAGAGATCTGTCCAGATCTTGTTACATTTTAGAAGTCCTCTGATTCATGTGTCTCAGGCAGCAGAGATTATTTCTAGAACAAAATATCTTATTTCTAATAGCTGATATCACAGAAAACTTGCCGGCTATTTTTGCCACTGAATGTCCAAAGTTTTAAAGTATTGGGAAGAAGGAAATCCCAAACTGATGTTGAAAGCATTATTTTATCCCATTTCATCTGATCAATAATCGGTCCAGATGCCAAGTGTGGATGCCTTTCATTCCCAGTGTTACACAAGCACTTTTTATTGTTGCTACTAAGGTTACAATGTGTGATAATGGTACCTTTGCCCGTTTTAATGCCAGAATAAGATGGTCTGTGCCAGGCATAGTAACTGCTTTTGGCTCTTTGGCCAATCTGACAAACGAGGGAAGAACAAGAAGAACATGGGCCAGGTCTCTGACAGAATACTTAGAATTCATAGTGCTTCCTCCCTATGATGGTATGAGATAATGGAAAAAAAGAGTTACAGGTAGACTTAGAGTCAGGAAACCTGAGCTTATTTTTAAGTTAGATAATCACATTCAAGTCATTATTTAGCATCTTTGAGCCTCACTTTCTCCATCTGTAAAATAGGGCTAATACTTTCACTGCCTACTTTACAGTGTTCTTGGAGGAAAGTAAGCCTTACAACTCTATATAAATGGTAATTGTTAAAACCAGACTGAGGAGAATAGCCTAGTATGGAGGGCAAGAAGCTTCCTGTGACAAGAGCAGCTGTGCCATAACCAGAGAATGGTGGCCACTTTTGAACACATTCTTAAACTTGATCAGGGCATCTGAGGGCATCTGAAAATGTCTTCTCCTGGTCTTATCACCTGGCTATTTAAGCAGCTCTTACTGATAGGAGAAGGATATGCTACAACAAAGAGCAGATTCTGAAGTGTGCTGATAAGAGCAAGAGATTATTCTGGCTACCCTCTCCACCATTACCTCATGAGGAAATGGGTTAATCATATATAAAAACATTCATTTCCCCAAATCCAAGCTGTAGTTAACAGTTAAGAGACTACCCTTTCTCAAAGACTATGGTGAACACAAGCTTTTCCTGGATCCATTTGGTGTGCCATCAAGTTGCCCTCTTCCAAAGATGACCTAGGGTCAGGTGGGCAAGGCTCTGAGTGCCAGAAAGAAAAGACACTATGAATGTCTGCTCTTTTTAAGTACAGGGCAAACCTGTTGTGGTTGTTGATCCTTCATTCTCAAAGAGGACCAATGACATGTGCTTGAATTAGATTTGAGTGAGGTAGAGCTGTGCAGCCCATAGTTATGCCTATTCAAACCTTCTGTCTCTGTCATCCAAGAAGCAAAAAGTAGATGTTTCTTTTCTCCAGGAGTCACAGCAGTGTGTAGCAAATTTTTGTGAGTATCCAAGTGGTTATAACAACTGATCTACTGTGATATCCACATCAGTCCCTGCTCACTAATAAGATGTTAGTAGAAATTATAAATTAAACATTGTTGAACAGCAACATACTTAGTCTGCTCCACTCCCTGATCTTTGCAGTGTGACCTTATTTGCTTCCCCATCTTTGTGTCCTTGAAATCTCTCAGATGAAGTAGGCATCCAGTAAATGGAATGATTACGTGCCTGGACAGTGTCAGAAAACTGAATCAGTAGAGTATGCACAGGTCTCAGAAGCCAAAGTGGGAGTTAGAAGATGCTTCTCAGGAAGCTGCTTGGTTCTGGAAGACTGAGCGACCTAAGAAAGGGTGAAGCCTGGGGAAAGTCCAGGCTGAGAATAGAAGTAACTGTCAGGATTAGAGTTGTGGGGTGCCAGGAGACTGGGCAGAAACCCTCCTTTGGAGACCTTACTTGACTTCATCTCCAAGTGCTCTTTCTTTAAAATGCCCAAGGATGGCACAACCTCAAAGCTATTTTCATGGCACACCGGCAAACAAAGGTCTGAGTCACCCAAGTCTCCCTCTCCAAATAAAGAACCTAAAATTCCTCCGGAACAATTGGCCCCAGGGAAGGGGAAGGTTCTGGCCGAAGAAACTCCTACTTTACCTCACTGATGGGTCTGTCTAGCTTCCAAAGGAAAGAATCATTCTACACTGTCTTCCAGGTGACAGTGTTGTTTAGAACTGAGTTCCCCTGTTTCTCAGAAGCTGTTATCAGGGTATACATGATTACACAAAGTGGCGGCACAGTTTGAGTATCAAGACAAAGACTTGCTTTTTCTTGGAACTTTTATCATCCAGGAGAGAGCCAGACTACAGTTCCTTTCCGGATGCTTCTGTCCACCCTGTTGTGGACCTTTCAAGTGTAAGTGGGCTTTCTTGGCAATAGCTTCTAAAAGCTCCCCCATGCCAGATTCTCACCTCTGAGTGGAACTGAGCTAATCTCTGTTGGAAGTGTTGTCTGCGCAGAGTGAGTTCAGTACTCTGGCATTCATTAACCTCTCCTGGATTTGGGGGCATGTAAGTCATTTATTATTCTGTAATGGAAGACATTGACCATTTGCAGTATTATTTCAGTCCTTTGTTGTGTTTCCAGCCATAATGGAGAATGTTCACACTTAGGTACCGCAGGCACATGGGGACGATAAAAGTTAAATCCAGTGGGCAGAAAGTATGATTGTGGTAACAGAAGTGTGCTGGGAACCTTCTGGAGTAGTTTATGGCTTCAAAACATGAAGAATATTGGAGGTTCCTCCCTCCTGAACAGTACAACAAATGAGCTCTTGTTCCTCTCCACTGCTTCGCTTTTTCTCCCCCTTTTCCCCAGTATGGAGTACCTCTGAGAAGGCAGAACCACAGAAAGAACAGCCTCAAAGAAGATGCCAGTCTGTGGTAGAGCAGGCCTTTATCTTGTGGACAGCAGAGCAGTGGTCTTGCCTGAAGCTTTGGTCCTAAATCTTTTTTTTTAACTTTCTTTCTTTCATTGCTTTACAAGTCTTCTTGTACAAAATGACTAACAGGGAAATATTTTACATGATTGTATAGCCTATTTCTGATTGCTTACCATCTCAAGGAATGGGGAAGGGAGGGAAGAGAAGGAGGCATAGAATTTGGAACTCAAAACTTTAATAAAAAAAAAACCAAATGTTAAAAAAAAATTTAACATGTAATTGGAGGGAAAATTTTATATATATATATATGTAATATGTGTGTATATACAGTATAGGTGCCTTTAGCCTTGCAAATTTGTTTATTTAAAATACAACAGGTTTATTTCTTCTAAATTTTGCAAGTGGGTTCTGCCCTAAACCCCAACTCCCACTATCCCACTCTTAAGATAATAGTACCTCCTATCAAAGTGGTTTTCAGGATATTTACTGGCATCCTGGCCCATCCTGAGATATCCACTACCTCCCTATGTCAATGATTGTATATCATCCTTAGATTAATCATGGGGATTTGGTCCTAAATCTTTAACAAAATGCCACATGAGGATTCCATATTTCATTAAGTTTACATTTTGTTCCAAAGTCTATACCATCTTAGGGCAGCTAGGTGGCACAGTGGATAGAGTGCCAGGCCTGCAGTCAGAAACACTTATCTTCCTGAGTTCAAATCTGGCTTCAGACACTTACTAAGATGGGTGACCCTGGGCAAGTTACTTAACACTGTTTGCCTTGCTTTCTTCATCTGTAAAATGAGCTGGAGAAGGAAATATATCTGCCAAGAAAGCCCTGAATGGGGTCACATAGAGTTGGACATAACTGAAAAATGACTGAACAACTGTGCCATCTTCTTTTATAGAAACATCTAGTGTTTCAGCAGAGCAGTGACTGATGATTTTTACTCTCATACTCTTGATATTGTAGGTGAATGGTTGTCTGCTAGACCCAGTGCCCCCCATAATGATGAGAAAAGGATGCCAATCCCTGCCTAGTAATATGATGGAGACCTCCATTGATGAAGGAATAGAGGCAGAAGGAGAGTCTGAGGAAGAGCCCAGCCATACATTTGATGCTTTCCAATCAACACGCTGTGGGCAGAGACGTCACACACTGGCAGAAGTGACCAATCAGCTAGTCATGATGCCTGGCACAGGTAAACACTGGGATAGGTATCAGGTCAAACTTTCAGTATTTCACTTGTACCCTTACCACCGGAGAGTTGTCGGTTACATTTAAGAATCAAGTCCTAAGTTTTAGTCTGTGTTCACTTTTTATATAACCCATATAGCAACAAATCCTAGAACCCAGTGTATCTGGACATTTTCAGGAGTTCTCATCTACTGGTGCTAACGTGTCCGTTATATTTGTTCTCAAATTTGGGGGTTGGGAATATAGTTCATTTCATCCCTAGAAAATTTAGCCTAGAAATGTGAAAAGTTTATGAAACTATTGGTTGATTAATTAGCAGGCTGTGCTATGCATCACATGCCCAAAGAAAGATTTACTGTTTTTGGTTATATCTGTTTTATTGGTTTTTGAAGGAAAAGTCTTTTCTGTGAACGATCACCCCTCCTTGGGCAGTGTGGATTCTGAGTATGACATGGGATCCATTCAGAGGGATCTGAACTTTCTGGAGGATACCCCATCTCTGAAGGACATCATGTTGGCCAATCAGCCTACACATCGCTTGACGCCTCCTTTCATAAGCATACGACCTGCCAATCCAGCCATGCAGGCGCTAAGCTCACAGAAACGAGAGGCTCACAACAGGTCCCCAGTAAGCTTCCGAGAAGGCCGAAGGGCATCAGATACCTCTCTCACACAAGGTAACTCTTCTGTTCTCTACTTTTCGGCCAGTTTTCAAAATTATAAACAATAGGAGCTAAGTGGGGCTTTGTAATCATGTTTGTTAGATTATTTACTAAAATACCTTGGGTACTTGTCTGCACTTTTTTGTTCTTTTTCTTTAATTTTCTTTTTTTTAGGGCTTGTAGCATTTAGGCAGCATCTTCAGAACTTGGCTCGAACCAAAGGAATTCTTGAACTGAACAAAGTCCAGTTGCTGTATGAACAGATGGGGTCAGAGGCAGAACCTAGCTTAGCCTCAGCAGCTCCTCAGCTCCAAGACCTCGTCAGCAGTGCCTCACAGGTGGGTGCTGGAGGCCCTTTATATAATGTGTGCAAGTTCAAGGTACACAGTAGTCCTGGAAACACATAACTATAAACAAGTCCTCCTTCTGTCCAGAACCTTCAGGTTAGCACCCGAAGGTTAACCTAACTTTTTTCTTGTTAACTTAACATCAGTAAAGTCCCCCACAGAACTAAGCATTCCAAACTGAATTCCACAGCATATGGAAGCTCTGGAGCCATGACTTTTTCATACAAAAGGTACTACATCCCCACACCATTCTCATACTGTCTTAACTACTAAACTCTTAACTCTTATTCTCTCAGCCCCAACGATGATGAAGCCTGAGCTCCCCAGCAGTCCACTTTTTCCTTGTGTATCCACTTTCATGGACTCCCAGATTCCAGTCTAGCTCTTCCTGTTCTTTCCATTATGCTTTCTAGAATTCCATCATTAAGACATTTCCCCTCATTTTAGACTTCTACCTCTTATGTTCCTTGCATGTCTGGCACTGATAAAGACCTGGATTCTTCTCCCATTCTTCTCTGCTCCCAAAGATATTGCATTCCTGGCTGTCTTTTCCAGTATTGGATATACCTTCCTTGATGACCTTCAGTTTTCTGGTCCAAGAGGAGCAGGTGTAAGCCTTCCTTCCTATTGCCATTATCAGACCCCTGCTGCAGCTTCTCAGCATCCTTACCTCCAGGGTAGGTCACTCTATCCACATATATCATCCTAGCCATATCCTCATGGTAGTTATCTACTTGTCTCCAAGTCATTCTCTCTTCTTTCTCATGAAGTTCAGTACCTGGCTTTCCTCTCTGCCCCATTCCCTGCTGTCATGCTAGATGACTTCATCTTGCAAGTTGATGATCCTTCATACCTCCTTTAGGTCAAAGTTCCTTAGACTCCTCAACTAGGCTACATTTCATTCCATTGCAGCGCCACCCAACTCACACCCTTGATCTCACAGTTGTTCATAAGTGCTCCACTTTCAGGATAAAGAATTTTTAAATTCTCCTCTTCAGCCATGACTTTTTTATCATTTCTCCTCTCTTTCAATGCCCTACTTCCCCTAAAGCTGTTATTCACCCTCTTCATAATCTCCCAGTCCTTCACCCATGATCTGGCTTCACTTTCCACTTCCTTTCCCAGCCTTAAATCTAGAATTTACCAGTCTCAAATCCCTTGCCTCCTTATCGTACTGTTGCTTTACCCTTGCCAGTCTTAAACCCTGGATTATACCTACCATAGACCCCCTCCTTTCCTACTCATGTATTGCTGACTGGAACTGGAGAAAATCGCATAACCATACTGAGTCTACTACATATGTTAGCTATTCTCACCTGGGCCCTCACTACACCAAGGCAATCTTGACTCCTCCCTAATTCTCTCCAACAGATTCTCTAGAACAGCTATATCCAGTCTTATCCTCTGTCCTCAAGTCTCCTATGTGACTACCCCCATCATTAACCCTTTTAGGAAAGAACATTGCCTTAGTCTTTAGTGAGGAAATGGAGGCTAATTAATCACCATAAACACTCTCTTCTCTCCTACATTTCAAAATATCTTAGTATCACTTTTTTTCTTCCTTTCCTCTAGTATTTGACGAAAAGGTGTCCCTCCTTTTCACCAAGGCCATTCCTCCACTTGGACCCTTGCTGCCATTTTCTCCCCTACATTGTCCCCAAAATCATTTCTTTTCTCTAAGCTTCAATCTCTACCTTTCTATTGGCTTCTTACAAACTGTATAGAAGCATGCCCAGGTCTCCACCATCCTTAAAAAATTCTGACTTGACCCTACCATTCCCTCAGAATATGACCTTCTCTCTTGCCTTCCTTTCTCAGTTAAAATCCTGGAAAATGGGCACCTACTTGCTTTCATTACTTTCTGTTTTCTTCCTTACTTCTCAGCCCCATGTAGTCTGACTTCTGACCTCATCACTCAGCTGAAACCAAAGTTACCAGTGATTGTACTGGCCAGGTCAAAGTGATTTTTTTTCTCACTTTGTGTTCTTTTTTTTGCCTTACAACATTTGATCCTATTGACAAGTTTCTCCTCTCTAGATTTCTATGACATTGCCATCTCTTGGTTTTCCTTCTCCCTGTGGGTATCTCCTAAAGCCCTGTACTGGGCCCTTTTCTCTTACTACACACTCTGTCTCAGTTATTTCATCAGTTCCTGCCTGTTCACTGATCATTTCTGTTCAGATGACTTTGAGTTAATCAGTAAGCATTCAAGTACTTACCATGTGCTAGTCACTGGGGTTACAGATACAAAAAATAAGGGAGCTCACATTTTAATGGGAGAGGCAATTATGTATATAAATATTTACAGAATACCAAGAGAATGGATACACATAAATACAAGATAGAGAGTACCTTGGTCTTTTTTGTTGTTCCTCACACACAGCCATTCACCTCCTATCACCATGCCTTTGCATAGGCTGTGCCTCCTACATGAACCATCTCCCTTCTTGTCTGTGCTTTTTCAAACCTCTAACTTCTTTCATTGCTCAGATTAGGTGATGCCCTTGATGCCCCCCAACCACTAGTATTCACACAGAATTAGCTCCTCTTTAGGAACATGAGACTATAAATCTAGAACTGGAAGTGACATCAGAGTCCAACCCCTTCCTCTTCCAGACCAGCAAATTGAAGACTTGCCCAAAGTCATACAGGCAATAAGCATCAGTGACAGGACTTGAACCAGTCTTCTGATTGCAAAACCATGGTTCTTTCCCCTATTCCAGGCTACCTCTATTTATTTTGTGTAGATGTTATATTTACCCATTTGTATATGTGTGTTATTTTTCCTCACAGAAAATTAGCTCCCCAAAGATAGAAACTGTTTCATTTTGTCATTGCATTCTTATTGCCTAGCACAAAGTTCATCCCTTAGTATGGATTTAATAAATTATTATTGATTGATTTGAAGGCATGAGTTCTATCACCCCAAAGATGACCTCTGTCAAGGAGAAGTAACAGAGCAGTATTTCTTAAAGTGTGACCTAGGGATCCCTGGAGACTCCAACACCCTTTCAGGGGGTCTGGGAGGTGAAAATTTTTCATAATAATATCAGGAAATTTTAATATAGTGAATAATGGTCGATATAATCCACATAAACATTGACCCTTTAGAGTCCTCATTAATTTTAAGAGTATAAAGAAGTCATGAGACCAAAAAGATTGAGAACTAGCAGCATAGAGAACACAAGATCCCACTGTGCTTTATTCTTTGTTGATTGTTTTTGAGATTTTATAGGGTTGAATAAGATTCCTTAAAGGGCACAACAGAGAGGTCTTTGACAGTCAGCCCTCTGATTATTAAAATCAAGGAGCCACGTGTGCTCTCTGAAGGTGTTTATTACAGTCATAGAAGATGTCAGGGCAGAGTGCAAATGCAAAAAGTCCTCTACATGTTTGCAGATATTGTGCTTAAAGTCTGCTTAAAGTTCTGTAAACTGTAGAGCATTGGTTGTGAAATGAGATTCACAACATGCAGAAGAATCCAACTTAATAATCTACACAGGAAAACCCAAGTAGATAAAGAGTACCTGTTGTCCAAAGTATGACATGCTGTTGGATCCACAGTAGAGCTGGGTCACCAGTCCATAGATCTGGAGCAGGCACTGCAGGTGCATTATGATGATCTGGGCCCAGAATTAATCAGGGAAAAGAGAATGAGCTGTACTACATTTGGGAAATTCTGCATCACTTCCATTAACCCCAAGCTCTTTCCTAAAAATAAAATACCAATTTTTAACACCAACATTCTTTCTATGATGTCTGTTGTTGCTAGTGTTCAGTCATTTCAGTCCTGTCCAACTCTTCATGACCCCATTTGGGGTTTTCTTGCCAAAGATACTGAAGTGTTTGCCATTTCCTTCTCCAGTTCATTTACAGATGAGGAAACTGAGGCAAATGTGGTCAAATAATTCGCCCAGGGTCCCACAGCTAGTAAATGTCTCAGGTTGCATTTGAATTCAGTTATTCTTGACTCCAGGCCTGGCACTCTGTCCACTAGCTGCCCCAGTAAATAAAATAAAATTCCATTTTTAACATCAATATTTTTTCTTTGATACTATGTGGTTGAAAATATGGAACTATAGTCTCCATAAAAACTGTGAGTCATCCAAAGTGCCATGAAAAGACCATACAGAAGCATGCATAGACTTTAGCATGTTACCAGGAGCAAATTGGGTTTTAAGGCTTGCATAAAAGATATCAAAGAGATATCTCAGCAAAAGAGAAGCTGGACTAGTAAAAGTGGTAGATGGTCAGCCTTTCTGCTACGTTGTACCCATGTAACATTAAGAACTTTCAAGGAGCTTTCCCCTCCACTCCTCCCACCCCAACTCCATCATGTTAAGTAGGGAAAGACACAGATTGGAATCCACGATATGAGAAACATGGATCCAGGAGCACTCTGCATCACTGAAGGGAGGATTACCCCATCAGTGAAATCACAGATGTGTCTGAGGACTGAAGTATGAGAATACTGAGACCTGCTTGTGAGCCAGCAGAAGTACCTGGAGCACAAGAACTACTGTGCCAGGTCCAGGAGAGTCAGCTGTGAGATGGCAGTGATCTGGCACCGCTGGAGTAACTTGCAGTCTCCATTTGATTGGCCATATTTCCCCACAAAGGAGTAGCCCCTGCACTGCCTAGCACAAAGGAATCTCGGTGCTACCTTACAAAGAGTTGAGATTCTTCTTGATAGTCCTTAAGGTGACAAACTGGGACCCTCATCGAGGATTTTAAGTTACTTTTCTTTCTCTTCTTCCCCTTGTCAGGAGGAAGCCACTCAGCCACAGGAGAATGCCTCTGTTTTCCCTAACACTGTGCATCCACAGCTGTCCAGACGGCAAAGTCTCGAGACCCATTACCTGCAGCATAGACTCCAGGTGGGATCCTTCCCCTTCCTCCTCTGCCAGGCTCTGCCGCTGAGCAGAACAAACATTGGTTCTGGGAGCTGCTGCGTTCTTATCATTATGTGCTCTCTGTGGCTTCTGGGAATGTAACTAGACCCATACCCTGGGCCAAAATCTGGCATCAAAACCCAGAAAAATAAATGTCCTGGAGGTATTGATTGATCTGGGACAACCTGACCCCTCTGTGTTCCCCAACTGACCCTAATCTGAAAAAGTAAGTAACTTATTTTTCAAACCCAGTTAATCCTTGTAGTTCTTCAAGTTATAGAAGTGAGTAACTGAGGAATGAGAAGGGTCAAAACTGAAAACGGCTGTCACTCCTCTTGATTGCATTCCATGTTTACCTATAAGGGTCTGCTGCCCTGTCAGTGACTTAACAGTGATGTATTAGTCTCAGATCCTACAAAGATTCTAGCTCATTCTTCTTCAAGATTTTCCTCCAGGCCCAAGAAGTCTTAATTGATATATCCTGGTAAGCTCATTTTTCCTGAATTCCCTTATTTAAATGTTGCAGAAACCCAGTCTTCTGTCCAAAGCCCAGAACACCTGCCAGCTCTACTGTAAGGACCCTCCTCGGAGCCTGGAACAGCAGCTGCAGGAGCACAGGTGGGGGCCCCGGGTCACCAGGATCTCTGCTCCTGGTAGAGCCTCTGTGTGGGCCAGCCAGAGGCCACCTGCTGCCCCAGGGTAGATGTGAAGGAACAACGTCCTCTGGTCTTCTGTGAGCATCTCTCTAATCAGGAGAGCTGCTGGTTCTGCAGTGCATTAACCAAAGCACTGATTGGCCTGGCAAGGGGTAACAGGCATCAACCGTGCCTCTTAATCCTCTGGAGGTTTTTCTCCACTCTTTGTCATGGTCAGTTTCTGGAGAGAACAGTGCAAACCAAACAAGGTGCCAGGTGCTGCAAAAGGGAACTGGTCAGGCATGCCTTCAAGGCCCCATTCTCAGAATCTGCCCCGAGGAGGACCAATTCCCCCAGTCTCTTAGTTCAGTGCTTAGGAATGCCAGGAGCTCACCCCTACTCAGACATTGGCGATGGCCAGCTCCCTGGGCCATTCTTGGTCTTGCCAGCAGGTGGTTATTCCCTTGTAGCCAGAGCACAAGCCCTGTCTTATCCCTACGTGAGCTGGAGCCTCTGGTTTTACATATGGAGTCCCAAGTCTGACCTGAGAAGTAGAGCTTGGCGTTATGTCAAAGGGAAAACCTTGGAGAACCCTCTGCTGGGGTGGGCAGGGGTTTTAGAAGCAAAGATTGGTCACTATTGTGGCTTTTCTCCTGGGAAGGAAAGGCTGTTGGGCAACTTGGGCAGGGTCTTTTCTTTAAAGACAGAATTCCCTGAGGTATTTATTCATGCCTTTTACTCTCCCGGATTCAGGCTCCATCAGAAGAGACTCTTCCTCCAGAAGCAGTCCCAGCTGCAGGCATACTTTAACCAGATGCAGATAGCAGAGAATTCCTACCCAAGGCCGAACCAGCAGCTGCCGCTTCCCCACCCAGAGCAGCTCTCCAGTCCTCCGCCACAGCCGCCACAGCCGCCCCAGCCACCTCAGTTTGGCCTGGCCCAGTCGCTAAGCCCAGTCTTAGAGCCTTCCTCAGAGCAAATGCAGTACGACCCCTTCCTCAGCCAGTACCGAAAACTGCAGCTACAGCCCTTGCCCTCCTCCCAGGTTCCTGGCTCCCCTCCTCCGCTGTCATCACAGCTGCCGCAGCAGGCACCACAACCACCAGCAGCCCCCCCACCCTTGCCCTTCTCTTATCAGACTGGTGAGCTGTCAGGTGCTCCCCCCCCTGAGCCGGACTATCCTCCCCCTTGTCAGTATTCCATGGACCCAGCTCAGCAAAGCAGTGTAGCATCACCAGACTGTCCCAGGAGCTCGGGGCCACGGGAGCCCCCCTCCGGCTATGACCCCTTAGCGCTCTCGGAGCTGCCTGGACTCTTTGACTGTGAAATGGTGGAGGCTGTCGACCCCCAGCCCAGTGGCTACGTCCTCGTGAATTAGCCCAGCACACAGAGCGTTCATGTCAGGAAGCAAGGCGAGCAGGCAGAGGAAAAGAGTGTGAATTTGTGTTTTTATTCCAACCTTGAAATTCACAGCTTATTTTCCTGCATTTCTCCTAGTGGAGAAATGGCAAGTTGCCCACCTGGAACTGTCAGGGCCTGGCTGAGGCTGAGTGGTTAGTTCAACCTGGCCTTGTCCACAGGAGCTTCAGAGGCAGGTACTGAACGTAGTTGTTAGGCTGGAGATCATGCCCTCTGGGCAGATGGAGCAGACATGAGGAAGACTCAGAAAACATTTTTGTAGGGAGAAAGGAATTCACACCTTCATTTTATACCAAGTTATACCAGTCAGTTACCGAGGGAAACTTGGTTAAACCAAGAACATAGCATGGCCTATTTCCTGGCAATAACAGCAATATATTTTCCACTGAAATAAAGCAACAAAGTGTTAGGCACTGAAAGGTAAATCAAGAATGCTTATGATTGTGGGTGCACCGGTGATCGTAAAAGAAAGTCATGTCGTGGCATTGAATGTGGAGTGTGACGAGCTTTGTTCTTTGACTAATAAGTAATAGCATCTCATCGATGTTGAGAGAAGCTAGAGATGAACCCTCACCTCCCTCTGGTCGACAGTGGCCACCCCTCAGAAGGGGCAGACCCCTGCAGAGAGGGGACCAGCCCAGGGGGCTTCAGCTCTAAGGATTGCTGTGACTGTCAGAGTCAGTGCTCTTTGTTCTCCAAAGATATCATCTGTGTAACAGAGGAGAAATACTCGAAACATCACAAAGGCCAGCCCTGAGCAGAAGAAGGCAGCCTTCTTGTGCACAGTCCATTGGGAAGACTTGTGGCCTCAGAGCAGCTGATCGACAGGGGTCCCGCAATCTCTTAAAAAGTAATAACTGTACATTGAATTTAAACTCTACATCTCTAGTGGTTTATTAAGCTTTGTATGTTGGACAGTGGTGTTGGGTTTTAGCACCTGTTAAGGACAAGCAAATGCTGCGGCAGTGGCAGCATCCCAGGTAAACTAGGAGCAGCACCATGCTTTCTGGGTTCTTCGCTGGACAGCAGCACCCCATTGTATCCATGCTGAATCCAAAGTCACTTCAGAGGGGGTGTTCCACCATGTGGGATACAGAGTGCTCATGGCCTCTGATGTTCTGACTTGCTTATCTGCTTGAAATGTTAAACGTATGACAGCAATATTCAAAGAACTCTGGATATAGTAACCATCTCACAGCAGACCCTCTGCCAGTCACTTGACTTAATCTCACCTCATACCTTAGAATTTATCAAAAATGAGTTAAAAGCAGATGTGACTACAAGGTTCCTGTATACCTAGAATCAGTGATTACTCATTTGGACAGTGTCACCCAAGTGTTAGAAATTCAGTATTAATGATATGGAATAAGTATCCCTGTCCTCAGAGTGGCCGCTCCTAGAAAGAGCAGATGAGCGCAGTAAAGCACAAAGACTAGGGATCCTGCACTGTTCCTGCAGGGAGGTAAGAAACTACATTGATACACTGACAGGATTGGAAACTGAGAATTCCATTTAAACCAGCCCCCACCCTGCTCACTCCCTGCCTCAGTATTGTTTCTGAGGCCCACAGTTGTTGGCTCAGTAAAGCCAACTCACCTGTCATCATGTACTTAACATTCTGGGTCAGGTGGACAGAGACAAGTGGCACTGATGACCTCCCCCACACTTCTGAGCTCAGGAGGTAAAGAACTGATTTTTGGTTCGCTTCCATGTGACAGAGAAAGGGGCTAGTGGAAACGAAAGAATTACAGTAATTTTCAAGTCATAACCTGGAGAACAACTAGTCTTCATTTATCTAGAAAATGTATGCAGGAAGGCAGGGTCTTTACACTTAAGGCTTGATATGCATATACAGTTGGCAAAGGTGACCAAGGGAGCTTCTGGGTAGTGCTACCTACCAGTTGTCACATTTTAAGATTCCACAGAACTTAAGCCAGGGGAAAAAAAATTTTTTTGACATAAATAGCAGCAGTTGCCTTACATTGCTTCCTGGTTTGCTAGATGACAGACATTTATTTTATTCTTTGTGTTCTTTTCTAAGGAGATATTGATCTCTTACTGCTTCAAGTCAGCAAACAGTTGCAGATCCTAAAATGGCTTGATATGTTTAGATTGAAGGAGGATGGGTGCTTTTTCAAAGATGTACTAGTGTTGTTCTCTGGTATTTATGAAATTGAAATACTTTTCATTTTGAACATAGGAACCATTTCAAAAGCACAGGAATTCTGTTGGTTCCAGATTTGCATCTCAGTTCTCCCTCCATGTCCCTTTCACTCAGACAACTGACTAAATCTCTCCAGAGGCCAGTAGGGTTGCTGACTGCCCCCAGGAACTCCCACAGGGTCATGTGGCACTGGAAAGGCCCATCCCGTTGAAAAAAGGAGCGGAGAAGTTAAAGGCATCAGGGACAAAGAGGAGAAGTAGCGCAACATTCAACAGTGTGGGACCCTAAGAGTATTAATTACCAAAACGGAGGCTTGACACCAGCTTAAACTGGCGAGGAAACCTGGCTGGTCTGTGTAGACCAAGTATCAGTGTGTTTCAAGGAGAAATCAATAAATTCCTCTAACAATTTATATTTACCAGTGTTTCAGCTGATAAGCAGAGAAGATTCTTCCTACGGTTAGGTGGCTCCACGTGATGAGGTTATTTGCTCTGTTCCTTAATCAGTGACCTGTCAACTCCATATGGTTTTCTTTAAAGTTACTAAAAGAACACTAAGAGGACATAGTCCCATGTATATTGATGCTTCTGTTTGCATCTGTCTGACATTAGCAGAGTGTACACTACTGTACAGTAATTCTTAGCTTTGTTGTCTTGTAATAAGAGATGCCTCTGAAGAAACTTTGGGGTAAAAACTTCACATGGAGGAAAGTGCAATATGTGTGTGGTACATTCTTTTTATTTTTTTTCTTTTAGATCACGGGGATTGATTAGTCTTTTGCTTTGGGAAAAATGGCTCCTGCCATGTGAGTGCCAGTTGGGTGTATTTATCATTAGCATTTACATGCAGCTGCTGTGCTGGACCCTGTAATGCAGTGTATCTCTAAAGAATCAAGAGGACGCAGCAGCTGCTTTTAAATCACTGGCGGCTAAGCTGCACACCAGCAGGTCCAAACTCAACACCAGCTCTCTCCCCTCCTTTCAAGCATTATTTTCCTGCCATTTATGACTTAAGGGAATGGACAAAGGACAAAATGGGCATCTGCTGTGGTAGGCCTCCCTTATCCAAGCGACAGAAAATACCTGGCCCACCACTGAGAAGAGCCACGACTCAGGGACTCAGCCCACCCTAGCTTAGACCATTTTTTACCCTAGACTTCTGCCTCACACCTTCCTCCCAACTTGATGGGGATGAGGGAGGAGAGAATTTGATGTCAGTCTCTTTAGGTACCATTTTCCCCTTGAAAACTGACAGTCAGGGGAGGGGGGAAAAGGAGGATGCTTTTTAAACTACACACCGAGTTTGGGAGACTAGGAGGGCCCTAGGCTACAATTAAAACATGGACCTTTTCTCCTTATGTTTCCATTTTAGTTTCATGATTAGGGAGATATAGGTAACTCCCCTCATGAAATCAGTTGAGAAAGAGGCCCAGAGCTCAGACCAACTGATTTGGAACAACCTACTGAGTATTAGTGAGAAGTGATATATATGAACCCATTAGTTATAGTAATAATAGCCTCAACAGAAGTCACCATTTGAGATGAGGTGGTAACCTTTTATGGTTGCTCAGAACCTATACCCTTTGTGCCGCTGCTAATTACCTTAGGATCATAAGATTGGGGTGGGGGTGGGGGGGGGGCAGTAAAATGCAGCTCAGCTCTTAACCTTTAAAGGAAAAATACTTCTATTACTTACAATCTGAGGTAGGGATAATGGTAGGTTATTCCCAGAAACTTCCGTTTACTCCTGCTACAACTGGTTAGACTATTTTAGGTACAGGCTCATTGAGACATCCCCCCAGGTAGGTGGAGGATTATGGAAAATTTCATTTCCCTGATGCTACTGCCTTTAGACGTCATAAAACCATCACAGGCAAACCACCTACATTTTAGGCTCCTAATGTTTTCTGTTCTGCATGCTGCTCAGAAGTCAATGTCAGACAGTTCTACTTTAGCTCACTATTTAAAAGAAGTTCATGCTCTGAATAACTTGCATTCCAAACCTGATGAGTCATTAACTTTTAAAAAGCAACACTGATGTAATTTACCAATATTGGTCTTACAAGCCTGGTACGATTTAGAAAGCTTTAGTTTCCAATTTTGACCTTTCTTGTTCCCTACTTCTCACTACAACGTCAGAAGTGGGGAAAGAGGGAGAATAAATATTAGAATAGAATAATGCTGTCTACCAAATTCATTGCTCCCTCTCTACTTTTGGGATATGTTCAATGGCGTTAAACAGATGATCATCCTTGATGAATGAGTATATAGCATGACTTCAAGATGTGATGATTCATATATTAAGATTCCCTGCTTTGGCCTATGTGATCTTGTCTGAAGTCAGAGGGTGGACCAAACCCTTCTAAACCCCTGCCACTTCTAGATACCATGACTTTACCTTCCTGTACGCCATCACGTATTCCTGTTTTGCTACATTTTCCCCAAAGAGACTGCTTCCCATAATGACTGAGGTTTTAGAGTTGTTCTATCATAGCTTCAGAGAATTTGACTGAGGAATTTTAAACTTCAGCTAACAAAGGTTTCAGACTTGCACCTTTTCAGATAAGATTCCCACTACTGACGAGATCTTTTCAGGGATAAAATATAATTTGCTTTGATTGGACAAAAACTTGAAATCCTTTCAGGGGAGGGGGGAGAAGTAGAAATCCAGAAAATGATCCCAAACATAAGCAGTATTAAGTTGGCAAAGTCAATCAAATGGTTTGCTACAGGCTGTATCTAAATGGTCTAACATCTTGAGATACAGTTTAGACCATATCTGAACTAAATGAGTTTTTAACCTAGACTATGGCAGTTCTAGTGATGGTAATATACAATTGCTGGCAAAGTATGATGGAAAAGGAAGAAAATGGCAAGAATTAGATGCTACTTCTCTTTTTGTACTGCAATAAAAACAACCAGAATTGGAGAAAAGGGCAAAATAAGCTGCTTTTATTTCTGAGGGTGATTATTCTTTGGGCTGGTCTGTGAAAGAGTTAATTTTGATAAGATTCTGTCTGATGAATTTTTCATTTGGGGCTTTTTAGTTTTTTGGTGAGTTTGATGATTTGGGGTATCTTGAAAAGAAATTACAACTCAGTGTGAAAAAATCAAAATGTATCCCCGTCACCACTCAGTGTTAGGAAATTGTTGAAAATGCAGTGATCTTTGTAACAAAAGGTAATTTAATGGGGTTGTTTCCTGCAAGGAAAATGTTTTTATGTGTAATCCCTGTTGAATTAACAGAAAATAAAGGCAACAGTGTTTTTATTAGCACTTGAGTGAGCTGCATTTCGAAGGGCCTGACACTCCCAGGCCCTTGGACTCAATGATATCTGTTCCACTGGCTTAACTCCTTTGCTGTGAAGACCCTACATGGCATTGTAAGTGTGTGTGTGTGTGTGTGTGTGTGTGTCTGTGTGTGTGTAGGGGGAGGGGGAAGGGTGCTGTCCTATGAGCTCCAGGGCTTATTTCAGGCAGCAAAGGAGAGTGGATAATGTGCTCTCATTGACGTCAACAGGGTAAATAATACCTCGCATGTGTTACTCTTTAAAGCAGGCTGCTAACCACAGCGCAGGCATTGCTGCCCCACCCCCACGGTCCCCACCTCAGCAACACTGTACAGAGCCTTGACTGGAATCTGGATATCAAGGTAGGGCAGTCACTCCATCATCAAGACTGGAATTTGGAGAAATCCTATCACCAGAGGAGAAGCTAATAGCAACCCTCACTCACACAGATGCAGGACTTCCTTGTAAATTTATATGACACTATGGATAGAATGAGCCCCCTGGCGACCCCTGGGTCATGTGATTGGCTCTCAAATTCAAATATATTCCTATGCTAGGGGAGCCACTGACCATGACCAATGAGGGAGTTTTATTCTGAGGACCAGTTTTCTTGCTAAGATAGTACTCATGGTACACGGTACTGAGACTTTTTTTAACCTAGCATGGCGCTTTACTTATCGTGGGCACTCACTCAAATGTTTTTGGATGAATGAACTTGCTACATTGCTAATGGCTGACTCATTAGATGTGTGTAGGCAGTAGAACCTACAGAGATTCCTGGGGATAGAAGGGAGTAGATTCTGGCCAAGAAGCTCCTTCCCCATAGTCAGCCCTTTTGACTAGAAACCAAGTAGACAAGGGAGTCGATAAACCAAACATTTGCATTTGTACCTGCTGACCACCCCAGCATAAAAACAGGATGTTTTACTCATGCTTTTATGACCCATCAAATCTATGCCATTTTTAAACTCTTTAGTGGCAGCCAAAAACACCAGAAGCAAAACAAGTTTGTGGAGACTTTGACTACTAATTGTCATCTCACATTTGCTCTTTTCACGTTTGCCATTTCTGCTGTCTCCATCCTCCTCCTAATATCCTAATAGCTCGAAAAATTATATTTCAATTCAAGAACCTGGCAACATCAGGGTTAGGGAGCTGCCCAGCTCCAGGCTTGCCCAACCTCACAGACTGTTGCCATCTGTAGGTCCCATTCAGATAAGTGAGTCCAGTTACTTGCCCACTGGCACCCATTGCGGTCAATGATCTTTTGGAGTTATCCAGGTTTGGCTGCAGCCTTTGGGGTGAGGTGTGCAAATAAAGGAGTCAGCCCAGGGGTCCCTACACTCAAACACAGGGCCTCTGTCTAACCTTGAGCTGCATGGCTAGGATAAGAAAACTCCACTCTGCCAACTTCCATTTAAATTTCAAAAATTATGCAGCATGATTCACCAAAGTTACTACATATTCTAAAGTCCCTCCATAATGGGACTAAAAACATAGCAGTGCCTCTTCCTAAGACTTGTCTGCGTCAACTCATTCAGTGCAACATTTGTGGAACTATATCACAAAGTAGAACTCAGATTAACCCTCTGTTAGAATCTGAGAGCAGCTAGGTGGTGCAGTCGATGGCGTGCTGGGCCTGGAATCAGGAAGATGGTTTAAATTCAACCTCAAGACATTAGCTTCATAACCCTGAGCTCTCATTTAACTGATTGCCTCAGTTTTCTTATCTACAAAGTGATCTGGAGAAGGAAATGCCAAACCACTCCACAATCTTTGCCAAGAAATGGGGTCACAAAGAGTTGGACACAACTGGAAATGAGTAAATAACAAGGGACAGCAAAGTGAAGAACTCTGCTTTTCTAACTTAAATACTCATCTCCCAACCCCCACAAGCCAGAACCCTAGTTTCAAGAGTGCGGGCCTGCTTTCTTCTTCTCTCCAAGTGAAAGCCGGTTTTGCCTGTTTGCCACTGACATCTAAAATGGGAGGCTCAGCCTTTATGGACAGGATTGTGGGCGCTCTCTGGCCATAATGATAGAGACAGATAATCCTTTTTCCTCCTCCTCCCCAGCACTGTACCAGTGCTCTTATATAAGCCCCCTTCTCAAGCCAAACAGGAGAACATACCTTCCCTAGGGAGATCACCTGCCAGTCCTAATGACCGCTCTAAAGATGATGAAAGAGCAGGAAGGAAGGATGCTGAATCTTCAAAGGTGACTAGGGTGCTGTCCTGACAAGTGTCAGCCTCAAGAGACATCACTCTAGCTTTCACTGGGACATTGTTATTAGTTATTCAAGTCCTGGAAAGATGGGTGCTGGGTCACAAACCACGAGGGACAAAGCCTTTCTCTTCATATTTGTCTTGGTGGTAACTAAGTGGCTGGATCTTTGGATAATCTCTGGCCAATCAACCCTCATCAGCCTGGCAAGAAACTATGCTCAGAGAGGGGATCAAGTTAACAGACAGTGGGGCTGTCCTTAGGCTAGGCAGAGGAGATAACTGCCTACACTGCATAATTTGGAGGATGCCAGGAAAGTTCATATCCTCTTTCAAAAGAGCTGCCAATGATATTCGACTGCCTGTTGTTGGAGAGTCTTACCTTTAGGTTAAAGCAAAACTCATAAAATGAGAGGTAACATATTAAGCTCTTAGGAGTTGTTAGCACTTCAGTATGAATTAGTCTTCAGTCTTGTCCAGTGGCAAGCTAGTCTAGCTCAGGCTTTGAGGGGAAAATGGTAGACTTCAAAGCACTCTCTTGGCAGGGTGGGCTTCATTTAATAAGGCTACAAAGAAGAGGCTGGGGGGAAGGGGAGGAGGCATTGTTTGGGAAAGACAAAGGAAAGTAATATAACACAAAGAGAAGTAGGAAGGCCCCAAGACAAATCACTGGTTTCAAAGAAGCAGCTTATTGTCATCATGGATAGTGCTGAACCTGAAGTCACAGAGCTGAGACCCTCCGAGTCACTCACAACCTCTTTCAACCTCAGTTTCCCACCCACAGAAACAATGGGGATAACATCCCTTAACTCACAGGATCCTGAGGATGAAATGAGCAAATGCTGGTAAAGTGCTTTTGCCCACCTTAAAGCACTAGGTAAGCATTAGCTGCTACCTCAGCTACTACAGGAACTATAATAAAATTATGATAGGAACAACTGTGAACCCTTGGGGCAATTCCTGAAGGGAGACAGGACACCGAGGGTTCACTACCAGATCCTCTCAGATAGGAAATGTGGATCTTGGAGGTATGAGGGGGAGGCCAGGCGAGAAGTAATAATCCCAGGGCCCCAGGGCCAGTGGTCACTCTCCATCTCAGGATACTCCATTCCCTGGAGTGGGGGAAGGGGACTAGGACAGGCAGGAATGAAGAACACAGAAAAGGAATATTGACAAGCATTAACCTTGCTCTAGGAATAGTCGGTCAAAGTGCTACAGACTTCACACAGGGACATCTGCAAAAGGCACCAGGGTCCTTGTACAGCAGGGTCAGAAAAGCTACCATGGTGGCACAAAGAAGGCCCCGTCTCCAGAGAGGCCAGGCAAGGAGCAGTGAGCTGCTGGCATTTCTCATGGTACATTTCAAAATGGCCTCATGTGACTGATCAGCTTGGGGCATCTTAGACTCTGGAGCTTTTCTCTCTGTCTCTGCTTTCCTTCCTTCCCTCCCTCCCTCCCTTTGGATGGGGATTGCCCATATTCCATCATAATGATCAACTGGAAAGTACCTAGGGAGGAAAAGTGAAGCAAAGCTGGGGTCCAGCCCTGTGTCACTTTACAAGCTGCAAGAACTTAAGCAAATCAGTCTCCAGGCTTCAGGGTTGGTTTGTTTGTTTTCCACTGTGAGGCTAATACTTAGCAGGATGTTTGTGGGGGTCCAGTGTATTTCACAATCATAAAATACTATGCAAATTCAAGTATTTTCTTTTGAATCTCCAAAGTTGACTCCCACAAGCCCTCCCTTGTAACCTATCCCTGCTTCTCATCTAGCTCTTACTAGGCTGTCAGCGCTGTTCACTTGCAAAAAATCTAAGCCCCTCACCCCTTTGGCCTCAGTGTTCACTGAGTTGTCCCAACACAGTCATGGGGAATTAGCCTCTCCTCCTGATTTCCTGAAACTGAGAGTGGGACTGACCAGAAAAGGCTTTACCACAAATGAGCATTAACCCTTCTTAAGGGGCTCTTTGCCCGATCCCAGTAAAAAGGTACTGCTTTAAGGTAAAGGATAAATTCTCAGGATGAGAACTGGAAGAATCTAAGGAATCACTATTACTACCTACTCAGTTCTGCTCTTATGATCCCTAGGACTCCACCTCTGAACTCCCAAATCTTGATTAGTACTGAGTGCTCATAGACCAGGTTAAACCAACTACAGATGCTAGGAATCACAGTTAGAGTGTTTGCTTTTAAACATAAGAAGGAAAAGATTCTCCCCCAACTAGACTTGGCAGACTCCCCAGTCAATTGTCTTGCTTGATTCAAGAAAGCTGGTTTTCTTAAAGACATTTGGTCATTCAAAGCTTCAGATACCAGGCATCCAGAGTATGGGTAAACTCTTTAGAACAGCCATGTACTGAGTGGGATGCCCACCTTCTATGAGTAAGACTTTTCAGTGACAGACAACCAGTTGTACTCTGACCCTACTGTGGCAACAGAACTAGGATCCCAGGCAGTCAGTTAAGGAAAATCAACTCCTGGATCACAGGTACAGGCCATAGGTTTGGACCCATAAAGTCAGTCTTATACTCATTCAGAGTCCTTGGTTAAGAAGATGGACAATAGATATACAGAAACAAATGAAAGTTGCATACAGAAGCATCAGAACTAAAAGAAAAAAATTTAAAAGCCGTGAAAACTTGAGTGTGAAGAAAGAGGTAAGAGCAGAAGGATGAAGGAACCGAAGAAGCAGAGCAGACATTCTCCCTTGATTCCCGCCTTGGTCACTGGAGGATGCAGGCTGCTGGCTCTGGTCACTATCTTTGCCCAGGACAGATTGTCCTAGCTTAGAGGAAGAAGAGGAAGAGGAGGAGCAGGGATTCAGTGACCCACAGTGGGTTTTGTAACCACTATTTATTGATGTTTCACTTGACTTCAGTCTCCAACTTCAGCTCAGCATGGAGACTGAATGTCCCTCACAGCTGCTCCTTCCTACAATAACAAGACTGACATCACCCGTTGTCAGGGAAATGGTGTTTTGATTAAAATCATGTGACAGCTACTTCATGATTCAATAAACAAATCTCCATTAACCCTTGCCTGGCAACAAATCATCCATCAGGAAGCAATCAACTACACCTCCATCTCAGAGGAGAGTGAAACCCACCGGAGTTTTGTGTTTTCAGAACTTTGCCTGGAGACAAAAGTAGAAGACAGCTGAAGGCAGGAAGTCAGACTGTAGACAGTGTGAAGTGGAGAAAGAAGTGAAATTGGAATCAGGCCTCGGACACTGTCACCCTAGGCAAGTCGGTCACTTCAAACTCTCTGAGGCTGTTTTCTCCAGAGCAAAAGGGGGCTAACAGCACTGGCCTCACAAGGCTGTGGTGATGCATGTTCCCTAAAGATAAGGTTTAGAAGAGAGAAACTAACCCACTCTGCTACCTCCAGCATAGTGCTCCAACAGGCACTTCAGTGACAGAAACTTCCAGCATCCACTTTCATACAACACTTTGTAAGGGCTGAAATTAAAACTAAAAAACCTGAGGCTGTCTGGGACAAGGTGGAGAATCTGCTTCCTCCCTACATACTCTCTACATACCTAGTTAAACCATTCCCCCAGTTCATGAGAGAGACCTTAAGACACAACCTAAGGCTCTGGTTTAGCAAAATACTTTGAAGACATTTTAAGTCATTTTATCCTGAAAACCATAGCATGAAAGGCTATTGTCCCCATTTTATAGATGAGGAAACCTGAACTTTGAGAGGTGACTTTTCCGGAGACACATAACTGCTAAATATCTGAGGAAAATTTTAACTTTGGTCTTCCTAACTCCAGGGCCAGTACTCCATCAACTTTACCAACTACTTGGCTGCCTGAGATGCAGAGCTTTCCTGCCGTGTCAGTAGTACTCAATTTCCATTTTTTCCTCACATCCCAGTTATACTTTCCTTATATGAAACAAAATGTAGGAGAAATTCCCACCACCACGTAGCATGACATTTTTCAGGTTTGAATGGACAATCCCTTGAGGTCTATACATTGCTGGGCTTCTGATACTGGCTCCAACTCCCCCAAAATGAAAACACTGGAAGGCAGATTCAAGGATTAGGGAAAAATACAACTTTCCATCTTTCCAGGGAACCCTACCACCACTGAGGTGATCTCAACTCTCACAATCCTATCCTCATTTCAAGCACATGACATGTATTAAAATTCTGAGAGGATACCAAATCTGTTAGGAAAACCACGTTCCTATCTAACCAGTATAGTAAAGATTTAGATCTCAAATAATACTACTGCTATTGCAACTCACCTAGCCTACACCTCTCTAAGTCAAGTTAGCAAGTTACAAAGCTAAGGTGCCCAAAATGCTGACTGAAACATATGCTAATTTAGAACAGCCTGGACATCTCACCCCAGTAGGATGTAGATGCCCTTCACACTGCAACATATTCCAGTATCGAAAGTCATGTCAGATCTCAGTCCAGGATTCCAAACACTGACCTGTGCTGAAGATCATCCAAATACAGGTAAAATATGCCTATTGCTGACAACCTGTTTCCTTAGCTGTCCTCACACCCTCTGCCTACAGGGTTCCGAGCCAGACATTTGGCAGTCTTAAGTTTCATGGAATACATCTCCAGGAAACAAACTGTACAGCATCTCAGGATGGAGAGTTCCAAGATAAACGGCCACAATATTAGGCTAATGAACTAGGCAGAGGAACACCAGGTTTCATGACCTCACCTTCGGTTCAAAATGCAAGAAAGGGAAAAGCCAAAGAGATTTCTAAGACAAACATTTTTTTCCCTGACATTTCCCCCAAGCAAACACTTTAACTGCCACAAGGGGAGAAAAAAATCTCCTTGTCAAGAATCCTTGCCCCTCCATAAAAAGTGCTTGATGTTATGATAAACTACTCCAAGTAAACCAAACCAAAGTTGGGCAGCTTTGCTTCTTCCCTCCAGCATCTAACCTTTTTAATGCAAATTGAATTTTAAATGTTTTTTTTATTTTTCAGAGGTCTGAGCACATCAATGAAAGGAACTCTTTTCCAAAAGTGTAAAGTGTCAATTCTAAATAATTCTGTAACTTGCAGCCCCGGGGCTGAGGTCAGCCCCAGCTGGATTTGCTCTGCCTAGAACTTTGACATGTGTCTTTCCTAAAGGGAGTTCTCTCCTTGATGAAGAACAGTGTCCCATAAGGCATGCAGTACATTTGGAATACTAAACAGTGAGCTCAGCAAATGCTTTTTTTTTCTCTGAGTGGAAATCACTACCTGTGAAAAATCTTGGCAAACATTAACTTTTTAAAATACCAAGAGATGGAACAATCTTCTCCATGGCTACTCCTCTACCAAACTTACCCTGCTTTTATCTAAGTCTTGTGCTTGCAGCTTTTTACATGGATCTGTGCACGACCTCAACAGGGGAGCTCTTCCAAAATACTCTGGGAGATGAGAAACAGGAGTTTTGAGGATCTGGCTGGGTCTTCTGGCCGTAGCTCTCCTAAACTACCCAAGAGTTAAAGATTGTGGTCACAGACTGCTTTTGCCTACAACACCTCACTCCATCCTCAAAATTCTGTACACTTATAGTGTGTTAATTTTACCAATGAAAGAAGAGTAAAACTCAGAGGTTAAGTGATGAAAGAAAAGTGAAACTCAGAGGTTAAGTGATTCATCCAAGGTCATAGATAGTAATAGTGGCTGGCAGAGTCAAGACACAATCCTAGGTCTTTTTGGCTCCTAGTCTATTTCTTTTAGACCATGTTGCTTCTCCTTAAAAGAGACCTCATACTCACTGGCCTATTCTCCCCAATACCTCAGCTCTCTTAAAAAAAAAATACTGTCTTAAGTTTGGACTTTGGTCTTCTGAAGCACTGACCTTACCTATGCTCTCTGACCTGCGGGTCCCAAGTAGTTCCTGTCAGCAGCAGCCCAGGGGCCTGTGTCCTCAGGCAGATTTAACTTCCTATGTTTCTGTACCACCACTTCTCCTGGTCAATATTCCATTGTCCTGGCCTCATGCCTAATCCCTACCCACTGCATTGCCATGAGCTTCTGTGCTTCCAAAGCTACCATAAGCACACATGGTAGGCACAATAACTTACATATGAGGCCAAATGGTGTAATGAGAGGACTGTTCAAGTCCTATGTATGAGAGGGTCAAGACAAAAACAGAAAGCTAAGTGCCTTCCCTCGATTCCAAAAGGATCCCATTTTCAGCCATCAAGCTGAGTGGTCCTATGTACACATTTGGTTACATACATGTGATGATAACTTACAGAGCCTCCTCATTAGAAACCTGATCTTTAAAGGAAGGACCATCTCAATATAAGGTACACAATTTGGGGAGGGTCTCCCCATCTTTTCTACTTTATACTTAGTTTTAATTCCTTTCAATCTCAAGATGAAGATTTATATCACACACCAACAGTATGACAGTTCTAGGAATTAGCAGGCTTGCAAGAGAAGGAACATGAATATTTTAGGTAGTCAATAGGGCAAGAAACATAGGTGATTAAAGAAAGGTTGATTAGTAAGGTAGAAATGGGAAAAACAAAGCCATCTACATGCATTATGATACAGAGGACAACTAAGAATTAGTGAAATGCAATGTGAGGATGGCAAAAGCTTAGACTCAAACAGACTAAAGGTAAGTAAACAAAAGGCAAAATGAAGAAAAGTCACTGAGTAACTCATACTCTTGTATCCATTTACCTAAGCAACTTCCTACCAAAGTTAGACTTTCACTAATAAATACTTCTGTACAATCCTGCGAACCACAGACATCTCTTCCAGAACATTAATGTCACACACAACATGCTTATTTCACATAGAAGCAAAAATTAAGTATGGCTAAAGGATATGACATAAGAACTCAACAACTGGGTCAGGAATAACATCTGGGATCAGAAAGTGGTCCTTTGAAAGTTTCTAAAATTTTTTCTCATACACCCTGCATGGTCAAGATGTCCAACTTCATCTTGGAGACCCCATTATGCAATTAGTGTCAGGCTACTTCTTCGGGGATGACTATCACCAATATTTCAACACAGCCTCACCACAAACTGTTCACTGGCTTATTCTTCTACCTTAAGAGGCCAGTCTGATTAATAATAACTGCCTGACAATACAACAGAAATAGGAAAAAGCAGCTTTAGTAATCCTGATTGAGCTAAACCCAACCTTTTAAGAAAGAAAACATTTATAACAAATTTACACTTAGGAAAGGGTCTAGGTTGGTACAGAAAGCTAAGTGCCTACTCTGGCTCTTTACATTAAAAAGTAATTTCAGGAGCACAAGTTTCTGAGCAACCCAGTATTTGTCTGTTTGGTTTAGAAAATTCAACAAAAAGCTGAGCTGTGGCTTAAATAAATAGAGGCTGCTCTTGGGCACAACGTTGCATGTGTCCATTTCTTCACATCCTAACAAATCAAGTACTTGGACCACAATAATCTGCAAAGATAATATAAACAGAGGAAAAAAAATCCCACAAATGCTAAAATAAGACCAAAACATCAAGCCCTAGGTACAGAAAAACTCCACATAATCCCAAATTAGAAGTTTCACCTCCCTTCAACACTGAAAATAGCAGAAGCAAAATCAGATGAAAGTAAAGCATCAGCTAAAGTAACATGTGATCTTTAGTGATCCTCTGAAGACAGCTTATAAAAATGGCATGCCAAGAAATAGGTATGTACATAAAAATGATCATTTTCTACATTACATAAAGGCCAATTCCAATGACTCTCTGTGCTGTTGTGACCCTATATTTCTGAAGGCTAGGTCACCAGATCACAAATTGCAGCAGGTCCTACACCAAGTTCAGTTAATAAAATACAAGCCCATTAAAGGACCATGTGTCTGTAGACAAGACTAGCTGAATTCTGAAAAGCTCATCACCATTAAGATGACCAGATGAGATGCATTAGGCAAAAAAAGGAAAGATTGCTATCTATACTGATAGAGGAAGTGTCCTCACAACCCTCTTAAGGAACTGAAACAAGTAATGCAAAGATGAGACTGGTTTCATCCCATGCATGTGCAATATACCACTGGGACTATTTTACAGATAGGAAAACTGACCTAAAGAGAGAGTGTCCCAATCAGAGCTGCCAAGTAACTTGGCTGAAAAGCCTGAAAAGGGAACTTATTATTGCTGGTGCATGGCTCTGTCCAGCCACTAAGAAGACATGGTTAAGTTCACAAAAAGCTCCCTCCCTAAAGAAGAGGGACCAATAGTGACTGTATTGAAACACACTTAAGAAGCGGCTAGAACAGTCTAGGCACAGAGCTTTCTATGGTGGAAAATGGAATCCCTTTTAACAGAAACAGGAATGATATATTCAGTCAAATGTTAACTTGGTTTTCTGTTCTGGTTTTTGGCATTAAAACATAATCTCTGGAATTTGAAGGTTATTATTTCCAGTTACTTCTTTCATACATGAAATTATGGGAATATGTCAGAAAATGTCATCAGTGTCTATTAGAAAGTAAAATGGAAAATTCTAAAAGATTTTAAGGAAAAGATAAAATCCAAAAAAAGGAATAAAGTATAGGTTTCTTAAAAGGCACTTTGACAGTCAAAACACAAATGTTATTTAAATGTTCACAGAAAATAATTTTTTCAATGGATTTAAGACAAATTTGAAAGTAGTTAGTCAAAACTGGGTTTTATATAATTATTTAATATACAAAGTCACCAAGGATTTCTAGTGGTTTCACAAAACCAGGATATGTAGGGCTCATTAAGCTAAAAAATTATGAATCAAACTCAAAAAAAAAAACACTAAAAGACGAAAACCACACCATTAGAATCATCTAAAAAAATATATATATATATAGTATGGTAAAACCTCCCTAATTTATAATGAGGAAGATAAACTTGTGTTAGTGAAAAATCTGTTTAAAATTTACAAATTTAAAATTACATGTTTAAAATTTTTAATGAAATATAATTTTATTATTTTTCAAGTACACAAAGTAACTCAAACTAGGCTAACAAAAATATTGCCTAGCAGAGCTCCTAATGGACCCACTTTTATATAATAAGAATGATCAGTTCTTAGCACATCAAGGACCATACAAATGATATGGCTCCTTTCAAAGGACTTGAGAGTGCTTGAAAATAGATTGTCTTCTTAAATAGTTCAAATATGCTTCCTTCCATCTGATGTACACAGGTAATTTGTTTTAGCAAACCCTTCTATGAAATCCATCTTCACAAATTCCAAGAGGAATTAATGAGGTTTTACTGTTGATGCAGAAAAACAAATTTTAAGCTATAAAAAGACAAGACATCACCATTTCAAAAAGAGAGCAATGAAACTTCAGTTTGAAAAGTTACTGTACAGTATCAATGACTGGATCTTAACATTATTGGAAGCAGAACCAGTTTATATAGGTAATCCACACAGTATTAAACCCGTGTTCCTTTACTCTTGGGAAACACAAAAGTGGAATCTCACAGTGAAACAGGGGAAAAACTACTGCTTACTAGTAGTACTAAATTTAAGGCTTCTCAGACAAGAAAATTATTTTTCGATGTACTCACACCAATGAGCTTCAATACAGTTAGGTTTCAACATCACAACGATAAGCAGCAATATTATGCTTCTGTATTGGATTTCTGAATGACATGATTACAGTCAAAATCAAGCAAATAAAAACCAAAGCAACCAATACATTAAACTTGTGTTTCCACACACCCCTTTCAGGAGACACTGACGAGTCACCATCATCCAATAAAAGGAGACTTCCATTACAGCCAAATCTCAATCATCCATACAAATGGAGAAATGAGGTATAAAATAACAAGTCGTATTAAATCACATGGACAGAGCTTTGGAATGCAGTCAGAAATACTCAGACAATACATAAACACACAGACACTGACTCAACTCCATGTCCCATGTTCAATTAAAAACCCTAACACCCAATCCTGCCCCCAATTTGGTCCTGACAAGAAAGTCCCCAAGAACTGGCTAGACAGAAATTGCCATGAATAACCCATTAGTGGATAATTGAGAGTTGACTGTACTAAATGCTGAGAATTAGTCAGAAACCATAAGAATGGCTTAAATAATTATCTTAGCAAAGAAAACAAATTAAAAAAAACCCCATTTTATCTTGAGAAAGTCAAGTCACTGAAATCTGATTTCTTGTTAACAGTTGCTGCCATTTGCTTGGATGAGATCTTGAAGGTTTTCCTTTTTTTTTCTGCATCCCATTTAAGAACACATTGACCAGAAATCTGTGATAAGAATTTAGTAAAATCTCTTCCCTCCTGTTCCTCATTATGCCAAGGAAAGAACTGGAAAATTCCAAATAAAATAAAGTTAGCGATACAGACATTACATGATACAGGTTTATATCAGACTCTCACCCTACCATAAAGCATAAAGTTCTCAAGCTGGCCAGGTCCCTCATTTCTACTAGGCTACACAAGTAGTTAACTTGTCTATAACTTAAGATTAAAATGAAATTATCTTTTCCTACTTTTCTTAATAGTAATAATCCTTTTCTTCCCATCTCCTAGTCAAAGATATAATGAGCAAGTTCATTATGGGAGGGCAAAGCAGAACATGAAGGGTCTGTCCACCAATATTTATCTTAAAACAGACTTTGGAGGGACATCTCCCCAAATATAGTATCTTATAAAATCTGATGTACTTTTTGCCAAAGAGTTATGCCCTGTTAGCAGTATAAAATATTACGAAGCACAAAAAAGAATACCTACCATTTATGGCTTCCTGAGCAAAATACTTGACATCCATGTCCTCATCCTGCCCTAATTTCTGGAGCACTGGCTTGACTTCAACATGCAATGCACTAAAACAAAATATTATTGCTAAAGTAAGTAGCCTATCATAAAAATTACTACCTAATAATGGTGTAAACTCTATGGCTTCTTTAAAAATCAGAGAGATCTTTAAAAATTATAATAAAAATGTGACATGAACTAATGGAAACTTAATATGAACATCTTCAGAATCAAGTAATTTTCTGTTCCTTTATATGAGGTCTTGTTACAGAAAATTAGAATGGGTATCCTTAATAGTGGCTGCAAAATGTTTAACCAAAAAAACCTCCTTATGAGCAAAGATTTGTGGCTAGAAGGGATCATAGAAATCACCCTGTACAGGTGGCCTTGAGGCCATGTGTGGCCTTCTAGGTCCTTGGGTGCAGCCTTCTGAGTCCAAGTGTTACAGAACAAATCCTTTTAATAAAGGGGATTTTTACCTGTGAAGTTTGGATTCAGCCAAAGGACTGCACTTAAGGACCTAGAGGGCCACATGTGGCCTCAAGGCCACAGGTTCCCCACCCCTGACCTAGTACAAATCTCTTCATTTTACATATAAGTAAACTAAGCTGAGAAGGAAAAAGTTTGGCCAAAGGTCACAAAGAACCTAAGGAGCAGAGCTGGGATTTCAACCCAGAAGCTCTGGCGCCAAATCAGTGTTTTTTCCAAAATGCACTTTCTCTTTGGTAAACATTTTAACCTCAGTGATATTTCACACTGAATTAAAATTTAAAATTACTTTATATACAAGAAGGGAAACACTAAAATCATACCTGCTATCTAAAATTGGACCAATTTTTTGTAGAGATTTAGCCACATTAAAGCGAACATTTGCTACTTGGTCTCCTGCCATTTTTAATACGATGGGTAGCATTTGTTTAGTTGTGATTTCCTGGCCACAGGCTTCAGACAGTGCCTAGAAAAAGGAAAAACATCAAGTCAAAGAACACCCTTCCAGGTGACAGTTGTTCTAGAATTTAATGAAACTTTTAATTACCAAGATAAGAAAATAAGTAGCTAAGTTTCTGGCAAAAAATCAACATTTAAGTTTCTGTACTATGAGCCATCAATGCACATGAGTCAGCAGGTGGCATTCCAAGAATCAAAGAGTTTTCAGATCTGGAGAAGGCTTTCAAAATCATTTAGTACATGACTACCTTCTACTAACAGAGAGGGTTCACGGAGGCATTATGACAACAAATGTGTCCAGTTGGAAAAAAAGCTTTTGAACAGCTGGTTTAATGTCATGCTTCAACAATAACATACATTCCATACTTACATTAATACAGAATAAAGTGGTCATCCTATGTAAGTAGTTAGGATCATTTGCCATTACTAGTACTTTGGGAACAATGGTATTTTGGGCCCACTCAGCACCAAATTTCTCTACCAGTTTCATTAGGTTGTTTGTGGCAGCTTCTCGAATTGCATACACTAAAAGAAATGTAAACAAATTCTGAATAAGTCCATATCACAGACAATCTATTTTATTAATAATCAACCACATTTTTTTGCAAACACAAAATTTACTGTTACATTATAATGACATATTTTCAATAAGTTCCTCTAGTCTTATAGTTAATACCCTTTCAAAAGAACCACATTAAACCCAAGCAAAACTGTGAGTAATGAACATGACACTCATGAATCAAAAACTATTTACTGAGTGGCTACCAACTGTTCAGCATTGTGAAAGATGCATATCTTTCACATATATATATGACATATGATATATGATTATGATATATGACATATCATAAAGCCCCTGTTCCTCAAGGAACTTACTTTATCTAATTGAGCGTTACAAGACTAACAACATAAAATCACACAATACAAAACCCTATGTAAGTAAATGCTAAGTTGCATGCTAGTGTTATAAAATGTTTGACCCAACAATATCACCACTAAGCCTATACTCCACTGATAGCCGAAAAAGAAAAGGAGCTACATGAACAAAAAAATGTACAGCACCATTGGTTTTTCTGTTGTAACAAAGTACTGGAAACTAAGGGGGAATCCATCAATTGAGAAATGGCTAAACAAATTGTGGTAGATCAATATGATCAAATGTTAGTACACTGTGAGAAATAACAAAAGGGACAGATACAGAGGAATCTAAGACTTGAACTATTGAAGAGTAAAGTGAGTTAGAAACAAAAGAATAATCCAAACAGTAACTATGACAGTATAAAAAAAAATAATTCTGAAAATGTTAGAGGTCTGGTCAATGCAATGATCAGCTATAATTCTAGAGGATCAAGGATGAAGCACACTACCCCAGTGGCTGAAGAGACATCTGGGACGCAGGTTGAGCTATACATTTCCACACATCATGGTCAATTTGTGGATTTGGTTTTTTTTTGAGAATGACTGTTAACAAAAACTTTGTGGTTTTTTTTTAGTTGGAGATGAAGGAAGATATAGGAGAGATATAAGGACTAGCAATAGTGATACCAAAAAGAAAAGAGTGTCATTGTAGCATTTTTGACATACAGAAGAGAACAGGAGGAGGTTCCAAAGGAGTCAACAAGTCAAAGAGCTTTGAAATAAGCCATGTTGAATTTTACATATATATATGTGTATATATATATATATATATATATATATATATATACACATATATATATATATTTTAATGCAAGCTATAAATAGACACATGGTTTCATGCTTAAGTCTCTTTTTTGTTCTGTGTATATGGAAATATTTGTTTTTGTTTAAGTTTGTCAAAATCAGAAGAAAACTTTTTTTTAAGTTGAAGAAAAAAGAATAAGAAGTAAAAAAGTCAGAGGTTTCACAGCAGAGATGAATGAAACCTTAAAGGATGAGTGCAATTTGGATAAAAGGAGAGAATTCCCAAAACAGAAGAATATAATAAATAAAGGCGTGCAGGTGGAAATGATTATAATTTCTGATAGAATGAGCAAGTTTGCTTACAGTTGAGGTATTATTTGTACATTCATTTAGCAACCATTTTTTTAAGAGCCTACAATGTGAAAAACATTACATTAGGCCTTGGGAGAGATAAAATAATTAAGACAGGGCACCTTTCCTCATGAAGCTTATAATCTATATACTATGACAGTAAGAAACGAGGTTTGCTAGGTAGGAGCAGATTGTGGAAGATTTTAAAAGTCAGTGATATGAAAATAGGGAATCATCAAAGGCTTTTTTAAAGCAGAGGACATGATGATAGTGGTTTTCAAAAGAAGCTTTAGTAAAAACATGACTGCCCAGATATCTAGCTCAAATTGGAGCAGGAAGAGACTGGAAGTCAGGAAAGCCAACAAGAGCTGTTAAGAATAACCTCATCATCATCACCATTAACATCTGACATCACCATTAACAACTGATATTCACATAGCACTTTAACATCTGCAAAGTATTTTATATACATTGTCTCATGTCATCTTTACAAAATCCATGTGAAACATCTGTTGTTTTCCAAATAAAGAAACTGGAGGCTCAGAGAAATCAAGTGATTTGCTCAAGGTCATGATTCTCTAGTCAAAGAAGAGAATGAGAGCCAAGACTCTTTGGGCTGAGTCCAGTGTTCTTTCCATGAAAGATGCTACCTTTCAGGGATCCAGTTAGGGAGGATCTGGACAGGCAGTGACAGTGGAAATGTAAAGGGACAGGCACAAAAGACACTGGAACTAGAGAGTGGCCAGGTGTCCATTCACTTTCTGCAGAGGAGAAGCAAGAAGGGGTCTCACATTCAGAACATGCAGCACTGTCTGCCTTGGGGACAAGAGCGACTAATACTGCACAACTCACAAGGGTTTTTATGTACATTAAATCATCAAGCCTTGCAGATAAATCCTGGTGTCCTTCCTGAAACCTCTGATATAAGGAGGGAAGAGTGAGTCAGTGACTTCCAAACCTGCTGTCACGTAGCCAGGGTCAGCAGACGGAGTGCTAGATTCTAGGCCAGGGGACCTTGGCTTGAAACCTCAAGCACTTAGTACCTGGTGACCTAGAGCAAGTGACTTAAATTCTCTGGGTCTTAGTTCTCTGCCCTCTTTGTGCTATGACAAGGTTGAACTAAGTTGAACTAATTCTTCCAGCTCAAGATCTCTTAAAATGAAGCAGTTAGAAATAAAATGTAGACTGTTGCTTGCTGCACATCCTATCTCCAACACTCTTTTGCTATTTTGTGTCACATTATTAATCTTTAATGTTTTTAACAAAGGTACGAACTAAGTGAAAACAAGGGTGGACTTTAAGAAGATTTCAAGTTTTATAAAGTTCTGAAGAGAGTGAAAATCATAATATGTCTTATATTTTCTGGTATTCCCAGTAGATACACAGTGCTTCATACATGGGAGGCCCTCCAACATACAAATGAGACCATACATAATATTCAAGACTTTAGGAAATTCTAAAGACATCAAGCAAAATCAACTCTGGTAGTAAAGGAGACCTTTCTTTTTAGAGATGAAGGTGAATGCACTGGGGAAAAAAACGCCAAACTCAGATTATAAAGACAAGGACAGAAAATGGAAGAAAGGGCTAAGTAACAAAGGATGAGTAACAAAAGCATAAAATGGTACAAAATGGTACCTTACAAACACTATTCAGGAATGTTTAAGCTCATAATGAGTTGAGGCTGATCAGGAAAGTTAAAAATCAACAAAATTGTTGTTTAGCAAAAGAAATAGATCAAAAAAGTAGTAGGGTCTTCACTCAGGATGAATGGTGCAATGTTAAGCGAGGAGAAAGACAAGGCAGAGATGCTTAATTCTTAATGTGTTTCTTTCAACTTTTTCTGCCAAAGAAAATTACCTCTGGTCTGAAAAAAGGAACAAAAGTGGCTAAGAGAGAGCTGATATGTAAAGAGATAGTAAAGAATAACCAGCTGCCCTTGGTGAGTTCACTACATCCTAAGGTGCTGAAAGAACTGGCAGGTGTTACTGCTAAGCCCTTGTCAGTGACATCTGAGAGAACAAATGTCCTGATTTCCAAAAAATGGAAGAGAATGAAATCTACAGATTATAGACATGTAAATAAAGCTGGGCATTAAATACTGACAAAATTCTAGAACATTACTGAAGGGCTAGCGAACACAACGAAAAGGTCCCTGATAACAAAGCACATGGCTTCATCAAGGACAGGGAATGCCAGACTTTTTTTTTTTACCACTGTTACCAAATTGATAGAAAGGAATGCTACAAAAACAGTTTATTGTTGATTTTAGAAAGATATTTACATTGGTAACAAATGACCCATATCTTGATTATTTAGGACTCATGGATTTTGGTAATTTAGATCTTAACAACTATCTTCCTCTCTAGCAAGGTCACGTAGACCAAAGTCATAACAAAGTAACAGTAAATACACTTAAACAATCTAAGATGTTAACTCCAAACAGATATTTTGCCAATGGTAACTGCAGTACTTCTGAGATACACCATCTTTGTAAGTAAGTGAGTCCTCTAGGACAGAAATAATCTCAGACATTTCACTGACTCAGGAGCTACTTTCCAAACCAACGATTGTTATCTCTACTTATGCATGTTACAAAGGGAAAGGACAAAAAGGGCCCATATTAGTTGCAGACTAGTCAGTCAATACCACCAAATCAAGAGTGGAGGAAAATAATCAAGAGATTTTGGTTGGAGAGGAGACCATTTCTATGAAAACAGGGAAGTTAAAAGTTACTCTAGGACAAAGTTTTTTCAATAAGTAAATTACCCACACACATACATACATACACATGCATATATATGCACATTTAAATATAAATATATATACATTTATATGTATACAGTTACACAGATATTCACCTTACCTTCTTCTTACTCTTCTCTCTCATTCTTTTTAACTATATACTCTTCCAATACTGCAATATATCTGCTATCTTACTGATATGGATATCTCCTTCAGCCATGCACACTGCAACCTATCCACAGCTGCTCCTCCTATGCAAGTCTCTATGTCCTCTCATAAATTCAGCGCACGGGTTCACCTAGCAATCTGGGAGTTCTCCTCACACTGTTCTTCTAATAGAAGAACAGATATTAACCTTCCCCCACTCTTGCTATCTGACCAACCCATGGTTTTTCTGGTCATCAGTTCCCTTATGATTAGCTTCACACTACTTCTCCTACATGATTCATCATCTATGTGTGGCAGCCTACTCATGCCCATCATGTACTTCTTCACTCTCTTTCTGGAAAGCCTCACTATCAATTCTTAGGAGGCTACAGTATTCCACAATTCAAAGTAACATCACCTCATCAAAGACTATTGGTATTAAAAGATGGGCCTTTGTTTCAGGGAAAGACATGGTGTCATAGAAGAACTTTGTAATTACCCAAATCTCTTCTCTTCAATTCTAGAACTACCTCACTATCCATTTGTAGTCTGTCCCAGATACTGATGGACAAGTATTAATTGCTCAACTACATATGAACTCTAATAAACACAAATATGCCTGCACATAAATACCTAACAGCCATACAAGTGCAAAATTTCTCCACTTCATACATATAAATATAAAATCCATACATAGCTACAAAAATATACCATTGTTTGACCATGGGTACTTTAAGAGTACAACAACGCATTGCATCTTTCATTGGGTGATATGAAAACTGATGTCACTAACATACTAGCGAGTCATCTTTTGCTCAATAAGCTCCAGCATATTCAGCAGAGGGTCCCAAAGTTAACACAGTACTTTCACTTTCTGCTTGAGCCTATCCATTCCCACCACCACAGGCAAAGAGTACTCCTTTCTGCCAGAGGATGCCACCAGGATCCAAACTACTGCTACTTGCCAACTAGTCCCACCTCAGGATCATTGTCTTAGGTCTAACAGCAGTAGTGGTACCACTACTTTCTTCTTCTAAATCAAGAAATTCATCCCCCCTCTTTCTCTGAGACTCAGCCCCAAACCACCCCCCAACCACTCAGATTCACAAAGTGAGAATGTTCCATTTCTTTAAACACTCTGACTTAAAAAGGTCCAAGTAATTTACTTTCCTGGGTTTTTTTTTTTTGCCTGTCCTCAAACCCTATACAACTTAATATTATAATTACTAGTGATATGATCAAAATAAGTTGAGGTAGGGAGAAAAATGGGTCAGTATGTACATATATGTACACACATCTGTACGTTACAAGGAAAATGTTAGAGAGGTATGATATAGGTATTAAATAAGAGAAAAGGGACAGAATATGGGTTCATTTAACTCAAAGAAAAAAAGGGAAAAATAAGAACAGAAAAAATGAAAAAGGTGGAAATATATCCATAGCCAAAGGAAAATTTCTTGAAACCAAGCCATTCATCATAACTCACTGGTGTTTCTTTCTAAAAAGAAAGTATGAATGCCTTAAAATTTTTCAGAAAAAGCAAAGAAAATCTGCTTTTCATAATCTGATTATTCTCAACTTCTACTTACCATGATCCACAAGCCAGGCCATACACAAAGAATTCAGTTTCTCATCAAAGAATTCCACACCCTATACACAGAGAGGTCAGTTAATATGCAACCATCCCAAGCCAAGAAATAAGATAATCTATTTACATTACACAAAGTTGTGATTTGGGAAATTTAAAGCACAAAGGGTTTGGGTTTTAGGCAGCACAGGAAATTCAAGGTATGGGAACTCTCATTCCTCCAACACAGCTCACAACCCACATGAGTCAGTCCTAGGAAGCTGCCTGAGATACAGAGAAGTTAGCTGACCTATTATCTAGGGACACATAGCTAGTAAATGTCAGATAGAAAATTAGAATTCAAGTCTTCCTGATTCTAAGCCCAGCACTCTACCCACTATGCCTTGCTGCACATATCTTTCTTAAAGAAAGGAGAGGAAAGAAGAGAGGGAAGGAAAGAGTGAGGGAAAGGAAAAAAGAGAAAGTAGACACAGCTATATAATGAAAATGAGATTAAGGAAAAATGACATTCCCAAAGAAAAAGGATGAAAAATAGTGATAGGAGAAAAGGAAAAAGAAAACAGGCTAAAGAACTCAGGTAAACTTCTGAACCATCTTCTCTCAGTTTCAGTTTGAACTATTAATGAGAAAACTATTAAGAGTATAGATCAGAAATAGTTGGCTGCCTTTTAGTCCCTATACAATATTTTGTGTGCTCTTTTATAAAGTATTTCTCACCTGTCCCTTTGATATCTAAACCCTTGTGATCAAATTATATTTTTCATCTTTGATAAGCACTTGTGAATTTCCTCATATCTACATGCATATATCTTGCATGCTGTCTCCTCCATTAAAATGTGAGGGCAGGGACCACATTTTTTGCCTTTTTTTTTTTTTTTTTGCATTGCACACTAAGCACTTAATAACACTTGTTGAAGATACTGATGAAATCCAAGGAATTTCCTGGTCAGTTATTAAAAATTTTAATTCAATGCAAAAACTGGGGTTTTGGTCCCTTCCAACCAGGAAAAAAACAATTTTTAAAAAATAGCATAATACTATAGAGTTACTGGGTTTTAATTCCTCTATATTATCACACTGTCAAATTACAGTGTCAGCTCTGAAAGTAGCCCTTTTTATACCATGCTACTTAATATCTTACAGTATTTTCCTCAAGTCTTATTTGAATTTCACTTTTTTGTATCTATGGATTAAATTATTCTTGGCAAATGAGAATTAATGGGTTGAAGTTTAATGTTTGTTTTTTGGTCAGACCTGTGATTTCACGGGTGAAGGGAATTCCCAGTGAGAAAATTTTCTTTACAAGTACAGATCAGAGTCTGTTCTACAACTTAAGCCTATCTTGAGTTGCCTGGTACACTGACAAGGGTAAGTGACTTTCCCAGTAACAGGAGAAGTATGGATGAAAGATAGGACTTGAAATCAGTCAAGTCTTTCTGACTTCAAAGTTGGCTATCTATTCACTATGGCTTGCTGCTTCTCTCTCTTGGTTACCTTATTTTTTAAAAAAAAGTTTTACAAATTTTAGGAAGAAAAATGCACTTAATACATAAGAAATTGTGAAAAATGTTCATAACACAGGATTAAGCCAGAGACTATGACTGTCAAGAATCACCCCTGGCTTTGGTTCCATAATATTCTATGCTCTAATTATATTCTATTCTATAATATCCAATTCCTGGATTCTAAGTAAGCAAAAATAAAAGCTAGTTCAGTCTCAAATCTACAAAGAGATTCTACAAATTGAAAAGTAAAGGCTCTGCAGTTTTTAACTTCCTCTTCCCATCACTGCATGGCTGGGACTAGGTCTCCTTGCTACAAGTCCACTGAAAGGAAGCAGGAATTAGGAAGACTGCCTTGCTATGTGAACAGACACTGAAAGGAAATATCATCAAATTTTTCCTTTAGTCTTCTGGATAATAGCTTCAAACCTACCCTAACTTAATCCTAAACAGTTGGCTCCTGTTCTGTGAGGCTTGAGGAACTGCAATGGACTGAAGCTGGATTCCCAGGCAGAAAGGGGAAAAGGTGTCACACTGGGTCCCAAAGGATAGACAGCCCTGAAAAGTAGTACTTTAAAGTTCAATAAGATAGATAATCTATCACTAACAGTCACATTTCAGGGCTAAATACACCAAAATGAAGCCATGACTCTGGGAAAGAAAAAAAATAAATCCTATATCTTTAGATTTGAAAGGAAGAGAAAAACAGATCATTGTTAGCACTAAACTAAGATCTATCTCAGGCTTTTCACAGAGTAAAACCTTTATAGTATACTATAAAACTCAGGGAGTTATTCTCTTTCGATACCTTGGATTTGTATGTATGTATGTATGTGTCTACTTCATAAACACATAAACACATACTCAAGACAATCAAAATTGAAGACAACTATAAAGGAAAAAGCTAAGAATTTCCAGTGTTTAAAAAACCAGTAGAACCTACAAAAACCATAACCACCAAGTTTTAATGTGGTCCCTAGCAGAGACAACAGAATATGGTATTGATACTTCCATAACATATGATCATTTCTCAATTTTTTCTTAAACAGAAGGTAATCTCAGTCAAGACCTAGGAACAGTATGACAAAAAAGCTTCTACTCTAAACAAAGGTCAAAGGATCTTAAAAAATAAACCCAAGTTTCCTTATTTTGAATTTCCACCCTACTATAAGAACTATGCAGTTTCCAGATTTGGAACAGAATTCAGAGATCACCTAGTTCTAGTACAATCCTTCACCTGAAGCATGAATCCCCTTTAACAAGATTCCCCCAATGGTGATTATCTACCTTCCAATAGAACAGCTCCTCATTTCAGAGAACCTACTATCTTCCAAGACAATCCTTTTTTTGGATAGCTCTGTTAGGAAGTACTTCATTTATACTAAGCTAAAATGTGCTTCCCCATCTTTCATCAGTCCTAGCTCTGAATTTGGGGAATAAACAAATCAAGTCTTAATTTTATTTTTCACAAAAATCATGCAAATATTAGAATACCAGGACTGCGTTTTCTTCAGGCAAAATACCCAGCTCTTTCCATCTTGCCCTCAAACCAACCCAAATGAGCTACAACTTTTTCATATCCTTTCTAGAATGCACAGAATTAGACATGATATTCAAGATGAAGTCACAGGTAGAAGGAAGGGACAGGGAAGGGTACAACAATTCTATCACCTTTATCATTCAAAAAATTATATTCTTCTATTAAAGTATCCTTAAAATTACATTATCTTTTTTTTTTTTTTTTTTTTTACTGCTATGCCACATTCATATTGAGCTCTAAGTACCAAAAAAAAGTTAGGTCTCTTTCACATGAACTGCTATTTAGCAATATCTCACTCCACAAACTGGGACTACCAATTGTTTTAATCAAAGTAGAAGAAATTTAATATCAATAAATAAAATATCAGACTATTTCCAATCTGAGGTATTTTTGAATCCCATTTATATCATTCAACATCCTAGCCACCCCTCTTGGCTGATTAAAAAAAATCCTTAAGTGGGAAAAACAACAAAATATATCAAAAGCCTTTAATATAATCTGGTACCATAAATTTGCTACTTTTCAAATAAAAATATTTAAACACATAGAATTTCTACTGAAGAACTCAAAAACAAATTCAATAAGGCAAAAAACATATTCCATTTTTTCATATAATTATTTGTACCTATTAGAGATGGGCCCTATAATTCCACTGGCAAAGAGAACAGTTGATGAGGAAATTCTTCCTACTAATAAAGATAAGCAACTTATTTGCAAATTATAGTCTTAGAGAGTTAAGTGACTGACCCAAGGTCATGCAACCAGTGTGGTGTCAGAAGTAGGGCTTGAACATAATTCTACCTAGCTCTCTATCTACTACATATGTGCCAATTATCTAAAATGATACATTGTCTTTGCTATCTTTCAATTTATTACCAAAAAAATAGAGCAATGTAAAACACTCACCAGCTGACCTGCCAACAATGGCATGTACTCAATGATAGCCAATCGTACTCTCCACTTGGCATCTTCAGCCAACTCAACAATGGCAGGAAGAAGAGACTGAGAAAGCTGCCGGATTCCAATCACTTCATTTACACAATCCAAATTGGAGATGATATTCAAACGAACTTCAGGACACTAAAAGTACCAAACCAAAAAGAATGAAAGTAATTGTTGATCTTATACAAAAGATGCCTAATGCTCAAATCACCAATACAGGATAATTTTGTTAAAATAAATATAAAATACAGACATTAAAGATAAAAATAGTCAAAGTAAAATTTGGGGAATTATAGCTTAAAGGACATACAGCACCAAATAATTAATTCCACATACCACAATCACATAAATTCTTAAAAGAAAAAAAGTATGTTATAAAAAATAAAATGACTGGTCATCCAAAATTATTTACAGCCAAAAATACCATTAAAGAATTTAAAATCAGTAAATTACTAAACTAAAATTGATAAATTAAGGGAAAAGAAGCATATTATCCCCTTTTTGTCCACACCACTGGTGAGGAATCACTTATCTAAATTCAGCATAATTCACAGAGGGATATCCCAGTGGTCATTTTCAAAGTTTTCCATATACCTATCCTATGTTCCATTACTGAGTTTTGAAATTCACTGTTTGAGGTTCTATGCAGTGATACCCACACTGAAAAATAGGATCCTATCAAACAGACAGGTTAATAAATTTCTAGACTCACCTCATCCTTTAACTGAGCTAAGAAAAGAGGCAGAAGGTGTTCAATGGTATTCTCTTTGCCCAAAATGGTAGATAATCCCATAATTACAGAAGCTAAGGCAGACTTGACGTGCTGATTGGAGTCAGACACCAATTCCTAAATTTAAAAAATATTTTTAAAAATATATATTAAAATCCTTTCATTTCATTTTACCAGATAGTAGGTCTTTATCAATCCCAAGAAACTTGAAGTCTGCACTGTTTTAATATTCCCTTTAGTTCAGCGTTTCCTCTTTCTATTAAGTAACACAAACAATAAGATGGTAAAGCATTTTGTATTTATAAAACATGAGAACTAAGGTATGCCATACATTGAAATATCTCACAAAATACTTGATTCCCATACCTACAATGGAGCTGAAAGAGCTTTGAGAAAACAAAGTAAGCCAACATTAGTCTTACCTTAACAAAGGGGAGAATGTGATTCATAATTATAGTTTCTCTACCATCAACCGGCAAGTTCTCACAAAGTTCTAAAGGGCATAATGAGAAAATGTCTGCTTGGTATCAATTACACAAAAGTGAAGAAATTTATTCAAGTTTATCAAAAGTTCAAAGTCAAACAACTTTATTTATCTAAGCAAACAAGACTTGGGGGTCAAAAACTACCCAATCTAAATATATTTTTTTATTTGATCTGTCAATCAGCATACTCTGAAACTTAAAAAGGCAATGACATTTTTAATACCTTGCCTGTGATATTTTTGCATATTATATACAGTGGTCTCTATTTTGGATATATTTTCTGGAAGTAAAAACAAACATAAAGGTCATGAACACTAAGTGCCCCAATGGTGCAAACACTACTGAGCTTACTCTTTACCTTTCACTTTGTGGGCGGCTGCAGCTCGGACCTCAGCTTCACAGTCTTTAAGAAGGTTCTGAAAGGCTGGAACCAAGTCATTTTGGGTGATTTCTGGTCCCACTGCTTTTTGAAGCTACCAAAGAATATGTGCAATTTATTAGTGAATGCCATCAGCAAGACTGCATAAAAGCACTGTAACCTTTCCATCTAGGACCCATGCCTCTACCTCCACATCAACCTACTCTCTCCTCAACCCTAGGTAGTTTGTCATAAAGCCTGAGTTAGCTTCTTCAGGTGTCACCTAAGAGGTCATTAAGGACAATAACAATTGCCTTTTCTTGCCCACATCCTCCTGTCTCTCACAAAACCAAAACGGACATTGATTGGATACCATAAAATGCAACCTCCTCATTTTATAGGTAAGGAAATTAAGTGCTCAAGTCACCCAACTAGTAAATGGCAGAGCCAGGATTCAAATGCAGGTCTTCAGACTTTAAATGAAAAGTTATTTCTACCATTACCCAGAACTTTCAATGGCTCCCTGTCCTCATCCTAATAGCGAATATCTGCTCCTGCCCCTCTTTTCTCTGTTTCTTTCCCTGTAAATCTCTTTCACTCCCCTAGTTTTAACTACATACTCTCTATAAATTCGTATCCCTACACTGGCTTCTATTCTAAGCTCCAGATTTGAATCTCTGACTGGTTACAGAATATCTCTACCTACAGTAGCTCAAATCCATCTTGTCCAAAGCCAAGCTTATCCTTCCTCAAAAAACGCAATCTTCTGACTTAATAATTTTTCCTAAGTGGTGCCAACGTTCACCTAGTCTCCCATATCCAAAACCCTGCCACTCCATTATTCCTTATCCCTCATATCCCATTACAGCACTAAGTCTTGTTGATTGTGCTTCCACAAAAACCCTAATACTTTTTCATTTGTCTCTTCAGCACCCTACTCCAAATTCTAATTTTTATCCACCTGACAGTTAGATTGGCTTTCTAACCAATTTTCCAGCCCCTACATACCACCAGTCTACCCTAATAGATCCTTCAAATCAATGCCAAAAAAATTCTCCTTGGCAAAGATCTCATTGTATTAGGCCTGTGTTACAAATATTTCAACAACTCTATACTAACTAAAACTCAAACCCCTTAACCTGGTGTTCAGTTTGGCACCACCTTACAGCTCTTCCTCAACATCATCTTACTTCCCAAGCTTTAATACACTCTGCTTTTGAAATCCTACCGATAGTCCAACTCAATGCCACTTAAATGTGTAAAAAAGCCTTTTCTGATTATTTTTCCTCTCAGATCCCAGTAATCACCTTTCCCATCTCAGACCTAAGCTAGCACTTTGTTTACACTTCTATGCATTTACGTATCATGTTATAGTTATGTTATATCCTTTTACTAATTATGTATGTTCCACAAGGGCAAGGCTGCATCTTGCTTAATCTTCATATTTTCCCTCACGCCTATGTGTTTTGCACATAAAAGACCATAAATGTCTACTGACTTTATCTGAACAAATACGTTCAGGTCAGTTAGAGCACCATGTTTTAGGAAGGCCACTAACTAAAAAGTATCCGGAAAAAGGCAACTAAAAGGATAAAAGATATTAATGACATGAGTTATCATTTGAAGGAACTAGAGATGTTCAAATAAAAATAAAGACTTAAAGAAGACATAACTGTCTGCAAAGCAAAAAAGGGATTAGTCTTATTCTATCTGGTCTTTGGGAACAGAACTAGGAATCTGCAAAAAGATAAAAATTAAAGCTTGATGTAAGGAAAAACCTCTTAACCATTAAAAGTATTCAAAAAGAGAACAGGCTGCTTTAAGAGATAGTGGATTTCCCTTCACTGAAAGTTTTTAAATGAAGGCTAGATGACCATTTGGCAGGTTATGATAGATGAGATTCTTGTCCAAATACTGATAGGACTAGATGGCCTCTGAGGTTTTTTCCACCTGAGAAACTGTAAATTTGGAGTCTTTAGTAAAAGCAGTTCAAACTGAAATATCATCAAAATACTAAAGACTTCACCAAATTATTCCTTCCTATTTAATTTTTAAAGTTGCATGTGTTTTTACCTCTGAAAATTTGTCAGCCACCATATATCGAACTCGCCAAGATTTATCTTCTGCTGCCTGGCGGAGCGTAGGCATCACCAAAGTTTCAAGATCATCTTGGGATAGTAACTGGGCAATGCTGACACATGCTTCTACAGCTAAAAGACGCACAGAATCCTGAAAGAAAAATACTTCATACTGTCAGTCAGTAATATTTAATGCATACCAACTGTCTGTATGCTACATTTTAACATATATTGGGAGAAATAAACTATAATTTCCCTGACCTAAGGAGGTTTCTTCTAATCTAGTTAGGGAGGCAGAACATATATACATGCATAAGAACAAACAGTATGCTAGAAATTGAGTACATATATATATATTCTCTATACATGCAAGAGAATAAAGGCACTATAAAAGTCACATAAATGAAGCTATTTAGTAAAGCCTCTCTGAGGTGACTTTTTAAATACATTTCTGATAAAAAGATGCAGAATGGCAGAGTAAGTTTACTCAAATGAGAATAGTATGTCAAACATATGGAAGCAGAAACATACAAACTACACACTAGATAGTAAATTCTGTGAGAGCACAGACTTTAAAGCACAGTAAGATGGGGGGAAAAAGAAAAAGCTGGGGAAGAGCTTTTACGGCTAAATAGTTCTGATACAAATAAATAAATACACAAATAAATTTTTAAAAAATAGTTCTGATACAGTAAGAAGATGAACATGAAAAAAAGGCATTTGAGGAAAGTGTATCCAATACAGGAGTACTAGTTTAGCCATAAGGTGATAAAGACCTGAACTAAGATGATGGTGGTGGAATTAAAAGTAGTCATTGACAATAAAAAAATAAGATCAAAACTTCAATTTGTGTCAGGGGGAGGCAGAAGAGTATAAGGAAGAAAAAAGTTTGAAAAATACTCTTGAGATTAGAATTTGGGAAGAACCATAATACTGGGGGGCATGGAGGGCAGTTAAGAGAAATCTTGTCAATATAATTACCTCAGCTTTAAAAATATATTATTATGTTGTATTACATATTATATAATTATACATAATAGTATACGTAACATATATAATATATATAAAAACATCAGCTTTAAAAATGAAGACACAGACCAAAACAATGGTGAAAAAAGAGCTAAAAAAAAAAAAAGCCTATCTGTGAGTTTTCCCACACAAAAGTACCACTATTCCTTCCACATTGTAGGGGTTAGGAGTATGGTGCCCCTCACTGCCTTCTCGCCCCCTGCGATCTAGACAATCCAAGTGCAAAATTTTGGGTCTCCCTTCGTACCAGAGAAGAAGTCTGAATTATTATGGTATTAGAAGATAAAGCATGTTGATACTATGCAATACTATACATTATATTTTATGCATTTCTGAGTTTCTAAACTTTTTTTGTTATCTGCTGGCTTTCATGTGTCATGTAAGGCTTCCACAAAACTCCCCAAAAATTCTCATTTAATTTCTTATGCTTCAATATGGTGAAACCATGATGGGGAAAGTCACAACGTGGAAGGGATAACTGTAGTAACTAATGATGGGCACTGAGCAAAATATAACAAATTATAGGACTAATACTTAGCAGATGGCAAGAACTAAGGAGGAGGAAAAAAAGAGAAATCAACAAAGAATACTAATACAGAACAGTTCTACAGAATTGGTTATTGAATCCAAAAGTATTTTAAAAATAAGGCAATGAACTGCATATAGTGTAAAAGAAATGGCAAAAAGAATGACTATCAGGAAAGCAATGGAACTCATTATGATCCACAGGACCACTGGTGGTCATAATGCTTACACAAGAATACAAAACTAAGAAATGGGAAAATCAGTAGAGTAGCAGAATTGATTCCTAACCCACTATCTTTCCACTATATCATGCTGCCATCCCTGTTTGTCCTGTTGTTTTGGAAAGTAATTCTCTGGGCATAAATGAGAGTGGACTTGAGTGAACCAGTATCATATGAAGAGAGTTGAAGGTGCCAGACTAAGTCCTAAAGTTTGGTGAATGAATAATTGGTTTTCAATAGCTATATTTATTTAGGCATTAAACTGTACTGTCAAATATCATTATCTTCCCAAAACCAAGATAAATACTTGAGTAATGTGGTTTTTCATGTTAAATCTGGAAGAAAAAAATCCCACTTTTTGCAATCAAAAACATAAAAATTTTGAATAAAATAACAAATCCAGAGTAAGTATAATGAAAAGATTTATCAGCATATATGTATTACATAGCAGGCTTTTCTGTCACTTAGGCAAGTAGTAAATCTGAAGTGAAGCAAATTTCTTGTTTTAACAGATTTTTGGTATCATCAGTATAGCACAGTCCCCCCTCATCTAATTCATGAATTTTCATCCACATTTCTCTGTAAATTTGACAATGGATCTACTCAATGTACTAGGTAGGGGGTCTTCCTCAGGTACTTACATTCCTATCTGCATGTTGTGGATTAGTGCTAGAGAAAGTCACATAACTGCGCTGAGTGGGTATGTATGGATAGTTAGGCCAATCGCTTTCAAATAAGTATGGATATCATTAGAGTTACACAGTACTCCTGTGCATATTTAATGCTATATGTAAGCATTTGAAAAATCTTCCTATCGATGCAAAATCCTATCTAGACTCTACGTGGAAAAACCTCCATGCCACTGGCATACACCTTTGAGGAACAATGAACATATACCTCCTTGCTTCATGTTCTGTTCTATTGGAAAATCATTAAATATCTTTGTTAGCACAGAATATTTTTTATCATTTAACATACCAATGGGAGACAACACCCTGTCTGAAGGGCACTTTTAGGCACTTTCTATTTCATTAAGTCAAATGCTTTCTTGAAATCAACAAATAAGTTAGCATCAACATCTTATACACTCTATTATCTTTCAGCCATTTGTGTGATTACAAAAGTGGCCTGCAGTTAAAAAAAAAAAAAAGTGCAAGTCTATCTATTCCCTTTTCATACTTTCATTGATGACATCCTTAATGTGTATACAGACCATTCTCAGAAGAGAGAAGAGAGGGGTCACTAGTTTCTCACTTGAAAAAACAAAACCACTATAATTATTTCCCTTTTGTTAGTCTTCTTCAGTTGGAGAACTTTAAAGTGTTCCCTCGGTTGCCTCAGTGTAACAGCAGATGTTTCTTCTGATTTCCCCACCTCAGCTTAAGTATCCTGATCACTTCTTCACCTGATACCTCACTTACCTAGGTAGCAAAGTTTGGATGAAAGAGGCATACTACTCTCCCTAAAGTACCACAGAAACACTGTTCCATTTCATGACCTTTCAACTTCATTTACAAATATTCTCAGGATGATTGGACTTAGTTGGGTCTCATCCTAAAATGTCTATAAGCTTTTTTCCTCAACTGTTTGGAGACAGTAATCTGTGTAATCTTGAGTTAACCTCTCCTATATTTTATAAATGAGCTTATACTCTAAGCGCTGCTGTTGCCTATTTTCTCTTATCTGTTCCTTGACAAGGTGATCAAATGTTTCTTGACTCAGGCAATGTATAAGCTAGCCTGACCTCCTTAACATAGTGACTGTTTTAGAGTTAAAATATGAACAGCAACCAAATTCAAAAATTATCAGGACCCTCTTTGCTAATGCCAGAATTCTGAGGACTAGTCCAACAGTTATTTACATGTTATAATAATTCTCTAGGGAACCAAAACCTAACCATATTAAAGGAAAAAGGCTATATTCTTGATTTGGAGTTCCTTATACTCATACCAAATGTCTCTAAACACTAATGTTAAAGAATCTGATACATGTCACACATTAGAATCTGAAGGATTATGTGCCTCTTGTTAAGATGCAAGCCCAAAATGACAGGAAATTTCACTGCCCCACATTATAAAGCTATATTACTATGTATTACAGTTTTGGTCCACCCTCCTAATTATAGTTCCCATTTCCTCTTTGATTACTCCTTTCTTTTACTCTATGGAGGGGGAAGAGGACAGAGGCAACAGGAATTGCTAAAAAACAAACAAACCCATAAAGGCACTAAGATAGACTGGACTAACCCATATCATATAGAAATCTTAATTTTTCTAAGGAAGGAACAAGGTCACTATCAAATATCCAGAGTTGTTGGCAACAAGCAAGTCACTTCTCCTCTCTGGGCCAAGAGACTCTTGAAACATGAAAGGGGTAGGGGGAAGTGAGAGATTTATCCATCCAAGTACATATGTTGACAATAACTTATATTTACCTGTTCATCTGAAGCTAGGTTAGTGAATAATGGAACAATTTCATTTTTAACACTTTCCAGTTCCAAGACTTTTGCAAATTCACCCAGTTTGGAAGCAGCAGCACGTCGGACCATTGGGGTGTCATCAGAACACAGGGAACGAAAGTGCCTGCAGCAAATGAAATACTAAATGCATTTCACCTCCAACAATATTACTACAATAATCAGAAAACACATTTTATAATCTTTCTGTTGGGCAGCAAAAATACCAATGCTTAGATTTCTGAGTATTACATATAAAAAGATTCACCATCATTCCCACTATCCCTTTAGGGTGCCCATAGATGAAATTGCAGATTTTAATTACTTGTTCCCAACAACCCAAAATAAGTGAAAAGATACCACATCTTACTGTCTAATTTCTGCCTTGACAGAACTTGAAGCCCTGGGATAGCAAACACTGAACAACCCACATGCAGAGGTGCGAGAAGTGAACCAATCCCCACTGGCCAGGCGTTTCACAAGAGGTACAAAATGGGCTTCTAGAGCAACAGGAGTGTGCTCCTGGGAGATCTGCCTCAGTGACTCCACTGCCTTGTCTCGAACTACAGTCTCCTCCACGGTTGCCAAACTTTCCAAAGGAGGCTGAGAGAGAACCAAAAAGGAAAATCAAAGAAAACTTACTGGATCAAGTTGGAAGCAGCAGAGTATCACCTTTTGTAGTGACTGAAGGGAGGTGGTACATGTAACCAGAACTTTAACTACATAACATCAAATGGTAGCTTTCAGTTCACAGTGGCAACATAAGGTATGTCCAACCTGAAGACACGACTTCTGAAGGATAGCCAAGATCTCATGTCCCAGATGGCAATTCACAGATGGTGTCTACAAATGACACAGTGAAAGAGACTTGCCACAATATTAACAGTACTGAGCTGAATGGTAGTTTAAAAGACATGTAGTCAAATATGGGTTAAAAGTATAATACACAGTTCAACAAGGATATATTAAAAAAGGCAAAGTACACAAAAGAGGAACATTTTTCTTTAGGAATTTCTTTAGGCATTATAGTTACTTTCATTTTCCATCAAGCCACTAAGCCCATAGACCACCATTACTGGAAGTGCAGGTGATACTAACATTGACCTCAACGTTAGTTCCATACCCTCCATTTCTCCATTCCACTAAATATCCTACTATAACACAGATGCCTCTCAACATTATATTCCAAATCCTTATCTAAGCCAGTCACCCATAACAAGGACACTTTGTCATGACAACTGAATGAAAGACATAAGGCCAATGTCAGAGACTGAAAGAAAATAAGCAGAAAAGACCCTAAGGGATATCTCAAAAGGTCTCAATAACTGACTATGACATGGCCACATGAAAAGTAAACAATGTTTATAGGATGGTTCTAAAAGCCCAGGGCTCTGGAAACACCAGGCTAACCTACAAATCTTTGTGCTTCTGGAAAGGTTAAAGTGCATGCTCTCAGTTCCACAAAATCTCCATGTGAGAACCAAGGTATACCTGTAATGTTTGTGGAAGGATAAAATGAAGCTAAGGAGTATGTATATCTGTTAAGTAAAGTTTGTCCCAAACTCTGACACTCAGTCAAATATATAAAGCACAGTATCCAGAGGAAGAGCTAGGTTCAAATCCCACTTCAGACACTTATTAGCTATGAAACCCTGGAAAAATTACTTAACTCTTGCACCTCAGTTTCTTGATGTATAAAATGAAGAGGTTGGACTCAATAGTCTCTAATATCCCTTTCAACTCTAAATCTATGATCCTGTGATTTGTTGGTATTCAGTTGGGTCCTACTGTCTGTAACCCTATTTGGGGTTTTCTTGGCAAAGATACTGGAATGGTTTGCCATTTCCTTCTCCAACTCAGAGTTAAGTGAACTGCTCAGTCACACAGTTAGTAAGTATCTGAAGACAGATTTGAACTCAGGAAAATAAATCTTTCTGACTCCAGGCCCAGCATTCTATCCACTGTACCACCTAGATGCCCTTAAAAATACAACTAAGAGTTTGTTGTTCAATCATTTTCAGTCACTTCCAACTCTTCGTAATGCTGTAATTGGGAGTTTTCTTAGCAAAGATATTGGAGTGCCATTTTCTTCTCCAGCTCATTTTAAAGAAGAGAAAACCAAGGCCAACAGGATTAAATAATTTGTCCAGAGTCACACAACTAGTAAAGTGACTAAGGCTGGATTTAAACTCAGGTCCTCCTAACTCTGCTAGACCAGGCACTCTATCCACTGTGCCACCTAGCTGATCCTATGATAGTTTGCTAAACCCACTCCCTCTCCATATGGCATTTAAGAAGCAATTTGGAAAAGAATACTGTTGATATGTATATATGGAGAAACCTACACCACAATGAAAGCTCACTCATAGGCCATTGTATTCATTAGAATAAGAAAAGCATACATATTTATTAATCTTTACAACAGAGGTGTTAAAAACAAAAAATAATGAAGTTTCCCAGGGTAAATGACACACCTAGGAGAGAACTTGAAATCCCTATTTTTCAGAAACAATTAAATTCAGGTTCCCCATCTTGTGGATTTACAAATAAGTCCATAAGGACTGGTCAAAGAACAGAGAAGAGATTGGCCATGAAGGTCAATTTGCTAAGTCTATAGAACACATACTGTTTATGCTCTCAATGACTGAAATTGTGATCATCTTTGCACAACATGATAATGAATAAACTTTCACTAAAAGTACGTACAACTTTGCAGGTAGGGGGTTGGGGGAGTGGCAGCAATACATCTCCAAATAATACAGCATTTAAACCACAGAGAAGAAAGTGCATGGCATACAAAAGAAAGAGCAGGCCTTGGAACCAGAAAAGCCTGGGTACAAGGCCTGCCTCTAACACATTATGGCTATGTTCCTTAAGCAAATTATTTACCCTCTCAATGCTTTAGGCAAGTCTCTAAGACAAGAAGTTAGGATAAAACATGCTAACCCACATTGATAGAGGGGTTTTCCCTTATCTAGAAGTTCCTTTTACCAAAGAAATCAAAAGTCCAGTCCCTATCCTTATCTCTTAAAATTCAGAAAATATAGAGAGAATAGGTCACACATCACCACTCACCAGGAGACAGTGGGCAAAATCTGGACCTCCTACCAGGACAGTGAAATTTCCCAGCTGTTCAGCAAGAGCCAATAATACCTCATCTTCATCATAAATTGTATCTAAAATAGCAACAATGGGGAATTCATAAACAGAGTTAGGGGACCAACAGCTGAACACTCAAGATGAAACACAAGGGGAAACAAATTAGACATATAAATGGCAACATAGTCAAATTATAATAGTAAGAAAGCCTACTCTTCCTTCTTTCAACAGATACTACCTAGAATCTCTCCTACAGAACTGAGTTAGGAAACTGCTCAACCTCCTTTCCTGTGTCATGTAAATATTTTTTCTACTTGCTTAATATGTCCGTAATATTTCTGTCCATATTATTATATTCTGATTTGGACCAAGGCAGATGGTGTTGTCTTTCTATACCACTTTACTCACACGACTATTCAGTAATGCTGTTAGTAACGTAGCCTATGAAATGGCTAAATCAATAAACAAATGCTACAAAAACTAAAAATCCCACACTTTCTAAGAAAACAGAATTAACATACCAGTAAGAAATGGCAGCAGTTCAGTTCTTGTTCTCTCTACTCCAAGAGCTAAAGCAATTGTTGATAACTTCTTAATACTGTTGAGTCTTAGCTATCAAAAAAAAAAAAATCATATGGAGATGCAAGGGGCAAATCAGTACAAAGCAGACAAAGTGCAAATCTAAAAGAAAAGTGCTAAATGGACAAGTGATGGCAAGGAAGACAAATAAAATTTAAATTTCTAATTTAGATTTCTCAGAGAAGATGATGTAGCATGGAAGGCTTCCAGAAGTCAGGTTAACCTAACCATATAAACAAGAGAAGATTCCTCAAGTTGAGCAGTCATACTTTTTTGGGAAAATACAATAAAAATGAAAGAAAGCCTGACAAGTGAAAGAATTTTTAACAGGAAAGAGAATGCTGACAGGAGTGTGGTGGGCAAGAATAAACTGGAGGATAATTGTTGTCATTTTCCTTTTTAACCTGAAAATACACATTTCATTTCGCTTAATCATGCATCCCTCCTTCCACCCAACCGGCTTTTCCATGTGCAAACCTTGGACATATTTCAACTCTACAACTCCAAGGACCCCTGGGCATCCTGTTAATTAAACCTCGGCCCAGCATTTACTTAGCGTAGGGGGAAGAGGAGAAATTAGGGGCGCGGTGGAACTGGGACAAGACCTGAAGGGAAACCCCTGGGGGGCGGGGAGGGGGGAAGGAAGCACCCCGATCAGAAATCCCGACCCCCCCCCCCCCACTGATACTAAAGGGTTTTTTTCTTCTTAAGCTAGGGCTAACGCGGCCCAGTTTCTCCCGGGGCTGACGGGGTTTGTTTCCACAGACCAGCCCCCACGAGGCGTCAAAGAAATTGGGAAGCGTCTTCCTCGGAAGCCGCGGGCCCAGCCCGGGCTGGGCCCCGAGACTCGGAAGAACCTCTGCGGGGTCAGGGCTGAGCCCCAGCGTGTGTAGGGGTAACTCTGGGGCAGGTTCTGGTCTCCCCCGGGTTCCTGGCCGACCTGGCCCGGCCTCAGGCCGGCTGCTACCCCCCCACCCCAGTCACTGGGCCTTCCTGCCTCAGTCCTACCTCCCCCCGTCTCCCCATCGCCGGCCCGGACTCAGGTGCCCGCTTCGGCCCCACTACCTGCACATCCTCATTCCGGAGCTCGTCGATCAAAACCGCGATGGGGTACAGCGAGTCGTCTCCGTCTCCGCCCGCGGCGCCAGGACCGCTCCCGGGCCCCGCGGCACCCGCCATGTTCTTCCCCCGGCTGCTACCGCCACCGCCGCGGCCGCCTCCTGCTCAGAGCGTCGCCCCGCCCCACGCACGCACGCACGCACGCACACGCTTGCACGTCGCCCCGGGCTGCGACCCACACACGGCGTGCGCGTGCGTCGGAGCCGTTTACTGCTTTCGTGATCCTTCGGGAGCGTGAAGATGCCTCTCGACGCCCGGGCTTCGGGCCCAGAGGGGTTCGGACGAGCGCGTCTGAGCTTTACAAGGGGGTCGGAGGAGGGCCCTCGCCCGCTTGTGGTCTCACGAGGGCTGTGCCCGGCGAGGCCCGGAGGACGGAGGCCCCGCTGCCCCTTCCCTCTTGCCCAGCCAGCAGGCCAGGCCCTTCTCCGTGAGTTCTCCGCTCCTCCTCCCCTCCCCGGCACCCCAGGGAGCAGGGCCCGGCCTAGGGCCCGTCCTTCAGCAGCTCCCGTACAGCTAGCGTGCACTGCTGGAAAACAAGGAGTGACCGGAGGAGGACGGCGCAGAGCCGGCCGGACCCTGCACTCGGTATTTATTCCGGTGCCCCCGGGCAAGCCGGGAAAAGCTCGCTGCCCCCTTGGGGTTGTGTTCCTTTTCCATCTCGGGCCTGAAATTGTGCCTGCTCTACGCTTTTCTCCCCCCGGCCCTTATTCCTGAATTAAATTAAACCGACATATATAAAGACGTTCCTCTGTACCGCACGCCGCGCTGGGTGTTAAGGATACCACAACGGAAGTGAAACAATATTAAGTACCTACCGTGTGCCAGGCACGAAGTTAAACGCCGGAGGTGCAGATAAAAACTAAAAACCAGTGCCAGTGCTCCTGGAGGCCCCCATCCAAAGGAGCTGCCTTCGCGGAGCCCCTGCCTTCAGGAGCTTGTCGTCTGCGGGGGCGGGAGGGGGGACGGGGCATGACCTCTGTGTACAAGCAGCACAAGGTCAGAACTTTGGCGGAAGCATCGATTCTAAGGGATGAAAGTGGAAAGGGAGGGCTCTCCAGACACGGATACTGGAGGGGATTAGCAGGTAGGCCAGTTTGCCTGAAAGGACGAGTCAGTAAATAAGCATTAGGAGCCTCACCTTCTGCTAGACCATGGGAACGCAAAGAAAGGCAGTCTCTGGACTTAATGAGCTTATGTTCTAGTGGTGGAGACGGTGTAGGTGCAAGATGCAATGCAGAGAGGGTGCAAGGTAGTAATCTGAGAGGGGAAGGTGCTAGCCCCTGTCAGAACTAGGGAAGTCCTGTAGAAGGTAGGATTTAAACTCATTCTTGAAGGAAGTCAGAAACATAAGGGGCAGAACATTTCAAATGTGGTTGACAGCTGAGGGCAAACACCCAGAGAAAGGAAGTAGAATGTCACGTGTGAGGAACAGCAAGAAGGCTAGTGTTGGAGGGGAGTAAAGTGTAAGAAAATTGGAAGGATAAAAATCAATATTAAGTGCTTCCTATATGCCAGGCACTGTGGTAAGCACTGGGGATACAAACCCCAAAAAAAGAGGAAAAAGACAATTCCTTCCTGAAGGGAGCTTACGGTCTAATGAGGGAGACAACAGGCAAAGAAAGATATACAAAGCAAGCAATTTGTGAAATAAACAGGAAATAATTAACAGATGGAAAGCACTGAAATTAAAAGGAATTGAGGAAGGCTTCCTGTGGAAAGTCAGATTTTATATGGTTCTTGAAACCAGGGAGGTCAGTTGTTGGGGTGGACAAAGGAGAGCATTCCAGGCATGGGGGAAAGCCAGGGAGAATGCCTAGAGAGGAGATGGAGTGTCATAGAGGCCAGGTGGTGAAGGGCTTTAAATGTCAAACAAAATTTTCTATCAGAGCTGAGAGATAATAAGGGGCTACTTAAAGTTTATTGAAGAGAGGGGAAGTGACAGGGTCAGGCCTATGCTTTAGAAAAATCACTTTGGTAGCTGAGTAAAGGATGAATTGGAGTGGAGTGAGACCTGAGGCAGGAATACCGAATTAGAAAACTGTTTCAGAATCCAGGCAAAAGGATTTTATAGAATTGAGGGAGTGTGCGAGGGTGATGACTGAGTGAAGAGAAAGGGACATGTATATGATACATTATATAGGTAGACAGGACAAGATTTGATAAGAGTGAATATATGGAATGAGTAAGAATGAGGACTCAAAGATGTTGGTCTGATTAAATTGGGAGGATGGTTATACCCTTTATAGTAATTGAGAAGTAAAAAAAGAAGGGAGGTCTTGAGGGGAAAGGCAATGAGGTTCTATTTTAGAATTGGAGATGCCTACGGAACCTTCAATTCAGGATGTCCAAAGGCAGTCGGTGATGCAGAACTGAAGCTCAGGAGAGAAACTATAGCTTAGTATATAGGTGTGGGAATCATCTGCATAAATGATGATTGAACCCAAAGAAGATAATGAAATCACCAAATGAGAGTATAGTGAGAAAAGAGGAAAGGGCCCATGGACATAACAATCCTGGAGGATAGGTGCTTATTATCCTCATTTTGCAGCTGAAGAAACTGAGGCAGATAAAGGTTAAGTGACTTGCCCTGGGTCCTACAGCTGGTAAGTATCTGAAGCTGGATTTGAACTAAGGTTTTCCTAACTTCTGGATTTGAACTAAGGTTTTTCTAACTTCAGGTTTAGTACTCTATTGTGTCAACTAGCTGCCTCTAGGGGATACCCACAATTAGTCGGCATGACATGAATGAAGAACCAGCAGAGGAAACTGAAGAGAGATCAAGCAGATAGGAGTATAAGGAGAAAGCAATGTCATGGAAGCCTAGAGAGGAGAGTATGCAGGAGGACACAGTGATCAAGTGTTTAATTCTATAAAGAGGTCAAGAAGAATGAGGATTTAGCAAATACCATTAGATTTGGCAATTAAGAGATCATTGGTAACTTTAGAAAGGACAATTTCAGTTGAATGCTGAGGTCAGAAGTCAGAGTATAAGAAGAATAATGTGAAATTAAATTTGGAAAGTTAGGCTTGAGCCATATTATGAAGGTTGTAAATGTCAAGTTGAGAAGTTTATATTTTTTCCTGGAAATAACCAGTTACCACTGAAAATTTTTGAGCAGAGTGTCATGGTAAGACTTCTGTTTTAGGAGCATAAATTTGGCATCTCATTGGAGCATGTCTTTTGGAGGTTGGGGGACCCTGTAGGAGGCTATTGCCTTTCAAGGCAGAGATGATAAGGGCTTAAACAAGAGGGAAGCCATGTGAGTAAAGAGGAGGCAGATATGAGAGATTATGAATGTGGAATCTAAAAGACAATGAGGTAAGTATATAAATCTTGGTAACTAAAAGGATGGTGGTGTCCCCAATAGAAATAAGGAAGTTTGGAAGAAAGTTAGCTTTATAAGGAAGATGATGAGGTCCAGTTTTGACTTGTTGAGCTTGAGGTATCTGTGTAAAATCTAAAAAGATATATCTAATAAGCAGTTTTAAAAGATGAGATAAGTTCAGAAGAGAGAAAAGGATTAGATTTGAAGTCTGGGGAGTCATCTGCAAAATATCATCAACCTGTGAGAACTAATGAGACTACCAAGAAAAGGTGTAGAGAGAGAAGGCCTGAAGGAACACATTATATGAGGAAAAGAGATGTATGACAATCCATCAAAGGAGACATAGAAAAATCAGGTAAATAGTACAACCAGATCAAAGCATAGTTAAAGAAACAGAGAAGAGCGAGCATCCATGAGGTCCTCTTCAGTTTCAAAAGCTCCATAGGTCAAGAAAAGTAAAGACTATTTCTGAAAAATTATTGGATTTATTTACTAACAAGTCATTGTTAACTTTGGATGGAACAGTTCAATCAGTTGAATCAGAAGACATTTCAAAGAATTGAAATATAAATGGGAGGTGAGGATGTGGAAGCAATTAGTGTAACATGGCTTTTTCTAAGAGTCTTGACTATGAAGGGAAGGAGAGATATAGGATAATAGTTTGAGGAGATATCAGAGTCAAGTGAAGGTTTTTTAAGGATGGGAGAGATGTGGACATCTGTAGGCAATGGGAAAGAAGCCAATGGATGAAGAGAGATTGAAAATGGAAAAAAGTGTGGGGGGAGGGGTGCAGAATAAAGGAGAGCTTGAAAGGTTGGCTTTGGCAAAAAGGAGAGCCACTTCTTGGTGGAGTTGGGGAAGAAAGGGGCACTTAAGACAAATGGACCCTATTTTCTCTATAAAGTAAGATGGCAACATAGTGTACCTAGGAAGTAAAGAGAATATGTGAGACTGTCATTGTGGGGAGTATGAGAAAGAGTCAGGAAAAATAAAAGAATTACAATGATGAAGTTAAAGGATCAGTTGTAATTAAATATCATGAATTTACAGCAAACCCAATTAACAGATTATGACTATTGGTGTTCAACAACATGCTGGTAGTAGTAGGGAAATCATAAGGGAGGGTATAACATGTTGGGGGTTGGCATGAAATGAGCAACAATAAGACAAGAGAACAAGGAATTCGAGGGTACATGATATAAATATATTAACTTGACTAACCGTGTCAAGACTATGAAGGAAAAGAAAGAGTAGGCTAGAGCAAGGGTGATAGACTGAAAAGCAAGGAAGTATAGAGAGCAAGGTTGCAGAGAAGACAACAGGTTTATTGGAGTGGGTCAGGGTGAGAGAGAAGGCTAGGAGATTATCCTTAGCAATTATTAAGTCATTGAGGTAGAGCAGTTATGGGTCATTGTGAAAACTAAGGAGTGACCATCCCTGTGAGTAGCTTGAGGTAGAGTGATTAATAATAATAGCTAATATTTCTATGGTATTTGAAGGTTTGCAAAGCAGTTTACATACAGCGTGTCATTGAAGCAGGTGCTTAATCCATAAAAATTACTTGGTGAACAGATTTCTTGGGTAAGAAAGGAATTAGATTTGGGAATTAGCATGATGTAATGGCCAGCATAAGGCATTGGGAATCCCAAAACTTAGGTGCTAGTTCTGGATTCTCCTACTGACTAGCTCTGAAACCTTTGGCAAATTATTCAGAATCACGGGGCCTTACCTTCCTGATCTTTCAAATGAGATTGGACTCCATAATATCTAGGATCCATTCTAATTTTAAGGTTTGACAGGCCTATGGGTTGTCTAATCCAGTTCCCCTTACTCAGCCAATGGCCAATGCAAAGAAAAAATCTAGTGTAGTTTGGAACCAGAAGGCCTAGATTTGAATTCTTGCTCTGTTGTAAGGCACCTCATCTCGCAGGTCCTCAGTTTCTTCATGTGTATAATGTTGGTGGTTATGTTGATGATTTCTAAGGTCCCTTCTGATTCTAACTTCTATAAACCTAAGGAGAATCCAGTTCCCTTAATTTTTTTCAATACTCAAAAAGAAGAAAGCAAAAGCAAAAAGAAACAGATTAGATTAGTTCCTTAAGCCTAACTAACCTAGATAACAACTGAAGCTTAATATTTATGTGTATTGATACTTTAGTATAAGAACTGGAATATTGGAAATTGAAAGGCTAAAGACAGAACTTAAAATACATGTAGGCTAGGTTTACTTTAGCAACATCTGATAACTGTACACATCCAGTCCTATTCAGGTTTCAAGCCCCTCTTTTCTAGCCATGTTTTTACTTGAAATATCCAGATGATCCTTTGCTTCATTTTATCATTACATAAAGAGCTATAGTATAAAGCATTTATACCTTAAATACCTTAAACCAATTCCCAGTCCTACCTGTCAGAAAGCAAGATTCCTTTACTTCTAAACACCAAGGGCAAGAAGAAAAAGTCTGAAATCATAATAATGGGCGTTGTATCTATAGAGAAAGCCCTTTGGCTTGGGTTGTCCTAGATTCTATTCCAGACTATCTTTGACTCAATGCAATCTTCCCATTCCAAAGCTTCAATTTCCCCTTCATAAAATTCAGATAACGACCTGTGGTCTCTCCTGTAGCTATTAAGAATGTGGTAAGGATGAAAGATAGAATAAATATAGAGATACTAATAAAACCAGCTTATAATTATAGCATCATTTTCAACTTGATATGTATTTAAAACAGCAAATAACCTTTAGTAAGCTTAAAGACTTTGACCTAAGTGGGAAAAGAAAATCAAATGAAGGGAGAAAGTTCATCAGGTATCATGATTTCTATAGAAAGAGGGGCTCAGTCACTGATGTAATGGAAAAGAGATGTAATAGAGTCCACCTGCTGCTGTCTCGAAGCAAGCAGGCTACAGGTGCAAGTCATTAGTAAGCTATGTATGGCCTGTTTACTGTAGTACATACAAGGTTAAGCATATACCCACTCTCTTCCTCTATTATTGTAGCTCAGCTAAGTACGGTAGCCAGCAAACTTTAAGCAATGTTTTGCAAACCTTAAGTCACTTTTAAAAGATGAGTTATTATTACCAATAAATTAGTTCCATATTATGTCACCCACCCTCCTTCACATACTGCAAGCTGCTAATGTCCAAGGAGTGAGTGCCAGAGGCAACAGCTGAAAACAGAAACCAAGACAACTCTCAAGACACAAAGTAGCCTTCTCAGCACTGACACCCACATGCAGTTAGTTTAGACATCTAGTTAATCAGGGAAGAGAAGACAGAGTTAGACTTGTCTGGTTTTAGTAAGTCATATCATTAAATAAAAAAAGTTCAGAAAAAAAGAATTCTAAATTTCAGACCTGGAAGGGACCTTAAAAATCATTTATTTCAACTCCCTGATTTTACAGATTAAAAAAAAAAGTGAACAGCTAAGAGGTTAAGTGACTTGCCTAGGCTTTACAGCTAACAGGTTGCAGAGAATGAGTGGAAACTCAGCTGTCATTAGGAACATTGGAGACCTATTTTAGGAAACATGCATCAGCACTAAATGCACCCAAGCTGTTGCTATATAGCCTTAGTAGCATTCCTAGAGCTCAACACCAAGGCAATGGGTCTGGACCAGGAAGATCAATCTTAAGGGAATCTGAAATTTCACTCTCAACAAAAATCTTTTTTTTTAAGTGCCTGTTATATACTAACCCTGTACTAGGCACTGGATGGGATACAAATTATAGATGACATCCTCCTTTCAAAGGCCTTACAATGAAGGAGGGATGATTAGAAATGTACGCAGCTTAGAATTTGGCAGCATGGTGTAATAGTAAGAATTCCAGACTTGGAGTCCGAAAAACCTCAGTCAACAAGCATTTATTAAGCACTTATTAGGTACCAAGCATTGTGCTAAGCCCTGAGGATGCAAAGAAAAGCATTCTAATTGGGGAAATGGCTGACAAATGGCTACATATGAAATCCACCCTTAGTGGAAAGTAATCTTGGAAGGAAGGGACTGGCATCTGGGAGAATGGGTGCAGAAGGTAGGATTTGAGCTGAGTCTTGAAGGAATCCAGGGAACCAAGAGCCTGAAGTAAAAAGGGAGAGGATTCTAGGTTTGGAAGACAGCCAGAGCCAATGCCCAGAAATAGGATATATAGTATTAATGTGTGAAGAACAGCAAATACACCACTGTAGCTGAATTATGGGATACATGAAAGAGTAAATATATAAGAACATTGGAAATGTAAAAAAGGGTCCGGTTGTAAAGGGATTTAAATGCCAAAGAGAGGATTTATACTTGAGCCAGAAGATAATAAGGAGCCATTAGAATTTATTGAGGAAGGGGATGAGATTACAGGATAAGACCTGTGCTTTAGGAAAAATCCCTTCAGCAGCTAAGTGGAAGATAGATTGGAGTAGGAAAAGACCTAGAGCAGGGAAACCAATCAGAAAACTATGTCAGTAGTTCAGGCAAGAGGTGATCAAGTACAAGTATGGTAACTATGTAGAGAGGAACAGATTGGTACAAGATATGTTGTAAAGGTAGAAGTGACAAGATTTCATGGAATGAGTGAGAGCAGTCAAGCATAACACTGAAGTTCTGAACCTGTAAGACTGGGAGGAGACCTAGACTCAAGTCACACCTCTCATGCTTGGCCAACTGTGTACTCACTGACAAAACCATTTAGCCACTCTGTACCTCTATCTCACTTGGAAAATGGGGGTAAAATAAATCAATGAAAGAAGGAAAAGTTTCATATGAACAAAAATATTTAAAGTAGCTATTTTTCTTGGAAAAAACTGGAAACACTAGTGCCCATAAAATCAGGGAATAGCTATGTGGACATAATAGAATATTATTGTACTATAAGAAATGACAAAAAGAATAGATTGAGAAACCTGGGAGGACTTATATGCATTGATGCAGAGTCAGGGGAGCAGAATTTATACAATGATTAAAACATTGTAAAGTAAAATAACTGTGAAAGACTTAGGCACTGTGATCATTGCAATGACCATTCACAGCTCACCAGCACAGTGGATAGAGTGCTGGGCCTAGAGTCAAGAAAATCTGAGTTCAAATGTGGCCTCAGACACTTACTAGCTATGTGATCCTAGGCAAATCACTGAACCTCTCTTTGCCTCGGTTTCCTCAGTTGTCAAATGGGGATAATAATAGCACCTGTCTCACTTGTAAGGATAAAATGATACAATTTTATAAAAAGCACTTAGCACAGTCCCTGGCACATGGTAGGCACCATATAAATGCTTATTCCCATATGACTGATGATGAATTATGCTTCCTATTGTTGATAGAGAAATGACAGACTAGATGAGAGAGACATTGTCCAACATGGTCAATATGTCGATTTATCTTACTTGACCATAGATGTTTGTTGCTAGAAGCAGGATGGGGTAGTAGGTAGAGAACTGTATTGGAAGACAGAGTCCTTCCTCTGAATCATACTGGCTGTGCTCCATGCAGTCACCTAATCTCTCCAAGACTGTAAGTTACAGAACTGGTGCCAGCCTGAATTGGTAGAGGGAGTTTTCCTCATCAGGGAATTTCCTCTACCATTTAAATCACAGGTCTTATCCTTATCCCTTAAACTTATTTGTTTCAAGGGAGGACTTTGGGGAGAAGGTGGGAATGTGAGGTAGAAGGGTAGATGCAATAATACTGATGACAAAGGGGGAAAAACCTATTAATGAAACATTAAGACAACACACAAAAGATAGCAAATTAAAATTCAGAAGGAGAAAGATAAGCAGGACAGTGTTGTAACTACTGGGTTGAATATAATTTGAATAAATAAGCTAATTGTATACTTTTGAAAAAGCTGATATAATAGAGATTTGTGATGTCATTTAAATCCTCTCTGTCCTTTGTATAAGGAAATGTTCATTTTTGTTCATGTTTATCAAGTTCATAATAATTAAAACTTTTAAGAATAATTTCTTTTTAAAAGAAAATGACAGTACCTGTGGTACTCACCTCACCAGGTTGTTATGAAGGTCAAACATAATAATGTTTGTAAAGTATAATCTTAAAGCACCATATACCTGTCAGCTTATTATAAAAAGTGCAAAGTGCTAGGAGAACAGATGAGGAAAGGAGAATCAGGGAAACTTTTACGGTAGAAGCTTTTAAATATTAACTGAAAGAGGGATAGAATGTTGAGAGGCAGAGATGGGAAAGAAGAACATTGAAGGTATGGAGATTAAAAGAGGTGAGCAGTTTGATTAGAGAACAAAATTGGGAATGGGAATAGTGTGAGATAAGGTTAGAGGTAGATTGGAACCACAATGTAGAAACCCTTAAATATCATGCTAAAGAGTCAAACTTTACGTCTTAAATATTGGGAAGTTCTTGAATATTTTTGAGCAGTAAAATAATCAGACATTTGTAATAAAATTATTAATTTCATAGTGGTTTGTAGAATCAGAGGAAGGAAGGCCTGTAAGCCTGGAAATCTGCAGTATCTGATTGTCTTAATCCAAGTCTAGATTGGTGTCAGTGGGAATAGTATGGTATTTATTGAAGTGAGATACATGGAGAAAGAACCAATAAGAATGGGCATTTGTATGGAACCAGGGAGAAGGAAGAGTGATGTAGAAATTACATTGGACCTGGAATCGGGAAGCGAAGGTTTAAGTCCCAGTTCTAGCTATGTGACCATGGACAAGTCTTATAACCTCTTTGAGCTTCAGTTTGAAAAATGGGGATGTAGGGAAAAAAACAAACTTTTAGACAAACTGGAGAGCCTGTCCCAGTATCAAAGCAAACAAATCCCTAACCATCTCTGCACAGCAGTCAGGGCTTCCTTACTACAGGGAAAATGTTCAGTCTGTGTCAGATCTTGAGATCAAATAAAGATTTTCAGTCCCTCTACTCCTCCTATGTCCCATTGGTATTATTAGAGCAGATTATCTTAGTGGATGCCAGACAGAGCTCAACAAAAACTCTTTGAAACCCAGTCACCACTCCAAAGATTTTCTTCCACTATTCCATTCATCTAATCAACTCTACTTAGATTTGATCTCCCCCAAAAGACTCATCTGTGAACCCACATGCAGAGTTCAAGAGTAGTCCTTCTGAGAGACTAGTATTGAGGACTGGAGAGGGGAAAAAGGCATGACTCTTGTGAAGTACCTAGTAGGAGTTACCAATGCAGGTTCTCTCCAGCTATCAATATGCATAGTCACCAGAGCCCTCTCATTGCTCAGCTCTTCCTGTGTCCTTAGGCAGACAAACTGGTCCTACAGGGTGTGGGCTTCCTCTTATTTCTCCTTTATTTTTGTTAAACCCAGAATCAATATTCCTGGTGTCAAAACTAAACAATATAAGCAACAGCTGTTCAGAAGCCTCCCCATCCCAAAGCAGAGGTTCAATTTGACAGTCGCAAATTTTGTTTAAAATACTCCCCATCATGAGGTCTACTCTCATCACATTCCACTAAAGGAAAGAATAAAATGCACACTCATTTTGATAGGAAAACCTATCTCACAATACAGGAGAGTGGGGGACAAGGGCTCAAGCAGGGTGGGGGGGAGGATAGAGGGGAGGGCATGGGGAGGAGAATCCAATCCGAGGTCGACACTCATGGGGAGGGAAAGGATCATAAGAGAATAGAAGTAATGGGGGACAGGATAGGATGGAGGGAAATATAGTTAGTCCTATACAACACAACTAGTATGGAAATCATTTGCAAAACTACACAGATTTGGCCTATATTGAATTGCTTGTCTTCCAAAGGGAAGGGGTGGAGAGGGAGGGAGCTAAAGAAGTTGGAACTCAAAGTGTTAGGATCAACTGTAATGTTCTTACCACTAGGAAATAAGAAATACAGGTTAAGGGGTAAAGAAAGCTATCTGGCCCTACAGGACAAAAGAGAAGACGGAGACAAGGGCAGAGAGGGAGGATAGAAGAGAGAGCAGATTGGTCACAGGGGCAATTAGAATGCTTGGGGTTGGGGGGGAAGGGATAAAAGGGGAAAAAATTTGTAACCCAAAATTTTGTGAAAATAAATGTTAAAAGTTAAATAAAAATAAAATAAAATAAAATACTCCCCATCTTCCCTAAAACTTTCCCCTGTGGTCTCAGCTGGAAAGAGTATTCTTCTCCACTTCCTGTTCTGATCTGGGCACCACTGCCCAGAGAGGTCACAGGAGTAAGAAAAAACCTGTGCCAAGATCCCTTGGACACTCTGTCCATGCCTCGGCAAGAATCCAACAGGGAATGAAATCAGACACCGGAATTTCCACTAACTTCTAGGACTTCAGGAAATCAGCTCCCTCTCTGATCCAGCCCTGCAATTAAACTTTAGCCAGAGGCACATCACGTTCCAGACAGAGCCCCTACTAAAGGTTACCATGTCTGTACACTGCTTATTTACCAGGGTGGCCTCGCAGAGCCCCTACCACAGACCACAGCTATTTGGAACATATTAAAGAGGTGATGGAAAAGTAAAAGAACTTGGGCTCAGTTGAACCTTATCAGTGCCCATCCAGTCTCATGGACTCCAACATAATATACCAGGAAATCATAGATCATAGGATTTTAGACTTCAAAGAGGACAACCTTGACAAATCTTGATCAATCATCCTCCCCCCCCCCCCCAAAAAAAATGCATCTAACAATGAAGTTGAGTGGAAGTATGATAGTATGCACATATGGAAGCAGGGCATTCCCTTTTTTACCTGTCAGTATCTGGTCTGCAAGGCCTAAAGGAGACCACTGAATCTCCAGTGAGGCCTTTTTAAATGCAACTTAAATTTAAATGTTAAATACTATTTCCTTCTGTAGTGCTTAGTTCCTTCTTACCACCACCCCATGACTTGAACAGAAGCAGTCATCCGAGGCAATTCTGGTGTCCTTTTTATAGCAGATAACCAATCTAAGCTGCATGCACTTAGGCAAACCAAAGACTGTTACCTTTGAAAGTGGCTGCATTTAAGCCAGTGTGTTGGTTCATGATGGAAGAAATGGTTTAAGTGAACTTTGACTGTACTTTGGTAGCAAGGAGAAGCTGAAAGGGGCTATTAGACATTGAGTGCACCTGGGTTGCCTGAGTCAGTATTTTTCTGTGCTGAGTCACGAATTTTTCTGGCAAGAACAAGGGAATGAATATGATATTTTTGAAACTCCTTCCATTATATGCATACATATCTTAATACATGGAATAATCAGTGTTCCAAGTAGGACTGAAATGGAAAAGACATGATTGAGTGTCTGTGTACTGTCCTAAGGGGGAAGCAAGAAATTGACGGTTAAATATCTTCAGTTCTGGTGTAATCCCACCAATAAGCCAAAGACACAGAGTCTACAGGAACTGTTTATAGCACTGCTGCCCCATAGCAGTATGCCATTCAGAGATGAATCCTAGAGACAAATAACCCAAGGATTCCAACCCCGCAGCTAAATTCCCTTACCAAGAACCACACAAACACAAGAACAAACAGGAAGTCAGTTTTTCAGGAGGGGACCCAGCCCTAATAGCTTGAGTGAGAGCAGGGCCCCCTCTGCTGGGAGCTAGGCAAATGAAACATCAGGATGTCCAAGACCATGAGGATGCCTGTTGCTAATAGATGAAAACGAAGACAGAACCCCTTCAGAATGCCTATAGGAACTTTTTACCATTCAATGAGAAGTACAGAAGAAACGAGGTGGAAGCATAAGAACCATAGTCAGCTTCTAAGAAGTATCAAACTATTCCAGAAGATCCTTGTTAAAAGATTCCAATATTCCAATAAAAGATCTGTGACCTCATCCTTATGGGTATTCCCTGTCATGATGCAGACCACAATCCATCAATAACTGTCCATGATGATTAGCTGTGTTATATATATGATTCTATAGCTGAGTATGAACTGATAATTCATTATCAAATTATTTCTAATAAAATACATTTTAAAAAAAGTTTCAGGGAGAGCTTACCTGTATTTTAGATTCACATGAAGTTTCAGAACTTTATGCTAATTCAGCTATCCAGAAAATGTGTTCAATAGTTTACTTTTAGAAGGAATTTTTACAGCTGTACCAAGAAGATTGCTGATGTGACCAGCTAGAATTCAGAAATCTGGCATTAAAAAAGTATTTAACCAAAGCTGAGATGTTTAAACTGGCTCTACTATCAATAATGCACTGTTTAGGCTAATGACATAAGGGATGGAAGGTGTGGCTGATTGCAGTTGCCTTCTGGGAAAGGGGAAAGAGGACTGGAATATATTGAGAATGGGGCATTTGAGAAAGTAGCTATTTTAAGCATATAGATAAATTTAACTGTAATAGAAAAAAATCTAATCTATTGTGTTTTAGTAACCAGAATTTAGAAGTTGCAAACTCCTGGCATCAGTCAGATAGAGATGAAGGAACTTGATGTGAGCAAACTTTTATTGAACTACAAACTGATGAGCCCTACAAACATCAATTTCAGAAGCAGCATAATATAACTGAAAGAGACAAAAAAAAACTGGATTCAATTCCCTGCTCTGCTAACTACATTCACAACACTGGACAAGTAATTTCATCTCCCTCTGATTGTTTTCTCATCTGCAAAATTAAGCTGTACGGTGGACCCCATGTGTGGCAAAGGCCTTTCCCCACCTATAGCACAGGTGTGTCATTGCATGATTTGAAGGGAGGCAGAATAGCTTGAAAAGTACCAAAGATTTCAGGAAGAAGAAATCTCAAAGACCCTGAACATAAACAGACAAATTAGCAGGTAAAACAGTAACAGAAGGAAATGTGACCTCCAGATCAGGTAAATGAGCTCTGGCATTCCTGAATAAATCCTGCAAAATGAAGGGAATTGATCAAACACTTGATAAGACAGAGGACCCTATGAAGTTTGAGGAGAACATGGAAACATAGCTTGCTATTCCTAAGTGGTTTAAAAGAAAAATGAAAATTATGAGAGCAGAGTTTATGTCCTGCACAGTAAAAATAACAAGCAAAACAGAAAAACTTGACTCTGCAATGGTAAGCCTCACCAAAGAAACAAAAGAAATAACAATAGATCAGGAATGAAACAAAAAACAAAACAATTAAAAGAAAACATGCTCACTATGCAAACAAAGCATATGTGTCTTGAAGACAGGATGCATAGACAATCTAAGATCACAGGTTTTCTGGAAGAACACAATAGGACAAAAAAATCTTGATACAACAATGAAAGAAATTAGAAAAAACTTCACAGAACTTCTGAATGTAGAAAATAAAATCCCAGTTGAAAAACTTAACAGATTACCTCCAGAAAAAAAGACCAAAGGTTGTAGACACTTAGTGGTTAAATCTAAAAATTCAGTTCAGAAACAAGTTCTACAAGCCATCAGGAGAAAGACTTGCAAATGCAAAGGAAAGAACATTCCAAAAAATGTGAGACTATTCTGCACGCATTAGAAAAAGAAGGAAGGGATGAATGTGTTTGAAGAGCAGGGGAGCTCACAATGAAGCCCAGAGTGTCCAACCCTGGCTTAACCATACAGGACCAAAGATGAACTTAAATAAATAAGAGTTTGTAAAGAAAAGCAGAGGTAAAGAGATTATTTGTTTCTCAAACACTTCAAACAACAGAATTACAGGAAGTGTAAATAAATGCAGATAGTAATAGCAACAGAATGACAACAGAAGACCGGTAAGAAACTTCTTTGGAAAGGTACACAAAGAGAGGAGTGAAGGCAGAAATCTAGCATAAGTAACAGTGAAGAGGCAGATGGGGGTATTTTAGACAGAACCTGGTTACACCTTGCCTATATAGGTGAATACTTTTTTTTGTGGGACTCCATTACAACATAAGAGGATACATAAAAGAAGCGGAGTGAAACAGGAGGATGGAGAGAAGTGAGTGATGTGCCAGGGTCAAATCCAGGGTCAGCAATGAGGGGAAAGTGACTTCTGTGGTCTCAACCTATAGGGGAGTAGGTGAGAAGGAAGAGAAGATTAGAAAGGGAGGAGACCTTACTTTGGAGATAAGAAGGGATTCCTCTGATGAATGCTCTTATGGGTGAAAGGAGGTAAGTACCTTAAGCTGGATGAGGTCTGCTCATCCTGGAAGATGGGGAGGTGAAACACAGTGGGAGCAATTGGCAACTGGAGAAGGTGAGAGCGTAGATACAAGTGGATTCCTGGCAAATGTAGGGGAGGAAAATCAACAAGCGAGGGTACTTGATCAGTAAGGGGGTAGTGGGGAAGGTCCCTACCATGGAGCAGTGTCCTTTTTGACACCTGCAGTAATTGGCATTATTCTGAGAGTTAGACACAATGGTAAAGGGGAATTCATAGAGACAGAAGACAGTGATAGAAAGCACCTAGAGCAGAGTCTAGAGTGAATATCCTGAAAGTGTTGACTGCATAAAGAATTCAGAAAAAAAGAGAGAGAGTAGATGATTATAGAGGTTATGAATCAGAGAATGAGGATCTAGAGTAAAAAGAAAGAGAAGGCAGATAATAAAAAGAGTAAGAGAAATCCTTTTTGGAAAGGGGAGCAAAAAATGAAAAAATAATAAGAGAGACTAGCTAAAGGGGAGGAGAAGAAGAGAGAATTTTCCTGAGAGAAAGAAGAAATATATAAAGATAAAAGCAAGAGAGAAACTAATATATAAAACCCTAAAGGGAAAGAGATAATGAATGAGAAGAGGAGAAAAGGGGGATGGAGAAAAGAGATTGTGGGAACAGGGACACCTTAAAAAAAAGTAACTGAAGGAATATAATACTGTGTTTAGAGCAGAAGAGGAAAGAAAATTGTAATTTGCGGGCAAAAACAGTTTTAGAGATGGAGGAAAAAATAAACCTAATTCTTAAAACTTTAAATGTGAATGGATTAAACAATCTAATAAAATGAAAAAGAGTGACAGACTAGATAAGAAAACAAAACCCTACAATCTTGCTTACAGGAAACACATTTAAAATACAAATACACAAAATAAAACTTAGGAGATGGAAAAAATGTATTATGAATCAAAAAAATTAGGAGTTGTCATCATGCTATTAGATAAAGTAAAAGCAAATATTCAAAAACTGAAAAGGGATAAAGAAACTATACTATGTTGAAATGAACCATAGACAACAAACCAGTATAAGTATGCTTCAAATGTCTTAAGTGTCCAAATTCGTAAAAGAAATATCTGAGGTTCAAGAAGACACAGCAGTAACACAATAGTGATATAAAACTTCAGTTACCTTTATCAGTTGTGGATAAATCTAACAAAGATAAAAGGGAAAATATAGAACTGAACACATTTCTGGAGAAACTAGAATTAAAAGACTTACGGCATCTTCTAAATGGAACAGCAAAAGAATAGACTTATTTCTCTGCACCACATAGAGAAGTCTTATAAAAATTGACCATGCATTAGGGCACAAGGATAAGAAGGAAAGTGGTTGAATGAGGAAATAAGTCTTTGTATGAGCCATCAATAAGACAAAAAGTACTGTGATGTAAGAAAATATATGTGTGATGAATACAGAGAAGCATGAAACAAATACAGAACGAAGTAAGTAGAGCCAAGAAAACAATATACCCAGTAGCTACAAAATGTAAATGGAAAGAACAATGATATGCCAAAAAATCAAAAGTAAAATAAATTATAATGATCAAATGGGACTTAAATAAAGAGAAGACACCCCCAACTTACTCCTTTGTGGAGGTGGAAGTGCACAGGCATTACACATTGCACATGTTTTTGGACTTTTTCAAGGTATCAATCAGTTATACTGACGTTTTTCCCTCTAAAAAATTACTTTCTGTCATATGAGAAGGCTCTCAAGGAGAAGGTATACATGAGATACTATGGCGATATAAGAAATAAACTACCAATAAATTTTTTTAAAAACATACAATGGAGCATATGGGCTGCCCATTATTTATTCTTCACTCTTACCACATGGCCAGTCTGTCTTGTTTATAGGTATTCAATTTTTTGATGATGTCCTTTATACCCCTTCTTTGATTCATACCTATCATGTGCCTTCTTATTGCCCTTGGGATGATCCTCAACCTCAGATCTTTGGAAACTAGTGGTCCATGCTGCAGCCATACAATGTCATCTGAAGAATTAATGATATTTTTAAAATGAACCTTTGTTGCAGGGAGAAACTTGGAATTATTACAGTAACTTTGTACTTTTGCAAAGGCAGTCTAGCTACTCTCTTCCTGTCTAGTTCTGGACTTTATTCATTGTCTTTTTGCAGTACCTATCCAAGGTATATATACTGATAAGATAGGCTGCCTGTCTAGCTGCCTAAAATAATCTGGACATAAGCATTCTTTCTCGACTGGGTTTTTCCTGTGTGAGTAGTTGGGACAATTTCTTTAGAGTGATTATGGATCTGTTCCAGGATTCTCTGCAATGTCCTGGGGCCCAATATCATTAGCACAATGTTATCTATAAATAGTATCATCAAAGATCTCACCATCTAGAGGGAATCCCCTTTCATTTTAGACTGTTGATGTCTCCTTCATGATAGTGGTAAACCTCTTTGGTGAACATACATCCTCCTGGGTTATGTCTCATTTGATCAATCAATAAGCATTTGCTAAGTGCCTGTTATTTATGTGCCAGATACTATGCTAGGCACTGGAGATTTAAATGTGAAAATGAAAAAGGCCCTGCCTTCAGGGTATAATATTAATGGTCATCAAACAAGTTTATCTCTCTTACTCTATTTTTCAAGGGGTCTTCCCTCTTGATGCCAGTCCTTTCCCTCTTTTAATTATCTCTTAATTTATTGCCTATACATTTATTATTTGTAGATAGTTGTTTTCATGTTGTCTTCTCCCAATAGACTTTGAGCTCCTTGAGAGTAAGGACTGTTTTTTGTCTTTCTTTGTATCACTACTACTTAGCACAGTGCTTGGCACAAAGTAGGTACTTAATATATGCTCATTGACTAACTAATTGGCTCTGGGTTAGGGTATCTTTATACTGATGACTCTTAGAAGTATTTATATAGCCCTCATTTCTCTGAGCTCTGGACCTGCTTCAACATCTTTTGCGTATTTTGAATTGAAAGTTTCATAGGCATCAGCACATCCAAAATCAAGCTTCTCTTTCCCCAAAACATTCATCTTCCCAAGTCAGTTGAGAAGACCCAACTTTCCACTCACCCAGGTTTGCAACCTTGGGATAATTCTCTACCCTTCACTGTCACTTATCCTCCATATTCAATCAGTTCCCAAGTTTTGTAAATTGTACCTGCACAATATTACTCCTATCAGCACCTCTCTGCACACACAAGCTCCCTAGTTCAGGCCTTTCACCACCTCACACAATTGAACTTCTTCCGTTAAGTCTCTCCCTTCTCCAATCCATATTTCTTACAGCTGCCAAAGGGATTTTCCAAAAGCATAGGCCTCACCATGTCCCTCCCCTGCTCAGGAAGCTTCAGTGGCTGAGTTGGCGGCTAGGTGGAGAATTAGCACACAGAGTACTGTCACCTTGGACAAGTCATTTAACCTGTGTGCCTCAGTTTCCTTAACTGTAAAATGGAGATAATAGCCTCTAACTACCAAGGCTGTGGTGAGGATTGAATGAGATAATATTCTTAAAGCCCTTCACACAGTGCCTGGCATGTAGTAGGTGGTTAATAAGTACTTGCTCCTTCTCCCTCCCCCCATGGCACCCTATTGCCTCAAAGATAAAATACAAACTTTTCTTGCTTTTTGACATCTAAAGCCCTTCGCACTTAGAATCAAACTAAATTGTCCATATTTACTACTCCCCTGGATATATTCTACATTCTGGTTTTAAACTGGCTTTCTTTCTGTCCCTAGTATATAGCTTTTATAATCCTGATGAATATCTGGTCACTGGATCCAGATGGCTCAGGTGGAGAAAGTGAGGCTGGTGACCTTGCACAGCCCTCCCTCCCTCAAAACAAAGTGAAGTGCAAGTCATGTCATCATTTCTCTGCTGTCCTCTTCGAACACCAAGGATGAACACAACCCATGAGTAGACCAAGGTGCCTGAGCGGGACCCAAGTAGCTGGGTGACTCAGCTCATCTTGTCTCTCAACCTCTCCCTCTCCTCTTCTCCTCTTCCTTCTCCTCTCCAAAAGAAGGTAAATTTTGATGGCCAGAAGCTGGCCAGTTAACTTGGGATTTACTGGCTAGATTCCTTCCTTCCTTCCTTCCTTCCTTCTTTCCTTCCTTCCTTCCTTCCTTCCTTCCTTCCTTCCTTCCTTCCTTCCTTCCTTCCTTCCTTCCTTCCTTCTTTCCTTCCTTCCTTCAGATTGAACAACAATGGGGCTCTGCCAAGTTCCACTCAATGGCTGTTTTTGGACCCTCCTGGCTTACAGTGAATGTCAACACTAACGGTTTCTGCTGCAAACAACAACCCTGAGGCTCCTGCCCCTCCTACCTTGATTTATTTACTTATTTATTTCTTTTCTATTTAAAGGGGCCATTCTCTGACTACTTTTTAAAGAGGCCTATTCACTGAATGGTCATTACCTCACTTTAAGTGAGTACCTGAAACACTGCATCCTGGGCAGTCTCCAGTCATTCTAATGAATGAATCTGGATCACTGGATCCAGATGGCTCAGGTGGAGAAAGTGAGGCTGGTGACCTTGCACAGCCCTCCCTCCCTCAAAACAAAGTCAAGTAAAAGTCACATCATCATTTCTCTGATGTCATAGTCCTCTTTGAAAACGAAGGACAAACACAAGTATATTAGCTTTTGGTCCCCATTTGTTGAACCTTTGAAAGTATAGGCAGTCTCCTATGCTTGAATAAACTCCCTTCTCACCTCTGCCTCTTAAAAATAGTTAGCTCCCTTTAAAACTCAGTTAACTTGCCATCTCCTATGTATGGATTCTCTTGATCCCCCTTCTATTAGTACCTCCTCCCATTATTTTGCATTCAATTGTTATATATTTTGTATTTACTCAAAAGTCAGCCATCATTCCTTGAACCATCACTGCTCCATAGAAAGAATGTAAGTTCTTTGAGGGCTGGGACTGTGTCATTTTTGTCATTGTATCAATAGCACCTGATGTAGCACCTGGAACATGGTAGATTATTTAATGTTTTTTGATTACTGACTTATTATCTTCCTTTCAGTTTCATGCTTAAGTGTTCTCAGGATGATTTGCTCACATAAGACAGTCCTTAAACTTTTCCTTTACTGATTTTTGGTATTTTGGATAGAGACATGACTTTGTTGTCAGGCAGAACTGGGTTCAGTTCATGCTTCTGATACGTAGTGTAGGGGCTGGTCAAATCACTTAACATCTCAGTGTCCAAGGTAACTCTCTAAGACTAATAAGTTGGATTGGTAAAGGAAATGCCTCCCTAGATGTTCTTTGTACTGATAAAATATCAGATTAAAAAAAATACTGCTCATAATCTTCTATCATTCTTTAATATAAGATTTTTAAAATATGTTTATATTCTAAAGCACTGTTGCCCTTGGCTGTCACATTTCTTAGTTTGATAAATATGTCAAGTGTTTGTAGGCTAAGTTCTTTGGTCTCCCATTATGCAAATTTATTTACATCAATTAAACTTCTGCATTATAATGTTATAATCAGTGATAGCTTTTCCTTTATCCATTTCTCATTTTGAAGGGGTCAGGTTGGGGTTATTTTAATCAAATGCTGTATTTTTCATTTTTATTTTTTACTACTTTGTATTAGGCTGCTAGGTGCAGTGCTGGACCTAGAGTCAGGAAGACCTGAGTTCACATCTGGCCTCAAACACTTACTAGTTGTGTGAACCCAAGACAAGTTACTTAACCTCTTTTTACTTCAGTTTCCTCACCTGTAAAATGGGGATAATAGTAGCACTTACCTCCCAGGGTTGTTGTGAAGATCAAATGAGATAATATTTGTAAAAAGGGCTTAACACAGTGCCTGGTATATGGTAGGTGTTATGTAAATGCTCATTCCTTTCTCCTCACCCTCCCTCACTTTTGTATTTTCAGGTTTGTTTGGTTTTTTTCTAACCAGTCAGTGCTGTCATTTTTAAACTTCTTTTTAATTAACAAAAATTCACTTCTTTCCGTCCCCAAAAAGTTGTCTAAAATTTGTCTCTGAGTTCATTTCTCTGTGAGGAGATGAGTAGTCTATTTCATTATGAGTCCTCTGGAATTGTAATTAGTTGTTACTTTTATCAGAATTCCTGATTTTCAAAGCTGTCTTTACAACTTATTATTTATTTTGTTTTCCTGTTTCTTCTTACTTTACTCTGCATGAATTTGTACAAGTCTTCCCAGACCTTTCTGAAACCATTCTCTTCATTTCTCATCTTTATTCTTGTTTCTTGCTTTGTATTAATTTTGACTTTTTTTTCCTCTAAGATGTAGGTGGTTTGACTTTACAGAACTGGTCCAAGAGTGACTTCTACATCTTTAATTAGGCATTTGCTGTCTGTCAAAATAAAATTAGTTTCATTTTAGGACATGCTTTCCATGACCAGAGCTGCCAAGTTTTTTTTCTTAAAGAAATGTATTCCAGATATAGAAGTGTGAGATTTCTTTGATGACTAGAAGTGTTTGACCTCTCTAACTGCATATTCCTCAACCATATTTTCATTTTTTATCATTCTCACTGATGCTTACCTTTTTATTGAAAGGCACTGAGTAATAAAGTATATATTGATTTAATTTGAAAGGTCTTATCACATTCTTCACAGAAATTCTGTCTTTTTATCTTCTACAACAGATATGGGAATATAAGCTGCAGTCATTTCCATTACAATCCCTTTTGCAAATACTTATCACCAGTACTGCAACATGAGATGACCAAGTATCCCTTGAATTGGTGTTTCTTTGACTACACAAATTGTGGTATATGAATCAATCAATAGGCATTTATTAGGCACTTGCTATGTGCCAGGCACTGGGAATATGAAAAAACAGAGCAACCTTTACCCTTATGGAGGCTAATTTGGCTAGACCACAGAGAAAAGGAAAATTTGGAATAAGGCTGGAAGCATAGTTTGGGGCCAGGTCATAAATAGCTTTAGATACCAATCCTAGACATTGTATTTGATCCTAGAGATAATATAGAGCCACTAGAATTTATTAAAGAGGTGTGGAGGTAGGCAGGGCAGAGGGAGAAGTCTAAGTGTCCAACTGGCAGTTGGTGATGTGGGATCAGAGAGGAACCAGAGCTGGAGTCATCTGCACAGAAATCCTTGGGAATGATGAAGTCACCAAGTGAGAGAGCATAGAGAAGGGGGCTCAGAAAAAAGGCCTTAGGACACAACTACTTTCAGGGGGTGTGCTTTGTTTGTCCTGCATTCTCAGAGGACCAATGACCTCAGGAGGGGTGATGTCTTGACTTGCAAGTGAGTTGGAGTTAAGTGAAGCAGAGATGTGCATTCTCTCCTCCAGGGTCATTGGAGTCCAATGGCAAGACATGTCAAGACAACTGCAAGTGACCCAGCATATATGGTGGTGATGATGATCCAGCAAAGGAGATTGAGCGTGGTCAGAAAGGAGAGAATGTAGAGAAGAGGCTAACATACAGAAGGAAGAAACATAACAAAACATTACTGTGCTTTAAGAGGATAACGTGAACATTCAGAGGATCATCAGAAGACTTATTTGAACTGCTTCAGTATTCTGAACTAGGAAAACAATATATCTACAACAATATATTTGTAAATGCAAATAACAAAAATAAATATAACACCAGGAAATGTCAATAGCCAAGCTTAACCCCAGAATATAACTAAGAAAATACATCTTCTTCCATTCTTTGTGGTGTCTGGTGGCAGCCTACAGTTGTAGAGTATTGCATGTATAGTCAGGCTTGGTTGATAGGTTGATTTTGTTGAACAACTTTTTTCTTTTCTTCTTTTTTTATCATAAAAGGTAGGGATTTTAAGAGCAATATTCTGGAAACAAAGGTGATGTAAAAACAAGATGAAATTTTTAAAAAGGAATTCTGCCTTTGGATACCCAATAAAACCAACTCTACAGACTCCTTCATTTGTCTCTCTAAGAACCTGTGAGTCATCCTTGCTCTCTGGACTCCACTTGGACTGTCCTCTCCATTCCCTCCACACAAGAACATTGGACTCTGTCCCTGTACCACCTTGGGCTGTGAAAGGCCAGCTCTGGCCTTAAGCTACTTGGATATAGATGTCCACAGAAATTCCCAGACATCTCCAGCTATCCTATGTGTACTGTCTCCTCTTTCCAAATTTCCTTGATATATTGCTTTTCCTTGTTAGAATATAAGCCCTTTGAGGACATGGACTGTCTTGCCTGCTTTTATTTTTATTCTCAGCACTTAGCACAATGTCTGCCACATAGTAAGTTAATAAATACATAAATAAGTTAATAAATTATATGTATATAAATATGTTGTGGACATAAGCATATACAAACACATATGTGTATATGAATACATATGGGAGTATGTATACACATATAGTACACAGTAAGTCCTTAATATATTTTATATGTATATAAATATATGCACATATATACAAATATGTACATCTACATACATGTACTTATAGGCATATTATATATATACAGATATTTAGCTATAACTGGTTTTATTTGTTTCCTGGTTTCAAGAATGTCAGATACGATTCAGTTTCTATATTAGTATATCCATTCTGCTGTCAGACAGAGATCTCAAATTTAGAATAGTCACTCCCGTTAATGCTTATAGATGTAAGGCTGGGTCTTCATAGGACTGAGAGCTGCTTTGTATTTTTCTTTGTTACATGGTTTGTCATAACCAAAAATTCATCACCAAGTGGCCAGCCTGTTGCTAATAAAACTCTTTGTACTGAGCTAGGCTAGCCCTCAGAAAGCAGTTTGTAACTGGAACTATACTTAAAACACTGTAAAACCTGCTAAAGGTTGTACTTGATTGGCCTAGCCTTCAAAAGCCAAGTGCCTCAAACCCAGCCTTTCTCTCAAACCTGATGTTTATTATTTTTACTTTGCACAGTTCCTTGAATACAAAGGTAATTATCCACCTTACCTCAGCCACCTGTAGCCTTAGACACATAATTTAATCTTTCTGGGTCTCCATTTCCTCATCTATAAAAAAGGTTGGACTAGGTGACTTTAAAGGTCCCTTCCTGCTTCAAATGTATGACCCTATAATTTGAGGCCAAGCTTATGTAGAAGAGATAATAACTGGGAAAGGTCCCTAGTAAAAACAAACTAGATACCTATTCTAGGAAGTCATTGAGAGGTTGTCAACAAAGAAAAGAAGAAAAAGGCAGCGCCACTCCCTAAGTTATGCCTGACTCTTCTTGCTTGAGTTGACATTTCGAAGTTCATTCTCCCATAAAGGATTATCCTTCTGCCCTCATGTTTGTATGTGATGGCAACATCTCCAAAGTGCAGCCAGCATGCCATTTCTACATATGGCCAGAATGTGTTAGCAGTAGGCAGTCTAAACCTGTGTTTAGACAGGAACAAAGGCAGTTTGATCTTGGCTGACTTTGTGAAAAAAAAAAATAGTATAGGCAACAGAATGGCTGGCTGGTCCTGTTTCTGTTCCCAGTGCTGGTTCAGGGGGCCCCTAGGATCTCTTTTATCCCAATGCTTCTAGTCCTGGTGGTCAATCACAACCCCTTACTGCCCCTGGATGCTGGAATGAATCTCATATCTGCTCCCACTGCTGCTGTGCTCCTGCCTAGCGCCCACCCAATGTCTGCAGACCTCTTTGTCTTTCTCAGCTGCCCTGGGCAGGAAAAATGACTTGCTGCAAATTTTTTTTTGGCTTTTCCAATCAGTATTTGGTATAGTATGTTTTTTTAAGTTGTTGTAGAGGAGGTGTGTTGGGTAAGCTGGGCAAAAATGCTGGCCCTCACTCCTACATTTTAACTCCACCTCCCTTAGAACAAAGTATAAAGATTATATAAAACAAACTTGTTACAATGCCTTCCCTCAGGGTGGTCTCCAATAGATTCTCTCTGTTCACCGGCTCTCAGATGGCTTTATGCTCTATATGTGGGCAAAGCAGGGAACCTCTTTCCTGTATGAGGGAACCCAACTCCTAATTTACTCCATTTCTGGCCTACCTACCATGTTGCCTAAAATTCCCACTATTATAGTCACTCCTCTCAGAGTAAAGGTCTTAACCTGGAGTCCACAGATTTCAAGGAGGAAAGGGACTCTGAACTTGGAAGTATTATTTTAACAACTGTATTCTGATATAATTGGCTTCCTTTGCAAACCTACATTTTGTTATTATATATTTAAAAACATTCTAAGAAGGCATCCATAGGGTTCATTGGACTGCCAAAGAGTCTGTGACACAAAAATGGTTAAGAATCCCTGGCATATTTCCCCCAGAAGATTTCTATTTAAATGTAGAGTAAAAGAGGGCATGGGGAAATTATTTCATTAACTTATTAGAATTCACCAAGCAAATTTGCTCCTTAGTTCCCTTGTCAGGTGACCTAAAAGACCTGGATACACTATAGCTACTTTTATGGCTGGGAAGTACCAGGGAGCATATGTCCCATCCCAGCCTCTGAAAGAGAATGGGGCTAACTGTGATTCAGGGCATTCCACAGGCCCCAAGGGAAGAAGTCTTCTAGGAAAAGGCTCTAAGAGTGACCAAAGCCTGTGCAGTGCAAGCCAGAGTTCATGGGAGTGCCAAATCCAAAGACAGAACCGGGAAGTCAGCAGAGTATATCAGGGCAAACTGCACAAAGGGGAACGGTAAGTTTGTGCACAAAATGCTAGTTCATCCTTCCTTGGGGATCGTTTCCCTAGAAATCCAAGGCATTGCTTAGCAAAAAACATTGTTGAAAAACCTCTGCCAACCCTGGGGGATACACACTATGTACTGACTCTCACATTCTTTCCTTAGGCCTTTGACCCTAGGTATGTCAAGCCCTCTATCTCCTCCATGAGTTTAGATGGATTTAGATCCATCACCATGTATTCACCAACCTAAATGTCCCACCCCCATCCCCTAGTGTCCTGCCCTTCCTCATCACAGGACTTTCTAGAGTAGGACCCCAATCACTTAATACTTCCCAGAACTATGGCTACCAATCCCTCCTACTTCAAACCTGATCCCTGTGATTCAGGGCCATCATATATCTATGAAAAATAGCCTGTTATTACTCCCATCATTCATTCCTCAGCACAGAAATCTTCAGTGGCTTCCCATTGCCTGTGGGAGAAAAGTCAGATACCTGGCCTGGTATTCATGGCAACATGATTTTGACCTACTTTTTTAGATTTATTTTCTATTATTATTATTCCCCTTACACACTCTATGTGCCAACCAAAGTGTCCCACCTTGAAATCAATATTCAGTCTTCAGTCTGGGTGACATTGCTGTCTGGCCTTGTCAGAAGGCACTCTCCAGTTCTGGAATTACACAGCTTTTCCTGATTCCTCACCTTCACTCTGCCCCTCCTCTCAATTGTTAATGTTTTCTCTCCCTCCTCAAATTCCTTTGCAATTATCTGTTTGTGTATATCTTACACCCCCTTGGTCACATGTAATCTCCTGCAGTGCAGAGATTATCTTATGTTTGTCTTCATATCCCCAGCACACAGGCTGCTGTTAGTAAATGTTTGTGGAACTGAATTAGCATAAAACTAATCTAAGCGTCATTAACCTGGCATCTATGAACTTTTAAGCTTAGCTTAAAACAGCACTAAGACTTTTGGGACATACTGTATAGATGAAAGTGTATAGACATAGAAACTACAAACTGGTTGGGTAACTCTATGTAATATTTCAGACAGGCCCATATAGTCCGCAACTGGGGAGACAAGGCAGAGGTGGTACGTTGTCCATTGAGTCTCATCTCACCAGGGGATGGCCTCTAGGTACAAAGAGAATGCAGAAGTCTACCAGAAACTGACCCTTCTTCCTCAAGTTTATACCAGCATAGGGAGTAATTAACTGAGCTTAGATATCCAATACTGGCAAGTACTTAGAAGGTCTAGTCACAGAAGAATTTTAGAAAAGTTTTATATTATAGGAGAGTCTGTCACGGTGCCAAAAACTGCCTTGAGTTCCTAGCTCTGGAATTCTTTTTTTTTTTTTGTCCCATACCCTTACGTGAAGCATATGGATCTCTTTTCAGAATATGTCATTAAAGGCATAAAATAAGACATATAGGGTTACCTTGAAATACAGTTTTATATATATATATATTTGTATTTATACATTTGTATTATGCAAGTAAGATACAGAATATATATCAAATGTGTTCTATGTAGATATACTCTATATAATGTATATAATTGGTGAGTACATATATTTGTATTTTTTTAAAAGTTCATGGAACCCAGGTTAAGAGACCCCTGTCTTTGAGGAATCCACCCACTTTATTATTAAAAATAACTGTTTAGCGTTTACGTAGTGATTTAAAGTCTGCTAAGTGCTTTACATGTATGTCTCACTGAATCCTCACATCAACCTTGTGAGGTCAGTGCTATTATCATCTCCATTCCCTTCCCCCATATCAGACAGCTAATTAGTAAGTGTTTGAGGCTGCATCTTACTTCGGGCCTCCCTGACTCCAAGTCCAGGACTCTATCTACCATGTCAGTATAGGGAATACTTGCCACAAAGTGAGGATTAGCCCTGCAGGAATCCTGTCCTGCCAAGAAAGATGTGACAAAGGGCACTATGGAATAAGCTGGAGAGTACGAGGAAGCAGAAATCCCATGACTTTCTGTCCACCCAGTGAAAGAATCTGGGGACTCACTTCTGCCAACTGGGAGGGCAGAGGACTCCACCCACCTATGGAGCCATTTATTCACTTACTGCAAGCCTGAAAATCCTTCCCAAAATGTGGTCAGCTCCTTGGAAATCAGCTTTAGCTTCTACTGCACTACTGTAGTCTCTGTGACCCTCAATTGGAGAGCTGGCTGGGTAGCAATCAGCCTGACCATTGTCTGAACCACAAGGTCATGGAAAGACTGGGGGGAGGGCTGAGTGGTGGGTGGCACAGAAAGACATAGGACAATAATAACCCACACTTAATGATTTAAAGTTTGCAAAATGGTTCTTTCATAACCCTGTGAGATAGGAAGTACAAAATTATTACTCCCTTTTACAGATGAGAAAATTGGATTTCTTGCCCATGATTATAGAATTATAAAGAGTCTGAAATGGGATTTGAACTCAGGTCTCATGACTCCAAGTCTAGAATTTTATCCATTTTGCCACACCCACTCTCATTTTATCAAATGGGTATAGGGTAATAAATACCAGTGATTATGGGCAATCAACAGAAAAAGAATTCTGTGTGGTCCAAATCATGATTAGAGGGTAAAACCAGAGATTATGTCAGTTTAAACCAGAATTCATCAGACTACTAAATCCAAAGGATGAGGCAAGAGGTGGGACAAAGACCACAGAAGCAGTGCCAAAGTTGGGGAATCAGCCAGATTATGTAAGGGCAAAAAGAAACAGCAACAGACTTTAAATGAGAGAAAGGAGGCATCATGTGCCAGGCAAGTCAGACCACCATCACTACCTCGACCACCATTTCCCCTCAGATCCTAATGGAGATAGCACCGAACCTTGAGCTCAAGAGCCTTGGGAATAGCCATAACCCCCAAACACTAGATTTGCTTCTAGCCCAGACCTCACAGCAATAACTGAGGGGAAAAATCTTGGAGAAGGGGCCAACCTTTCTTACCTTTACCAGTGACATCTACCACTAAGTCAGATAGGCACAGGAACCCTGGGAATAGAAATACTTCCCAGGCTTCTGGTGCTGCTTCTAGCCCAGCCCTCCTAGCCATCATCCAGGAAGGCAATTCCCATGCAGAAGGGATCAGTCACCTCCCAACTGCCACACGCAGCTCAGGCAGGTCAGTCTAGATGAAGCAGAAAGGCCACCCAAGGGAAAGAGAGGAGGTAGCATGTGCCTGTCAAGTCTAATCATCACCACAACCTTGACCAGCATTTGCCCTCAGATCCTGATGGAGGCCACCCAGGACCTTGGGAAGAGACCAGTGCTTTCAACCATCATCCTAGAGAGTCATACGAGTAGAGAAACAGCCTGGCATTTGCTTTGTAGGTGCTATAGCTACAACTATTTAAGACACAGAAAAGAAAGTTCTTACCATCAAAAGTTCTCAGAAACAAATTATTTTATCAATAGAAATGGTATTAAAGAGGCATTGATATCTTCTTTCCACTGCACCCTCAGGATGATGGGACTTCTGTTTGCAGCAAAAATCTTCCAATGTGTTGTTTCCCCCGTTACAACGTGCATTCCTCGAGAGCAGAGATGTCTCATTTTTGTCTGTATCCCTGGTGCATTACACATAGTAAGTAGTTAATGAATACTTCATTCATTAATCCAGATATATTACAACAGGAAACTATAAGCATTGGGGAGCCAATGATTTGTTCCAAACAACTTGCATACCTAAAATAGCCTTCCACAATGAAGATGGCATTCTACTCTCCTTATGTCACTGTGTCTCCATGGCATGAGACTAAATATTTGCTACTAACCTGGGTAGCAAATGGGTGGCTTGAGGGCACTGAGTGGGTGGAAAGAGCTCTGTCCCCAAGACTTCCTTCTATGTAATTTTGCCCAAAGGCTTAATAGGCTTTCCCCAGCCACATGGACCTCTTCCATTGCTCCCTCTTTTCAGCTTATCTTCTTCAGCATGAAGAGGCCCCTTTCAAGGTAGCCACTAAACCCATCAATTTGCAGCATGTCCTCATCCTACTGCTTGGGACTACATAATTAAACTGGTAAATGATAGGGAAGAGACTCGAATAGCAAACTACTAAGTCTGGATGCTGATGAAAACCAAAAAATCTGGGTAGAGCAGGCACTGTCCTGAATCCATAGATGTGGGTCTGGGAAAGATGAAACCATCAGGAGTAGCTAGTTTTAAATCACAGACTTCTCTAGCTGAGAAGTAATCTAATCTATTCTTTTATCTAATCTAAACTTGAGAGCTATCTTGCAATTTTAGAAGAGTCCTACTAGCCTCCTACTACTAGCCTGGTAGGCACCTAACCATAGAAAATCAACTCATTCTTAGGGGAATATCTACCCTGAAGCTTTTTACAAAGATATAGGAGACATACTTTGAAATTTGGGGAAAAAGTTCTCTTACTCTCATGCAAATGTAATTATTATGTCCTTTAATCCTTAATTTAAACAGAGTCTATTTGTTCTAGGGGGTTATAACAGGAAATTTCTAGTCCAATCGCATCACCAATGTTTCATAACTTCATGACCCCACTCTCACATTCTCAATGGCTCCATTTCCTTATTGGTTTATTACATTTGTTTAGATATGATTTTCTCATTATTGATTATAACTTGGTTAAATGTCAAGTCTAGGCTGATATCCAAAGCACTGGCCTACAAATTATTAGCAGCTGAAGGCAACCCTAAATCTTTTACATTAAAAACATTACTTGTCGCTTAATGTAAATGTAACACATATTATTAAAAAGGAATTTTGCTACTAGATCTTCTTTCCTCAGAGGGCATAGAAGCTGATGGGATCCAAGTACCCCCAGATAGCAGGTTCATAAAAATTAAGTAGGGAAAGAAATATAAAGGATAGGAAGCATTTATTAAATGCTTATTGTGTTAGGCACTACCTTAAGTTCTATACATGTTATCTGATTTGAGTTTCACAGTAGGTTCTATTATTATCCCCATTTTGTAGTTGAGAAAACTGAGGCAGGGCTCAAGTGACTTGCCCAGCACTATTTCTGAGGCCAGACTTGGACTCGGGTCTTCCTGATTTCAGGTCCCCTTTGCTTCCTACTTGCTTCCTGGAAGTTTTCTTGGAAGAAATATCATACTCCAAGCACACTGGCAAAAAGGGGGGCAAGACACAGCCCCTTGTGTCTGCTCTGTGTGGATTCATCATTTGTGAAAGTCTGCAGGTGAAGAAAACTACACGTCCTGAACATATTCTGAGTTGTTATCAGGACTCTTTACAGAGTTTATGGTCAATTACATTTTTTTTCTGGGTACAAACTGTGGCCAGGTAGAGGGGTAAAGGCTAGAGAGTTTCTCAAGTTTCCTTTACTATTTTTTCCTTGTCAACTGCATCAGCAGTTGATAGGAGTTACTGATAGCAGTTAAGGAGTTACTACTACCTGCAGGGAACTGTGCAAGGTCTGGGGCATAAAAGGTGCTTTAAGATGAGGGCTCCATCACCAAGATGAGGAAACAGGACATCAATATAAGCAGAACAGATACCCTGCGTGCTGCAGGAACACAGGTCTGTTACTTGTTCAAAAAGCTTCAGTATCTCCAAATATGAATGAATGAACAAAACAATTCTTAAATACTTACTGGGTGCAAAGGCACTAGGGATAAAATAGGAAAGTTTAAACTCCTCTGCTTGCATTTAAAGCTATTCATAATCAGGCTCCAGCTGACTTTTCCAGACTTTTTCACATGTTCTTGGTGTTGTTCATCCTTCGTTTCTGAAGAGGACCAGACATCCCAAGGTGATGTCTTGACTCATGCCTGGATTGGATTTAAGCGAGGCAGAGTTGCACAGTCATCAGCCTCACTCTCTCTTCCAGAGTTATCGAAATCCAGTGGTAAGACAAAAGTCAGAATGACTGGGGATGGCCTGGGATGCAGCGGATAACTGGCATCTTCAATGCTTGACCAAGCTCTAAGCATTCCCTAGTGCCTGCTTCAACTGCCTTCATGGCCGTTACAACAAATAGGGGACGTCTTCACACAGACATCTCCCTAACTCACCAATGGAAACTTGTTGGTTACCCTCAACCTGACTGAGCTTGGCAACTGAGATTTTACCTGGGTGTGGCCACCAGGCATGCTCCGGCTTCTTGGGGTCACAGGTAAGACTAAAGGTGGATGAATAGCCCTGAAAAGGACTCAGCAGCCCTCCTGGAGCATCCTATACACACTCTACTCTGCAGTCAATGAGGCCTACCATCGTCCCTCTCACCTCCATACCTTTGCACAGACTACTTCCCATGCCGGAAAGCTCTTCTCTTAAAATCCTTAGGTCTGAGATCAAAAACCATTTCCTACTCAAGGCCTTTCTTGATCTTCCTCCTTCCACCAAACACTGAATTTACTCTGTATTTATTTTGTATGTAACTGGTGATTGCTTCCACATGCATATGTCTGTCCTTTCTACCCCAGTAGTGCACCTTGAGGGGGCAGATTCATCTTGGTATCCCTAGTACCCTGCACAGAACCTGATACATAGGAGGCATTTAATAAAAGATGGCTGACTTTGAATTTATTGAAATAATTAATAAGTATTTCACAGGAAAATGTGACAAGCTGGGACATAAAATAGAAAGACAGGAGGGTGAGACCTATGCTCCTGGCAGAGGAAATGGCTGGTAGGTAATGCCGTGTAGTAGAACATGCGATGGATTTGGAGTCAGAAGACTTGCAAGTCTCAGAGCTAACACTCACTAGATGGATGACCCAGGGCCTCAGGTTCTTCATCTGTAAAATGGGACAATGACTAATGATACTTCATAAGATTACTATGAAGAAAAACACGGTAAAATTGAAAGAATAACAGAGCGGTGAGTTATAAGTCATTTGGTGTGAACTGCATAAGCACAGAGGCATCACTTGTTGTCTGACTCTTTGTGCCACCATTTGGGGTTTTCATACTGGAGTGGTTTGCCATTTCCTTCTCTGGCTCATTTTACAGATGAGGAAAGTGAGGCAAACAGGGTTAAGTGACTTCCCCAGGGTCACACAACTAGGAAGTGTCTGAGGCTAGATTTGAACTCAGATCTTCCTGACTTCAGACCCAGTGCTCTATCCACTGTGCCACATAGCTGTCTCAGCATAAAAAACAGCTTCACTATGCCTGGGGACCCTCAGGAGGGGGAAACCACATAACAACTGAAATAACTATACTCACATGTCTATGCAGACTGAATTTTCATATCCAAAAAACTATAGAAAGGACTAGGATTTTAGTATTTAGGCATACCAGTTACTACTACTACTGGCGTTAGTTTCTCTCCAGCTTGTTGGAAGTTCCAAAGGGTTTCCTGGACATTCTTTACCACTTGGCTCTTTGAGAGCCACATGGTTCACCACATGATGGTGAAAGGTCTTCCTTCGCTGCCAGTTTCAAATAAGGGATTAAAGCCGAAAAGCAAAGCAGAAAGTATCACCTATTAAAAAAAAAAATCAAACCAATAGGATTTATTTGACTTTTGTTTCACAGTAAATACAATAAGAACACAATGTAAACAGTGATATGTGAAACAACAAAGCAACCAGGACCAGGGAGAGGACAGCATGGACAGTGTCCTTGCCTCAATACTGTTCCGCCTGCTTCCTGATTTCATTTGCAATATGAATCACACAGTTTAAAACATTGGGAAGATTAAAGCCAGAACTTGTTTAGATTCAGTGACATACCAGAGGGCCTCTAAAATCCAATGATACTGTACAGAAGATGCCTGTCTATTACAAAAGATTAAAGCTAGACATGTCTGTTAGAACCCACCAAACAACATTAAATCCATTTACTCAAGACATTTAGTGGAAGAGCATAAGAATATAGCAATGCATAGACTTTTAATGTGTGAATGGACTGTCAGATTAAACTCTTTCTCTCCCCCCTCCCCATGCTGGGGGAGTGGGGGTGGGATAGGGAAACTATGAGAATATATGAAAACTGGAGTTGCCTAATATCAACTTGAATATTTTAGGCCCCATACAATCTTCACCTTCACTATACCTGCATTAAATGCACAGCTGAGTGCCACCTGTCTCCCCAGGAGGTTTCTTACCAATGACTATTCTCCCCTACTCCCAAAGTTGTGCTAGTCTTCCAGATGCTTTTCCTTTCATCCCCAGGAGCAGAATAATATAATGGAAAGAGGAACTAGTCTGGATGGCTAAAGCTTTGGGCTCTAATCTGAGCTCTGCTGAGGTGTGGGACTTTGGCAAGTCACTCAGACCCTCATTTAGTTTTAATTTTCTCTGCTATAAAATGAGGGTCTTGGAACAGATCATCTTTAACATCTCTTCAAGTGCAAAGAGTCTATGGTTATAAGGATTATGTAGAAGTCAAAGACTTATCCCCCTCCCAAGCCTCTGCATCTGGGAAAAACGACTCAGCTAAATTCAGGAGATACGACCTTGGTTTAAAGTAAAAGTGCTTTTAAGTTTGGTGTTCAGTTAAACATAAGTATGGCAAGATACTTATGGTGGGAATATCCATTACCTATGAATATTCCAAAAGGTTAAAATTATCTCTTACTAGTAATGGTCAGAAGGCATGAACAGCTTTCAAAAACAGAAATCCAAGCTAGCAACAACCATGTTCCAAATCACTAAGAAAATGAAAACTGAAAACTCTGAAATTCACCTCACACCTGGCAACCCAGAAAAGATGATAAAGGATGGAAATGTCAGTTATGGAAGGGACCCTGGAAAGCCAGGCACCCTAATACACAATTGCTACAATTGTGAGATTGGTCCAACTGTGCTGGAAAACAATTTGGAATTATCTGATAAAAATGACCCAGAGATCCCATTCCTATAGGTAAATATCCCAAGGAAAATAAAGAACGGAGGGGGTCTCATATATGCCAAAATGTCACTTGGCAGAATTTTTTGTGGTTGTGGAAAGCTGAAAACAATGTCAACGCCCAGCAATTGGGGAATGGTTGAACAACCATTTAATATATCAGTATAATGGACTATTATTGCACCCTAACAAATGACAAATATGATGAATTCAGAGAAGTACAGAAAGATTTGTAAGAACTGACAGAGTAAAATAAGTAGAACCAGAAAAGTAGTTTAAGTTATTATACTTACATGAATAAAAGAACATTAAATAAAATTGGATGTTAACATCAAGCCGAATCAATAATAACTTATTAAGCACTTACTATGTGCCAGGCACCATGCTAAGTTCTGAAAATACCAATACAAGCAAAAAGAAAGACAGTCCATCAAAGAGTTTTCATTCCGATGAGAGAAAACACACAAAAGGAGGCTGACAGAGTGGTGAGGAACCCACAAGGGGGTATGGATTCTGGAGAACCCATGCTTAGGCTGGGCACTTTTCTTAAAATGGGAGGAATCATTCAACTAGAGGAAGAAGCCCCAGGGGCAGAGTGGAGTTGTAATGATCAGTCTTAGCTCTGCAGAAAAGATGGAGACACATCGTGTAGTTTTCATTGGAGAGATGGAAGAAGCATAAAGTGCTGCAGACAATGTCAAACCTGGTCTCTGTTGGTTTTGGTGAACTCTTTCTCTTTTGTTTCAAAGAACAAGAGGAGGATATACAGAAATGATGTGGCAGAAACAAAAGACACCAATAAAACTTTAAAAAATAAATGAAAGGATGTGAATGATTTCAGATCAGATTAAATCTACTGGATATAAAACAGACACTGAATACCGGTGTGACAATGTTGCTCCGCGCCACCAAGTCAGAAGTTAAAATTGGGTGGTCAAAGGACTTTTGTGCAAACAGCAATTAATCCACCAAGAATAGGTTCTCATATCTAGTCATCCTCAATCCAGAAACATTAAACAAAATTGAAAGCCTTCTCTTCAATTGTGTCTAACAGTCCTTACCCGACAAACAACATGCAATCTATAGAAACAATTTTTTTTTTATCATCCCAATGACTGGACCAGTCACCCCAGAAGGGCAACCACCCTTCTGCTAGATGTTGATTCTGTTTTAGGAATGCTCACCTTGGCTCCCATCACACTTCTCCCTTCAAACCTGTTGCAAAGACACGGATGCCTTTTCATTTATGTGTGCCCAGGGATAGCCCAATTAGATGACAAGTTCCCTGAGGCCAAGAACTATTTTAAACTTCTTTGTGTCTCCTTCCATCAGGTACTTGTAGCACTGTACCTTGCACAGAGAAGGTGCTCAATAAATATTTGTTGGTTTGACTGTTTCAATGCACCAGTATCCAAAGGGGGAGTGCTATTTCTGATGCATGTCCTGAATTAGGCTTTTTGTGTTTTATACTTCATCAATGCAGACTAAAACCACTCTATACCTTAAGGGATCCTATGCATAAATATGGCCCCCAAAATCCATCCCCTTGTGCTTTCTGATGATGAACACAGTCTGCTGTTAGGACCATACGATTTAAGCTAGGAGTTCCTGCAGGAACCTGGCCATGTGACCATGGCCTTGGAGAACTGTGGGATATCTCCTGGACAAGATGAAACAGCAACATAATAGGTTTGTGCTTTTTTCCATTTAATTCCTCCCTCTGAACTGCTTAACTTACTAGCACATGCCTAAGTGTGCAACGACATAGAAGTGTTACAAGGTCTACATTGCGTCTACCTAAGTGGTCCTTTTAATATGGATTATAATAATCCTTTCAATAATGTTGGCAGAAGGCAAAGGCCTTACCTCAAGATGTTTTTAGCTCTTGGCCAGGCTGCTATGATGCTAACATGGGCAAAGAAACTTAAAGGTAGGAGCCTCAGAAGGACCTAAAAGGAGCCTACACTCAATTCTTTCCATGTCACTTGTAAATCTTGTCTTCTATCCAGACCTGTCGTTTCTTAATGCTTCTGCTCTGTCTCAGATAGTCTCTGAAGTAAGCAACTAATTATGCCTCCTTTCATCAGCTCTTTTTTCCTCTCTGAGATTTGATCCCGCTGAGAAGCCACTGTTTCTAGGATGTGGAATGGAAATGTCAGAAAATTAATTTACCTCACTAGTAGATACTAGAAATTAGCATTCTTAAGGATTTTTGGCACCTTATTTAAACCTAAAGTTTAGGAACACTACTTACACTGACCCCGTGGGGCCCAGCAGAGGAATCTAACTCAACAATGTACTCTTTGTTCTCCTGAGACAGGGGAGTCCACAGCTATCGAGGGAGCTGCCCAAACAACACCAAAACAGATACTCCCACACACCACGAATACAGCCTGGAAGGCATAGCTTTGTCCCAGTAGTCTGAGTCATGGGCAACCACACCCAAACTCATACCCAATAAAATCACCTCCTTAAAATGGAAAGTTCCAACATTCATCTGAACCCCCTCCTATCTTTCAGGTCCTATTTTCATAGTTGGATTGAAAACCATCCCCAACGGTCATCTGGCTCTTTCTAATTTTCCAGCTCTGCTTCTCTGAGTGCCATATACAGGTACTGTCTTTGCCATACCACCAAAGTACCCGGAAGGATTTGCTTCTCAGTGGAGTCACTAGAGATGCTCTGAAGACTCACTTCTCGCCTCCGCTTCCTGCCTCCCCCTCCTTCCCCATGCTCTCTTCAGTTATATCTTTTTTCTTTCTCTCAGAGTCTGCGAGAAACTTTGTCCCTCAATCACTTCCTCCAGAGTCTGCTATGGATTCTACAAAATACATTTCTTAAAACAATGACATCATCTAGAGAATTAAAATTAAGCACTTTTCCCCAAATATTCCTCATTCATTTAGCATTCAAGGGAATGTACACTGCTTCAACTTATAGAAACTCCATAAATTCACACTTTAAAAAGGAAATGAAAGAATGGAACTTATGGGTAATTACAAAAGAATAAAAGTTAGGTCACAGTTCCACAAAAGTTTGCCTCCTTCCTGAGCTACATCTCCAGGACAGACATCCTGGTCTTGTGAACAAAGTCACGTGGATGGGTGTTTGGTTGTTCAGATTCCATGGCTGAGAATAAGCATGAGGAAGAGTGCTAGGAGATGCCAAACAGAAGCCCCAGAGGAAGGAGAGTTGTTGAGGATTTCTCTGGTGTTCGGCTATGGCAGAAGAGAACCGCTGAACTGAGCCAACCAGCCCACAGCTTTCCCAGTCTTCCTGACAGTTAGCTTTATTCTTTTTTCAGTCTCACAAATAACTGACCAGAAAAAAAATACGTTTACAGGTATTGTAGGAGAAGTCTTCCACTGCAAAACCCACGCTGCTCCAGTTCACATGATACAGGCAAGAACTGAGAGTGTGGGATTAACTTTGAATAGCCTGAGGCACCTAGATTCCAGTATTCTTGTTGGAAAATCTTTATTGTGAATATTACAAGTGATGATTGGAGAAAATGACGCTGTGGAGCCACTGGTTCTCTGGGACCACAGGTGTGCTGTTAAGCACCAGTCTTCTTCCTGGCTTGCTTTCCTTTCCGGGGCTTGAGGATGCTGTAACTGACATACACTGTATGCTTTTCTGACAGGAACGGAATGTAGAATGCTCGCAGCAGTTTTGAAGATCTGAAAAATTAGAAAGGTAAAAATGAGGAGAGAATTTTATCATTCAGCAGATTAACCAGAAATGACAAAAAAATTTTCCAATGGTACCCAAGATGATGATGGGAAAGAAATCAATAAATCATTATTAAGCACCTACTACGTGCCAGGCTCTAGGGAAGGAAAGACAAACATAAACAGTCCTTGTCCTGAAGGAACTTTCATTCGATCTGGAGAAAAAACATGTATACATATAGATAGATACAAACTAAAAGGTCATGTGGGGAAACAAGGCACTAATGGCTAGAGGAATCAGGAAATGCCTCATGTAACTGGCACTCAAGCTGCATTCTGAAGCAAGCGAGGAAAGACTCCACAAGATGGAGGTGAAGAAGGAATCATTCCAGACCTAGGGAATAGTGTAGCCCGAGGCCAAGGCTAGTGAGAAAAGAGATGGAATATTGTCGGTAAGAGAGTGTTTGTACTGTGTAATGTGGAGTAACAAGTGAGAAGGTACGCTTAAGCGCCAATAGAGGAGTTTGTATCTTATCCTAGAAATAATCCTCTTAGGCCTTTATAAAACAAAACAAGACATTACTATGGTCAAGAAGGCATTCCCAGAGCAGTAGCAGAATTTATTACCCAACAAGATGGTGTTAAGTGACCTAATCAAGATCTTTCTCTTTACCTACCCTTTCCAAAAACCAGCTACTCCAAGGACTCTGTCATCTCTTTTCAAACAGCCTTTATGGGTTGATACTAATTTTGTACTAGGTTGTCAGAGAGAAGTCCTAGCTCAAATGAAAAAGTTTACAATGACTAATATAACTTCATGACATTTTTATGGTCAAGGCAAAAAGAAACTAGAGAAGTCCAGTCCTCAATTGGCACTTATGTTCCTCAGGAATTAAGGACACCTGTGCGGTGAATTTTGTAAGGCTCTTTTGAGTACAGGACTGAAATCAAGTCTCTAGACACCTTGACACTAGGGTTTGTAAAAGCCTCCTCACTGGTTTCCCTGCCTCAAAAGTCTCTCTCCTCTCCAACAGAGCCTCCCCTCAGTGGCCAAAATGATTTTTCTAATGCACATATCTGACCATGCCATTCCTTAATTAATAAACTCCAGGGGCAATCTATTGATTCTTAGATATTCTATCACCTTTCTCATCCTTATAAAATCTATTTTTATGAGTTTTCTAATGAACAAAATCATAACATGAAAAAAATGTTATATTAATGGAGCCTGTTGTTGGGGGTGTAAGCTCAGTTTCATGTGGACAGTCTTGGGCAGGTAAAAGTGAGGACTTCTAAACCTTGGAGTTCTCATGAGGCCCCCCAGGGAACAGCTGGGAATTGAGGTGTGAGACCCGGGCTATCTCGTGCATTTCCGCCTCTTCCCCATGGGAAACTTGCTGGGGAGAGCATCCCACCCTTGAGATTAATCCATGGTCTGAGCACACCTGTTATTGTCTAGCAAGGGCTGAGAGCAGGCACGGTATTCAGGTGCAAACTATGTGGCGGGAGAGCTTAAGTAGGGTCAGGAAAGCCTGAAGGCGCTCTTAGCGCTGAGGGGCCCTTAGAGGGCAGAAGGTCCCTCCCTTCTCCCACTCCCATTCTCTTGCTGTACGATCTTTGCCTCCTTGGGAGGAGGAGGATTCCTCTCTCCTGAGGAAGAATTCACCCTGCACATGTAACCAAGACCCTGAATAAAGCCTAACCCTTGTTCGACTCTGGAAAGTCTCTTCTCTCACACGTTTATCCAGTTTGGCCAGCCAAAGACCTGCGACAGGTAAGGAAAGACTCGGGTAGCCCTTCGGCCTCTAGGCCTGACAGCCTGTGATTTAAAAAGTTTGGAGACCACTGGCCTAGGGTACTGAGAAGTTAAGTGACTTGGCCATAGTCATGCAGTCAGTGTGTCAGTCAGCACTTGAACCTACGTCTTTATAAACGCCAAGATCAGTCCTTTACCCACATACTACAAGGCTGTTTCACCTTGCACAAAGTAGATACTTAATATTTATTTTAAACGAGCTAAATTGGCCAGGCAAGGTGGTACATGCCTGTAAGTCCTGCTCCTGGGAAGGCTGAGGCTGGTAGATTGCTTGAGAACAGGAATTCTGGGCTACAGTCTGCTAAGTTTATCAGATGTCTGAATTAAATCCTAAGTGTGGTAACCTATCCCAGGTTGGAGATGGAGCAGATCAAAGCTCCCATGCTGATCAAATGGGGGTGGGGAGGTGGGTGCCCTTCTAGCCTGGGAAAGATGGGGAGACATAGTCTCAAACATAATAATACTTAAGCTAAATTAGATTCCTGAAACATAAGGAAAACTTGCAAACTGATGAGTCTGTGAAGAGTAGGAACATGCCAAAGGGACAACTTTATTGGTAAATTAAAAAAAATAATATCGTACCACCTTCTACATCAGCCACTGTTTCCTGTAGCAATCATTTCTGAGAAAAACCACATCAGAGAACAACCTTTTCTCTGCCACAGTCAATGGGATGGATAAGGGATGTTCCACTGCCTATCCTTCTTTCAAATCCCAAACTAATAAATGCTAGTGTGGCATTTGCATTGGCTTCATAACTCCCCCAGTCTGGCAGACTGTTGCAATGCCCAAACACAATGCTATCAGGTTTGGCCCACACACTTCCCAATTTGGGAGCTGACAGTACTCTCTACTCAATCAGAACTGTACTTCAACAATCAGCAGCTTAGAGGCTCTAACAGAGAAAACTGGCTCTGAAGAAAGAAAGACAAGAGAAGGCTGAGCTCTTATAAAGACAGGCTTTAAGCTGGGGAGATCGAAACCAAGGTGATCAAGAGGAGGAAGTAGTTTTGTTTTTCCAAAAGTTATCTGTTCTATCTGTGCTACGTGGCTCCGGGGAAAGTCAGGATGGAAGGCAGGAAGCCAGTGTAAACACCTAAAAGCCCAAGTGTGGTGCACATGACTAAAACTGGGCATTTTACTGAAATGTCATACTCCACAAATCAGTACAAAATATAATCAGTACCTTGTACCAGAATAGGAAGAGATTAGGCTTGCAATGATTAAAACACAACAAAACAAAGATTATACCGGGTTGTTTATGGGATGACATATCATGAAAAAATATTCATTACGTGTAGGCCACTTTCAAGGTCCAGGGGATACAAAGACACGATGTCAGAGGATCAGGTTCAAATCCTGGCTGTGCCACCTACTATTTGTGTGACTACGACTAAGTCACTTAATCTCTATAAATCTGGTTTTTTCCATCTGTAAAATGAGAAAGTTGGACTAGACAGCACTTTCTAGGGCCCCTAACACTTTGGTCCTGTGGACTCTGCCCTAAATAATCTATTCATAATAAATATAAAGTAGTAGATGCCAACCAAGTACCGAATGGGTATTATGGATTTCAGAGAAGTGATTACTAAGACTTTAAAACTGTCCAGAAAAGCTTCACGGAGGAGGAGGAAGTTGTGGAAAGTGAGCTGGAACATAAAGGAGGGATGGGGGGGGACATTCCACGTGGAAAGAACAGCATGACCAGAAGCATGAGGCAAGAATGTATATGGTATGTTCAGGGAACAATGAGTATATCAGTTTGAGTGGAAAGTTTCCAAGGGCTAGTTGTAGGCAACAAGGTTGGAGAGGCAGAACGCAGGTCCCTGGAGGCCAAGGACTGTTTTTCATTTTGTTTCTATGACTTCACTAATACAGGGAACTTCTGGATGAAGAAACTCCTTCTACCAATGAAGGTCAGCACCTTCTCAGCAACTTAAGACTCTTAGACAATCTTGTGCATTGTACAAGATGCAGCAAGAGAAACATCCTTTTGGATATGGTCGATGTAGGAACTTGTTTTGCTTGACTATGCTTATATGATGAAATAGTGTTGTTGGGTTTTTTTCAGTGGGGGGGTGGGAGGAAGGAAAAATTAGTGCTTGTTAATTAAAAAAAAATCTCTTGAATTGAAGGAAAGCGGGGGCTAAATTGTGGGAGGGCTTGAATGTGAGATTCAGTAATTTAGACTTTATTCTATGGGAAAAATAAAAACTACCCTCAATACTATTCATGTCTGATGAATAATTAGGTGGTTCTAAAAGCCACACAAAACCTTGAGGGGTGGAGAGGTTACATGTCTCATAGAGATAGCCACACTAACAATAAGAAAGAGACGTTTTACTCCCATTACTAGAACACTTAAAGGCAACAAAAATGAGATCTCTTTTGTCCTTAGCAGTGAATGACAAGTAGCTTCACAGATGCTTTTCTATCCTCCTGAGCATGCAGCCTTGGCTAAGAAGCTATCCTAATGAGAACAGACTCTGGATTTGACTTAGACATGTCAGTACCCCCCACCAGAGAAAACAAGATCAGGTCTTTCTCATCTGAACCTAAACTCATTCTCACAATTAACTCCTCTACCACCAACCCACAAAAGATTTGATCTCTGGCTATGTACTCAATGAAGAAAGGGAAAAGAAACTTCTAAGATCCAAACTTAACGTTATGTAAAAGGCAAAGATGAAGGTGGGGGGTGGTGAGAGGAATTAAAGGAAGAGTCTAGAATACGTGTCTTTGTCCTCCAATCTTAACTGTGAATGGAACAGGCTGGCAAACCAACTTCATGTTGCTTTTTCTCCTGCAACTTCTACTTGTGACCCAAAGCAGGCCAACACCCTCTATCTTTAGCCCATGAAATCACCAATTTTCACCAGATATAGTGAGAAAAACACTGAGTATGTTTAGCTCCACTCCCACCTCTGGACTGGAATGAGAGTCTGTATTGGGGTTTTTTGTTTCGTTTTTGTTTTTTTATTTTTTAATAAAGAACAAATTCATTTGAATTCTTCATCTCTAACAGTGCAGCTGCCATTCTGGAAATCTTTCTCATCAACAGCTTTGACATGCTAACTAAAGATTGTGACCTTTCCAGTTTCTGGTGAGTGGTAGGGTTGTTGTGAAAGAAGGGAAATCAAATTTGTTATTTGCTTTCATAAGGGAAATAAGGGTCTGGCCCCTAGAATAGCAAGTTTATAACCTAAGTATGTGTACACATACACAAGGTTGTATGCATATGCCTCTACATATTTTTTTAAAAATGCCTATAAAACTAAAACAATCAACGGTCCTAAGGTTTAAGAATCTTACAGCATAAAAGCCAAAATACAGCTGTGTGGGAGCAGACGCAGCCCAGTCTAAGGAGATATGAAAGACAGATCCCCCTCATGAGAGCTGAGACATAGACCCTCCCAGGGAGAGAGCCACTCATGCAGTGGATGGACGGAAGATGAAACAAACTTGGACAAAGCAGTTGCCTAAACAGCATAATTAGCTGATGGCTCAGAATGTTTTCTAATTCAATTACCCGACCCATTTATCAGGGCTGGGGAGCATTCTGCCGTGGAGATTTAAATCTGCTCTTGCTGACGTCAATGGAAGATTGGCTGCTAGTCCCCGATGTCTCCAGTTCAGCAGGCACGAAGAGATCTGGTAGGTCCATTTTTCACTTTAAAAAGGAAACAAATCTAACACATTTAGAGAAGAGTTTCTCTCATTATTTTTATTTTTAATATATTCTTCCAACATTTAATATCCTCTGTAAGCCTGTAATCTAAAACCACTGTCAGTATTCCTCATGCTACCTCTGTTAATGTGGCTTTCTGAAGGCAGTATGTTCATGACATTTACAGTTTACAAACCTAAACACAAAACTGAACTTTGAGAGTGCTCCTAGGTTCAGAAAAACTGGTCCACATTCTCATTCAGGTCTCATGCCACAGTCTACCCCAAAGTCCCTTGCTGGTAAACTCAGGAATCTCAAGAAGAGCTGGGCATGATCAAAAACATCATTAGTGAAGTCTGGGGGAGTGCTCTTAAAAGGAGTTGGATGGCACAGTGGACCGAGTGCTAGACACGGCCTTCAGAAGACCCAAGGTCAAATTCAGCCTCCAACCCTCACCCTCACACTGGCTGTGTAACTCTAGGCAAGTCACTTCACCTTTGTCAGCCTCAAGTTACTTCGACTGTAAAATGGGGATAATAATAGCATCCACCTCCCAGGGTGGTTGTGAGTTTGTAAAGTACTTAGCAAGTGCATGGCACACAGTAGGTGCTTACTAAATGCTCCTTTCCCTTCCCTTTACATTTTTAATTGGGGGGAGGGGACAGGAAGAGGGAAGATAACACCTAAATGGGTAAAGTGCAAAAAGTCAGAAGCAGAGCTGGAAGAGAAATGAACGACAGCTGGTCTGGGGCTTCATTCAAAAAGGAAATTTCAGAGGTAACTAACAAATGGAAGAAGGGATCCTGAGGGATGTTCCAGGGTGAGAAGGAAGCTAGCCACTGCGGTGAAGTCAGGAGGGTCAGAAGCAGAGGTAGGAGAGGATCTACTGGTTTTTGTCACTGCCATACACCAGCTTCCAGGGCACTCTCCCACCTTTTCAACAACTTCAGCGCCTGGGCTTTCATGTCCTCTACCTCTCTGCAGTCATCACATATTTCACACTGTCCATAAGCTGCACCCCATTCCGAAAAACTTGGCCCCTTATGTGGCTTTCAAGAATGGATCTTCCTTATTCCATATCTCTGCCCATGGAATCCATCTAATGACCTCTCAACATTGTCATCCTCTCTTAGATCCTTTGAACTTAACAAATCAAATGTATTTCCAATTTTCCTTTATGCTACTTTACAGAATTACAGAGTTGGAAGGCACCTCAGAAATCATCTAGTAAGTAAAATCCCCTTGGCTTTACAGATAAGAAAACTGAGTCCACGACAGAATAAGTGACTTATCCATTGTCACAGTAGTAGTAAGTAGTAGAACCAAAATTTTACCAAAGTCCTGACTATAAATCCAGTACTCTTCCATGCGTCAGTCTTATATAGATGTAGCACTAACTTTGGGCTAACTCTTCCAACTCAAACTGACTGTAGCAGGTTGGGTGCTCGGTGAGAACCTATTCCCTTGGCTTCCAGAGGGTAGCTCTGTGGTTCACTATGCCTAACATTCCAGCTCACACGCACCCACTGCTTTGCTTCTCATTAACAATCAGTCAGTGGACTTCGATCTTGGCAAAGGTATTCACTCAAATAACATAGCAAGAATGACAGTTACAAAGCCCTTTCTCCAAAGCCATGTTTAGGAAATCCATGTAGTCACCAAGACACACAATCCTGAAATAGCAGAAGGCTCATGCAGTTCACATCAAGGCAGGGCATGGCAATATATTAATATAAGGGACAGAACAGTCACTCTATGGCCAAGATGGGGTAATAATGATGATAATGATAAAAGGAAGCATTCATATAGAGCTTTAAGATATGCAAGGTGTCATAAAAATCTCACCTTATCCTCATCATCATCTCTGAAAGTAGGTGCTATTATTATTTTCACTTTACAGATGAGGGAACTGAGGTGGACAGAAGTTAAGTGACTTGCCCAGGGTCACACTGGTATGAGTCATAGACTGGATTTGAACTCAGACCTTCTGACTTAGGTCTAGCACTCTATACACTATGCCACCTAAGCTGCCCTCACTCCTTCTAGGGCAAATTTCAGTGGATGGGTAGATTGGACAAGACTGGGCAAGGTAAGACACTCGGTTATTGAAATTTTCATAGACCATGGCACCTCTGCTGGACAGCCTGACTCAATGGACTCCCCACTCTTGCTTTTCAAGGGGCAACTGCAGCCTCTACCACCTCTACCCTCTGGCTCTGACACTGAGTATTAGCATGCCCTTTTCTGCTAAAGCATGACGGGGATTTTTTAGTAAGAACAGCAAGTAATATTTAACCAAAGATTGGAGACTTGGCTCTGAGGTTTGTCACAGAATTCAGGTAGGAGGTGGGTGAGATGTAGTCTTTCCTGCTTCACCATTTTTCCTGGCTAGAGCATGGGTTCTTTAGGGAGGGATGCCAAAAATTTTACTTATGGTGACCATTTCCCAGACTGAGTATGAGAAGCCCATGGGCATCCACAGAAAAAGGTATGGAGGTAGTCTTACCCTGGGACAAGTTTATTGTTTCTGGGGACCTTTTCATGGGTGAGTCACACAAATCTAAGACTCCTTCTAAGGTATAAAGTGTTTCCTTTACATCTGAAAGCCCTTCCCCTTAGTTGCTGTGTACCTTATCTGTTCTGCTGTCTTCTCTTTTTTGACTGAAGCAAATTATTTCATGATTACTGCTTTGTAATATAATTTGAGATCTTTTATTGATGGGTACCCTTCCCTCACACCATTTCATTAACACCCTGCAGATTCTTGACCTTTTGTTCTTCTGTGTGAATTACGCTGCTATTGTTTCTAATTCTACAGACTAACACTTGTGGGGTTTGGTGTGGGAATGAATACATACATTAATTCAGGTATGACTAACATTTATTGTACCAGACCTGTTCATGAGTAAATAATATTTCTCCATTTTATTTAGGTCTATCTTTGCTTCTACAAACATAGATTCATATAGTTCTCAAACGGCTTGCTAGCTCTTCCTGGCAAGTTTTGTAAGTATTTTACAGAAATGCTGATTATTTGTGTGGATTATAAAATAAATCCTGCAACTCTGGTGAATATATTTATTGCTTTAATTAATTTTTGATGACTCATTAGGGTTTTATAGGAGAATATACATTAAAAATAATAATAATAATAAATATTCATAAACTAACTTATGGTTTACAAAGTGCTTTACAACTATTATCTCATTTTATCATCAAAACAACCCTGGGAACTGGGTTCTCATTTTACAGATGAGAAAACTGAGACAGACAGTGGTTAAGTGACTTGTCCAGGTTCACAAAGCTAGTAAGACACTGAAATTGGATTGAAGCTCGGGTCTTCCTGACCCCAGATCCAGCACTCCATTCACAGTATGTCCAAGCTGCCTTTAATCATCACACCAACCTGCAACAAGCGACCACTCTCTTTCTTCTTTGCCCGTATTTCTCTTTCTTGTCTTATTGCTATAGCTAGCATTCCTAAGTTGGCATTAAATAATAGTGATTAAATGGGCATCCTTGCTTTATCCTTCATCTTATTAAAAAGGCCTTTAACTTTTCTCCATTATATATGTTTGTTCTCACTCTTACACATTTTTTAATATATTAAGGAATGGTATTTTAAATAGAAATTTAAATAGAAATAGATGTTGATTTTTGTCAAAAAGCATTTTCAGCATCTATTTCAGGTGTGTGTGTGTGGAGTTGGGGGGGGAGCAGGTTATGAAGGACTCTGAATGTCAGAGGATTTAATGTTTGATCCTGGAGGTCACAGAGAGCCACGGGAGTTTACTGGGTTAGAAGAGTGACCTGGTCACTTATAAAGATTACTTTGTCAGCTGAAAGGAGGATGGACTAGAGTGAGGAGAGACTTGAGGCAGGAGGACCCCCAGCAGGCTACTAAAATAGTTCAGGTGTGAGCTAATGCCTAAACCACTGTGGTGAGAGTGTCAGAGAACAGAAGGGGGTACATATATATGAAAGATGTTACAAAGGTAAAATAGGCACTGGCAACAGACTGGATAGGGGAGGTGAGAGTGGAAAGTCAAAGATGACACTCTATTTCCCCTCTGAATTTAATATATTTATATACCATGATCTCTAAATATATATTTGTCTATGCATAATTGTATTCAGTCTTCCTTTATCTGGTTCAGATGAAGGTGAAGTTCATGAATACTTATTTTCCCCAACCCTTCTTCTATGTTTAAATAATATTATGCACCTGTCTCCTTCCTCCTCCTCCTATCCCTCTCATTTCTTATTTCCCCAAAGACCATCAAAACAGAACAAAATCCACCTACAGGTGTATCCACCTCTGTATATCATATTCATCTTTCTCTACGACTCTTAAAGATATTAAGGTTTTGAGAAGAACTCCATTATCCCTCTATTAGTAAGTAAACAATCCATCCCTACTTATTCCCTTTTAAACATGTGTGTACTTTTTAATGTTTATTTTGGCTCCTACATTTCCATTTCAAAATGCATACTCAGTTCTGGCCTTTTCCTCAAGATGCTTGGAAATTACTTCGTCAAAGGTCTATTCCTCTCTTGCCTTCTCCCCTCACAGGATTATCTTTTGCCAGATAGGTTATTTTGGATTTTAAGGAATAGTGTAGTCTAAGCTTTCCTCCCCTTTAAAGTGGCAGTTGTCAAGTCTTCATCTGTGAGCCTCACTGTGGCTCCATGGTACTTGAGCTCTATGCTTCTGCTTGTTTGGAGTATTTCTTCTTTAACCTGGAAGCTTTGAATTTTGGCTAAGATGATCGGGGTGTTTTCAGTTTGGGATTTCTTTCCAGAGGAGACTAGTATATTCTATTTTCATTGCTACCTCAAGTTTTTACACTTTGGGGCAGTTGGTTCTTAGATCCTTAAACTCTCTCTCCATGATCATGTTTTCCAGGAAGGTGGTCTATGACAGTAATTTGTTCTGTTTTCTTCTGTTTTCCCCCTCAGTCTTTTGATTTTGTTTTCACCTATCAGAGGCATCAATTCTCCTTGGCCATTCTACTTGGTATCACATTTCATTTCTTCCCTATGTTTCTTCTTTTTGTAATCCTTGTGGCTAGGACATCTTGTTCTCTAAGGCTCTACTTGAACTTCTTGGGAAGCTGCTCTTTTCCTCGGGATTTTTACCCTGGGAGTCAACTGAAGCAAGGCATTTTTCCTAATAGTATTTTTCTTGAATTACTCATCTCAGCAGCCTCATGGTATAGGTTGAGTAAAACTTCTGCTGCCCTCCTGAATGGGGAGGGGCAGACTGTGCCTGGTCCCTAACTGTAGCATCCAAAATTAGGCCCTTTCTACTGTAGGAATTGTTGGAACTTGTTCCTATTGTAGTTCAGGCCAAGGCTGTCCGTGTGCACAGCTGGGTCAGGCTTTCCTGGATGTTGCTCAGGGTCCCTCATCTGTTGGCCAGAGTTTCAAGCAACTTTTCCCTCTTCTTGCTGTGGGGAGTCCTGAGCTACCTCTAGCAGGGGGATGCCCAGGGCCAATTTCTCACTGACAAGTGGCTCACAGTTTTACCCCTCTAAGCTCCACAAGGCCCCTTTTCCTCTTTCTCTTCATGTGGGGCTTACTGATCACTAGGGAGTTCTGGGCCATTCCTGAGTTGAGCTCTACCCGGGATTCCTCTCCCAAAGCTAGGCTCCAGGGCCACCCCTCATTGGGCTCCAGGTCTGTTCCTGAGCTGGTCTCACCAAAGGTCCTTCTCCTACCCCTTGGGAATCACTAGGCTCATCTCACAGCATACCACCACCCCAGGTGCTGTAGGGCTGCTTTTCTTGTGCTTTTCACTTACCCAGCTTTTCTACTTCAGAGTTTCTGCAGGATTCTCACTGTCCCTCTGTGCATCCCTAGGCTAAGACAGAATCTATAAGCAGTTCTCCTTATTCTTTTCTTTAATATCTAAATTTTTAAGCTTTATTGGGATATCTGAAAGATATGTGGGTTCCTGTAGGTACTAAAATACTACCATCTTCCCCAAATCTCCCAATAACTCAACCATCCTTATAAAAAAAACCAAAACTTCATTATATCCTGCCATGCCCTCCAGCTTACATAGCTTTCCTCCTCAGCAAAATTTCTTGAAAAAGCCCTTTACAATCAGTACCTCTATTTCATCTCTCATTCCCTTTTAAACCCTCTGTAATTCTGACTTCATCAATCAAATGCTCTCTCCAAAGTTACCAATGATTGCTCAGTTGTCAAATCTAATGGGTCTTTTTCCCACACTCATCCTTCTTGCTCCCTATTTGTCATGGTTGACTATTTTGTCCTCCTGAATATTTTCTGGATTTTGGTGGCTTCTTTCTCTTGTCCCACTTCCTACTCGACTGCTGTTTCTCAGTCTCTTTTGTTGTATCTTCAACCATTTCTTACACACACTTATTGTGGGGGCCCTGTCCCCAAAGACTGTGTCTTGGCATCTCTTCTTTCTGTTTCTTTACATTCTCTCATTTAGTATTCTCATCAGTTCCCAAGGATTTGACTATTATCATTAGGCAAATGACTTTCTCTATTCTCTTTCCTCAGCTCTAGTTCCTCATCACCAACTTCCTGCTGGTTATTTTAGACTAGATGTCCCATAGGCATCTCAAACTCAACAGGTCCAAAACAGGATTCACTGTCTTTTCCACCAAGTCATCTCCTCTTCTGAACTTCCCAAATATGTGAAGAGACTCATCCTCCCAGTCACCCGGGTCTGCAACCTTGGTGTCAACTTCAGTTTCTTTCTTGCTTACCCTATAACATTTAATCAACTGCCAGTCTGATTGTTTCCTCCTTTACCACATCTCTCCCACATGTTCCCATCTTCCTACTCACACTGCTACACTCCACATTCAGTTTCTTCTCACCTCTCACCTGGACAATTTTAACAACCTCCTAAATTGATCTCCTTGCCTCAAGTCTTTCCCTATTCCAATTCATCTACTCAGCTACTAGTTATTTGCCTAAAGATTAGGTCTGACCATATCACACACAAGTAGAACTGTCTTCTTATATCTCTTTTTCTGAGTCATCCTTGTTCTACCCTTTTCCTTTGCAGAGTTAGAAGGTCCAGAAATGTTACATAAGGCACATGTTTTCATTAGCTATGCTGAGTTTTTCATTTTCTTTTTAATTTTTTTGTCTTTAAAAATATTGTTATATGGGATGACTCTTTGGGAGAGAGAAGGACATGGAGAAAAGCTGTAATGATATGAAAAAACAAAAGATACCAATAAAAACTTATTTTTAAAAAATCATACATATATGTGTATATGTATATATATATAAATTCTTTTTCATAATCTGGTCCCTTCCCACTTTTCCATTTATCTCACATTATACTTCCTACAATCCACATTCTCTGATCCAGCCATCCTGGCCTGTCTGCTATTTCTCACCCATGACACATAATATTCTGTCTCTGTGTTTTTTAACTCATTCCTGGAACACTTCCTCTCCCAACCTCAGACTCTAAGAATCCCTGGCTTCCTTAAGATTTCATGCCCCCTCCTCCATGAGTCTTTTCTTGGTCCACAGAGCTGTGAGTGTCATCTCCACTATGATCACCTTCCATTTATTCTGTATTTATCTTGTCAGTTCTGATTATACTTGTCTCCCCTTCTTCCCACATTAGAATGTAATTTCCTTGTTGACTGATCCCTCCTTTCTCTTCCTTTCCAAACTGGACAACCAGCTGCTCCCCAGTCTCATTTTTTCCTCTCATCCCCATTCCTGGAAGAGCTCCTTCCACAATTCAGTCTATTGAAATTTTTCTCTCTGAAGTATCTCTTTCCCTGATTCCCTCAGGAAGAAATGACCACGACCCCTCTCCAATCTCCTATCTTTTTCTGTTTCACCTCTCCTAAATACCTGAGATACTTATGGTTGTTTCTGTGTGTATCTTATCCTCTCTTAGACTGTAAGTTCTTTAAAGGCAAGGACTCTGTTGAATTTCCCCACTGTCCTCAGCCCCTAGCACAGTGGGTTGATGTTACTGGCAACTAACTGATGTAAATACAGTTTCAAGAAAGAAGCCTTCTCCTGATAGCGAGATGGAGTCAGTGTCACCTTCACAGTAGTGTACATTAGAAATGGGGTATATTATTTTTAAGTGGCTATAAATCATAAGGATAAAAACACAGACTGCTGACCATTAACACCCACTAAGTACTACAGTGTGCTCCTTCAAAAAGCAAGTCTGATTGGCATTGCTATTCAAGATGGAGGATCTCCAGGGAAGGTGGAAGGACCCGGGATAGTGGGAAATGAAAGGGAACTTTCTTACAAATGGTACACTGGTAATGGAACTGTAAACTGCAGGAAAGCAGGCCTTTTCTCTCTTGCCTCAGCATATGTGACTAATCAAATAGCATAAATGAAGGAAAGACAGGGGGAAGTGAGTGCTATGGTGACTGACACATGAGTGAACAGAAGGGAGCATTTCAATTACTGGTTGGGAGACAGAACTAATTCTATCCAAAGGACTCCAACACTCACTCGGGCATTCTGAACTGTTGGCATAGAACCAAATTCTATCAAAGGGGCATAATCTTACTTCCCACCTGGGTAGTGAGAGCTGCAGATGGGAACAGCTTGCTGGACTATTCTGTGAACCATATGTCTATTTCTTTGAAAAAATCTCCTTAGGTAAGAAATTGTTCAGAAATCAGCCAACACGTGGGAAAATGCTTCAGGAGATAGCCTAACTTGGTTCTTTACAGTGGGATCTGTCTAACAATTTCATCAAATGTCTCTGTAGCACTGATACCAGGGCTTAGATACTACAATCGCCCAAGCTGCCACACAGGTCTTAAATGGCTACAGTGGCCACGGCTTGGACACATGATTCATAACTGCTGAGGGTCAGGCATCAAGGTAGTGGAACTGGGGAAAGAGGATAGGAGAATGAAAAGAAAGTACAACCCCATGATTTTATATTCATCCTTTATGAAGTACCTTTATTTCTACCCTTAGAACATCTTTAAAATTCAGGTTGATTACCAAGTTCCCTGAGAACATATATTCATCTTTAGATAACCTGCACATTTCTTTTTCATAAATATCATTTCTCTTTGCATCTTCAGAATTTTGTTCATGAAAACATACCTCTTGAGCTTAAACCATGAGCTCCCATATGTCATTTCTCTGTACCTGGTGAAATCTCCTTTACCAAAATCTAATGTGTTTGTCACTATGGACTGATTCCCTCCTTCCTTCTGATGAAGTGATCACTGCTACCAGAGTTCCCATTCTCATTCTGAAAAACAAGGTCCTCCTTGTTGGTCAGAATCAGATCTAGAGGGAAATTTCTCTGCTTTACCCATTCTGATGGCATCATTCAGTCAAGTCATGAAACTGTTAACTACTTTGATTTTGGAAGGGAGAACCCCTCCAGAAATCCAGATCCTTCATGTTCTCTATCCTGACTACATTATGCCTCTACCAGCCTTATGATCTGTTGTTCAGACTTCTCATCAATGTCTTGTTCTGTTTAGTTGATTCGTAGTATACTCAGATACTGCTTCTGCTTTTACCTGCACAGATGTTCACCCAAATGTTTTTCATGACACAACTCTTCTATGGTTTCTAGATTTCCTCATAAGCATGTAGCTTCACAAGACATAATGTTATTTTGCTCCACCTTTACTTATCTCGTACCTTTTTAATAAAGAAAGCATATTCCAGGGTCATAATAAAATTTCAACATTATATACTGAATATTATATATGATGTAAAGTTTGCCTCTTCAACCTGTTATCTTTTGTTTTTCCATGTTTGTGCACTTGCATACAGATATGTAAGGCTAGTTCATCCCTTGGATTTTGTCTTCTCTGAATTCTAGACTTTCTTTCCTAGGTTTTTCCTGCTTCCCTTTATAACCTAGCTGCTCTGATTTTGTATAAGCAAAGACTTTAGTTTTTGGCTCCCTTTCCTCCTATCCTTTCACAGCTGAGAAACTTCTCTCTTATTTCTCTAAAAATAGTAATAACAATAATTGTGCTCATTTGCTGAAAGGTTCCCCCTTTTCCACCGTTCTTCCTCATCCCATTACTCAGATGTCTTCTGACACTATCTCCTTCATAACCCCAGTCTCATACGAACAGCTGGCCCTTCTCGTTATGGCAAATCCTTCTGTATGCACAGGTGATTGCATTCCATCCCATCTTGTCCAGTAGATTGCTTCCTCTGTCATCCCTGCTTTCTCGCTGTTCTTCAGTTTCTATCTACTGGTTCCTCTTCTAATGCCTACAAATATGCCCATCTCTCTCTCATCCTCAAAAACCCCTCACTTGATCCATCTATCTTCACTAGCTCTCGTTTTATAAATTCCCTGAAAAGGTCATGTACAAAGGGAGCTTCTACTTTCTTTCCTTTCATTCTTTCCTTAACCCTCTATTGTGTGGCTTCTGACCTCCTTATTCGACAGAAACTGTGCTCTCCAAAGTGATTGTTGTCTCAATTGCCAAATCCAATGGCCTTTCCTCAAGCTCTTCCTTTGTGACCTCTCTGCAGTTTGTGACATGGTTGATGGCTCTCTTATTCTTGACAGTCTTTTCTTTCTAGGTTTCATGACACTCTTCTCTCCTGGTTATTTCCTACCTATCTGACCACTCTTTTTCAGTCTCTGTTGCTGTATCTTTATCTGGATCATACCCACTAACTGTGGTTTTCCTACACAGCTCTGTCCTGGGTCCTCTTCTCTTCTCCTGCTATTACGATTTCACTTGGTGATTTCATCAGCTTCTATGGATTCAAAAATCATGGCCAAGCTGATGATTCTAAAATCTACCCATCTTGCCATAACCTCTTTCCTATACTGGACATCTCAAATCAGATATCCAGTAGAAATCTTAAACTCAACATATCCAAAACTTATTATATTTCCCCCAAGTCCTCCCCCCGCTCCCAAATTTCCCTATTACCACTGAGGGCACCACTATCCTCCCATGGCCCCGAGGACTGCAACCTTGATTTCTCACTCTCTCATCTCCTCTATCCAATCTGTTACCAGAATCTGTCAATTTTACCTCTGTAACATTTCTCACAGTTGTCCCCTACACTGCCACCACCCTGGTGCTGGCCCTCAACATCTAATGCTTATCTCAAGTCCCTTCCTAGTTCAGGGGTTCTTAAACTTTTTCCACTCACAACCCCTTCAGTGCTTCTTAAATTGTGATTGTGACCTATGGTTTAAGAAGTACCGCTCTACTTCATTTTCCACTTAGCTACAAAAGTTATCTTGCTAAAGTGGATTAAGGAGGACCAGGAAAGGTGAAGAAATTGGAATTTTTTATACTGAGTATGTGGAGGAGATTTCTCCTAGTTTTGAGCATGTCAATACACTATTTAATAAACTCCAACAGCTTCCCATTGCCTCTAAGGTCAAATATAACATCCTCTGGTGTTAAAAGCCCTTGATAACCTGCCTCTGCACACACACACACATAGACACACACACACAGACACACACCCTTTCTAGTCTTTTTACATTTAATTCCCTTCCACATAAATTGTGAGCCAGTGATACTGGACTCCATACTGTCCTTGCAGAAGACACTCCATCTCCTAATTCTGGGTGTTCTGACTAGCTGATCTCCACGGCTAGAATTCTCTCTTCTCATCTCTATCCCCTGCATTCCTTCCAGGCTCTGGTAAAATCCAACTTCTTCAAAAAGCCTTTTTCAGTCCTCCTTAATCTTCATGTCTTCCCTCTGAGATTATCTCCAATTTATCTTAGATAGATACAGACAGGCAGGTATTAAAAGGATATCTGTAAACTATGTGCAAACAATATATAGATATAAGCATATGTATATCAGTCTATATAGATTTGTATGTTGTCTCCTTCATTAGATTGTGAAGTCCTGGAGATCAGGGACTTTTTTTTGGCCTTTCTTTGTATCTTGTGTTTAGCAGTGATTGGCACGTAGGTGTTTATTAAATGCTTCTTGATATGACTTGAGTAGTTAAAATTTTGTTTTCTTTCTTACGATCTTCTCTGTTCCTTGACTGGCTAAGAATTTTCTCTACTATCTACCCTTATAAAAAGATAACTCCTTTAATTATCCTCTATTTTTTTTTTAAATGTGACCTTTCGTATGTAGGTCGTATCTAGCCTATTTTTTGCTCAGTTGCATTCCAGTTTTTCCAGCAGTACTTGAGGAATAAAGAGTCCTTCTCCAAGTAGTTTATGTTCTTAGTTTATCAAACACTATTACTTCATAAAGAAATGAAAATAGGGAAGAAAAACCAAATCTTCAGAAAACTTGGCTTGAAACCTGCAATGTTAACAGAATAGGAAGATCTTCCCCACCCATTAACAGACCTAACACATGGAGCCTGTTATCATATGGAGCTCAGACTGGGAGGAGCTTGCCTAAAGAAAAGAGAGAGAGACACACACACACACACACACACACACACACACACACACACACACACACACACACAGAGTGAGAGACAGAGAGAGAGAGAAGCAAGCTGTGAGTGGGCAAAGGGAGCAATTTTTCTAGGGGAACTTGTTTTTGTGCGGAGGCCTGACAGAAAGAAGGTTTAAGATGTCGGCACTCCCTGGATTGGTGATAAGTACCCTGTAAAATCTTACCCTGTTAAATTATTCTAATGAAATATTTTGGTTTTGCCCTGGAGGAAGAGAGTTTATTATATTTTTCAAATTTACCCTGGAAATACGTGTGCATATTCATAGTGGCTGCTATGGGTAATGCACTGGCATTACAAAACCCAACTGACCCATTATCACCCAAGAGAATACGATTAACTGAAACTAGCAGAAGGTCAACAGATAAAAAATTTTCAATATTTCTATAACAAGTTATTTCACCATCAGTGAAAGAAGAACGAAAGGCATTATCACTGAAGAAGGAACATGTTGCCATAGGAAGTATACTGGCTCAACTCCCTGGGTTCTGCTACCAGTTATGTGACCTTATCCAAGCTCTCTTCACCTCTCCACTTCATTTTACTCCTCCGAAAATGGTGAGAATAATGATGGTGCTACCTGCTCCATAAGGTCAAAAGGATATGATTAGATGGGATAGTGGTTTAATTATAAACCATAAAACATTATATGAATGTAAATTATCATTATTAATTCATGAGTCTGCTGGGGTCTTTTGAATTGGATTATGGGAATAGAAAGGAGCTCCCACTAGAAAACTGGCAACAAAGGGGAATGGCTAATTGGATCTTCTCATCATATGCCTCCTCAATGCGCCCTATTTCCATCATATAAAAACGCAGTACAAAGAGCACTTGACTTGGATTTGGAAACTGCATTTGATCCATCTCCAATTTAAATGTCAAAACCTAAGCTTATCTTTTTCATGTAACCTGCTCCCCCTACCAGCTATGTGAATGTAGATAAGTCACTTAACCAGCTACTCTGAGATTTTTTCTTCATTTATAAAATGGTGAAAATGTCTTCTTTGCCTACTTTTCGAGGTTATTGTGAGGATCAAAATGAAATAATGTATATAAGTGAAACCATTTTGAAAACTAGGGAGTCCTATACAAATAAAATGTTATTATCATTATTATGAATCTATGAAGAATACTGTTTATTTAAGAACCAAGTTCTAGCCTCAATTTGCTAACTAACCAAACAAAGTTCATTTAGGTAAGACCAATGTACCTTAAAATAGGGAAACTCAAATCTTACACTCTGTAGATCTGGAATAAAAGCAAGAAGCAGGGGACCTGAGAAAGAGCTAGTTTTCTTCTCTACAGGAAGGTGGGAGGAAAGTAACTGTTCATAAAAGCAACAGCATCACAATTTGCTTCAGTAATCCAAGTAGACTCTGGAGTACAAAAGTCCAATTCTAGCACTACAGAAAGGCATTTCCCTCCAGACACTAGGAGCCATATATTCCCACCACCGATAGAGACCAGTTCACCAGCAAGCTGGTAATTTATTGCAACACTCCTGCTTCACTCCTCCCTGGGGAATCTCAGAGTTGGCATTATGTCCGCCCACTTGTCAAGCTATTTTATACAAGTAGCAATTATATCAAGCTTCAAAGGAAAAAAAATACCGTCTTATTTTAGAATGTATGTAATGCAAGACAGTCACAGAGTGACAAATGTGCCTAGTTTTTAAAGTGATACTGTCAACTAGTTTAGACTCCCCCTACTCCAAAAAAAAATTGCCAGCAAACTCTAGTGGATTATTTTAGGAGTCTGAACAGCCTTTACAAAGTTAGACAATGACAGGAATAGTAGACGCGCTGAGGACAGTGAGCATTGTAAGAGAAAAGAATGGAGGAAATAGTCACTGGTGCCATATAACCGTGGGCTTCACTCAATCTTACTACATCTGAGGCCTCTAATGCTCCATGAAAGAGAGCAGAACCTTTAATCCACAAAAAAGAGGAGGCAGTTAGGCCACCACTCCCTCAAATACTCTTCTCAACCTGGCCGCCCTAGGAACTGCTCTAACCCAAGACTGGGGCTTCCTTATTCTCCTCTATGTGTCACAATCCTAAAGAATTCTAACAATTTCAGCAGAAAGCATCTGTGATAATCAGGAACTCCTGAGGCTGTGCCATTTATTCTCTTGTCCCATAATTCTTAGGCTGGTATTACCTTTGAGTCTGGCAATGAATGCTACAGATAACAAAAAAGTTTATTTTTACTTTTTTTTTTTAAATCTATATTGGTAGGAAAAGGAACATCAAAGATTGGATAGAACCTCTGCCTGGATATAGGAGCTGATGAGTGTGGAGTAAAGGCACAACTGCTCAAGTCAATCTTACACTGCTTCTATTTTCTTTATCAAGGAAAATACCTTTAAACTGGAGACTGAATAACAGGGAGCTGAAACCGAAATAAGGAAATGGTAAGAGAGCATCTAGCTGCCTTCAATGAATTTAAGTCACCAAGGTGTTATCACTGGTACTATCAAATAAAGCGACATTTTAGGTTAACGAAAGAACTGATAGCTTTGCTGAGTCACTGTTGGTGATCTTTGAAATATGAGAGAAGAAGGGTAAATGTCTTGATTTTCAAAAAGGCACAAGGGCAGAGAGATATTCAGAGAATAGGCTATGGAGATTGAATCCAATTCCTTGAAAAATTATAGAAGATACTATTACAGGGTGATTTTCAAGCATTAATTCTTACTAACCAGTAAGAATCAGTATGGATTAAGCACAGATTTATCAGACTAGCCTAACTGACCCTAAGATTTTGGTGAGGCATTTGACAATATCTTATGTCGACATCTTTGTGAACAAAATAGAGAGTATATGACCTTGGTGATAGTATCATCATATGGATTCACAACCAGATAAATGTTTCAGTGTATCCTTTAACAACTTTGCTGCTAAAGTACAAAGTCTGCGAGCAGAAACATTACAGCTGATCCATAAGAGGACTGGTGGAATGAGCCAGGAACATTTAGTTTAAAGAAAGAAAAGATTTAGGGCCGAGCAGTCAAACACACGGCTGTGGCCAGAACCATGTTAGAATGTAACTGGGAAAGAGTTAATAAAATAACTAAAAATTAAATAAAATATAATGTTAATATGTGGTTTTCTAAATTAACATGCAGTATGCAGGAAATCTTATACATGATTTAGTGGCCCCTGAGTTTGGTACTACTGTCTTGGGGTGAATATGACAGCTATCTTCAAGCAGCCACAGAACTGTCATGTGCAAGAAGAACTGGATTTGTGTTACTTGGCTTTAGGGGGTGAAACTAAGGGTAAGAAATAGAACTTAATCAGGAAGAACAATGTAAAACAGAACAGACTAGATAATAGTAACAGAACATTACTACTGGGAGGTAATAGATTTCTCATTACTATGGACTTCAAGTGGAGGCTGGATGATCACTTGTAAAATTAATTTCTACTTAAGCAAGGATTCAACTATATGACCTTTGAAGTCCCTTGCAATTCTGAGGCTCCTTTGTTCTGAGACTTCCTGGTCACATACTCTGGGTTACCTGAGGGCCACTGTTACCGACCATCGAACCTGAATTCCTTCCCATTCGTTAGGCCAGGACCAATTTTTGTTGGACCCGCTGCAACCCACAGAACAAGAAAAGAAGGTGAACAAATTCAAACTTTCAAATAACTTTCAAATGTTCATTATGAACATGGATTGTGGGAAATGCTGTTTAGCTGTCTTTTCTTCATTTTAAGAGTCCGGATTAGTTTTAAACAAACCCACTTATTTTGACTTCATCCTTATTTTAGAACAGTGCCATCTCATGAAAAACAAAGTTAAACAGATAATAAGAAAAACGTGAGGAAATTTCCTAACTGCTCCCCTCACACATCCTGCTTTCTGACTCTGCTCCCATTGCTCATGCTGTATGCATACGTCCAGAAGCTAGGGAAATGAGCTCTCCTCACCTATCCCCTTAAGATCCAACTGAAGGATCACCCACACCAACTCAACCCTGTATTCTTCATGAAAACTCCATATTCTAGTTTATCTCTCACTTGTCTGAACTCCTACAATGCTTATAGCTGGAAACATACACACAACACATACACAGACACACAGACACACACACACTCCCTGAAGTCATGATCTGTGTCTAATACTGGGATTCATAACAGAGGGTCCGTGGAAAGATTTCAGGAAATCTATAGCTTAGATGGGAAAAAAGTAACATTTCTTTTTACTAACCTCTAACTGAAATTTAGTATTTCCTTCAGTTATTTACTAATCTGAGAAGGGGCTCATGTGCACTATACCAAACTGCTAAAGCAGTTTATGACCCAAAAAAAAGGTTAAGAAACACCGGACTACTTTTGTTTGCCCTAGAGAAACTTCTATAGTGCCTGATACCCAACAGGCATTTAATCAAGACATTTAATTAAGACTGATTGACTGATGGCTGAAGTTGTGAGACCAGCCAGGTCTTGGTCTAGAAAATTCCATACATTTCCATGCTGGCTCCCTACAAATCCAAAGCAAAGGATGAAGGAAAAAGCTTTATATCCAGAAACAGATACTTAGGCCACATTTCAGAAATTCCTTTCCTAAAAACACCCTAGAATTTGAAATATGAGAAGCTACCTCAAACCTCTTTTCCAAAGCAAGAGCTGAAAAAGAATTTGCTATGGCCCTACCTAATACAGAGATATATTGTGTATATGATCATGGCAAGCAAGTGCTAGGGTTGCTTCTATTTGTTACATAAGCTGCTGAGTACTAAAGCCACAGTTATCTCCAGAGGGGAAAGTTCAGACTTGAGCGCTGTGGCCTCAGTAAGGAGGCTGCAAATCATTTTAAAATCCCCATAGCACTCAGAAACTCTGCAGATGCCACCAAACTAATAGTTGGGCCAAAGTCTGCCACAGAGATGGCAAGATACACAGCAGATAAAATTATCATGACAACATGTGGAATCCAGGATTGTAGTATTTTGCTGTTTGTATAAGTCAGGTCAATGTATGCCATCTAATACCAAGTAGAAAAAATACAAAGAAAATCAGTACAGAGAAGAGACAGTGAGGCCACTGACATGCACCTTGTCCAACAGGTTTCTCTTTCTGAAGTTGAGATGTATTCAATGAATCTTTGCCCTTACTGAAACATACAGGAAACAGTGTCTCCATAAAATGGACTGCTTTTCTGTGACCTGCTATGAGCTTTTACTCATTCAAACAAACAAGGCAGACTAGATAGGAACCCTACACACGCAGATGGTCAGGCCAGTAACTGAAGAAGTCTGGCTTCTTCAGAAACTACAAGAATCTTCTAATATTATAGATAGGAAATGCAAATTAGATATGTTTGTGGTATTATTCTAAGCAGTAGGTAGCTGCTCACTTTGTGGAGCTCTTTGTGGAGGATGTAGAAGCTAGTAGGAGGTACAATTCATTCAGAGATGAATGAGATCCCTAAGATTTATATTATATTCCCAATACAGAACAAAGCCTGAAAAAAATTCTTAGGGGAATTGAAGGAGTCCAGGGTCCCTTAGCTCTAAAGGTTCAGCCTGGTCATAGGTTCCGTTTGATTTCTGCTCTCTGCTCACTCCTCAGGGAAGCAGTAAGCAGCATCTCAGAGAAAGGGCACTCAGATTCCAAGGCTTCCCAAGTATGTTCCCTTCAATAGCTTCATCCAGAGGGAATGAGAGGGCACCATACAGAGACCTGAAAAAGTAGCACTCAATCACATTATGGTGTACATCAGCTCTGGGCTAAGTAGGGAGGAGGTAAAGAGGCAACCTATCCAAACCATTCTTTATTCTAAAGGCTTTAAGATCTCCAGTTACAAATGCACAAACGTTCCATCCCTTCCACTTGCCCTGTGGCTCAGACAAGCACTACCTGCTGGCTTGTTTTACCAACAATGGAAAAAATAAATGCACCTTATTTCAATCTTCAAAGGCAATCTATGTAGCTCGAATATGGAAAGGAGCAAGATATCTGCCAACAACACTTCCTAGCTTCTTTCACTGTTCCAGAACAGTTTTGTTTTGACCATGACACTAATCAGCACACTGTCCTGCAATAAGACTGTCTTTATTATAGCACAGATTGTGGCTAGAGTCCAGGTCCTGCTGCCACATCAGCACAAGAGGACGGGCCAGGCCTGGGGCCTCAGGCAACTTTAATTTCCTCAATTCTAAAATGAGAACATGACATTGAACAAACTTAAGGTGCCACGTAGAGTAGTTTAACCCACCACTCAAAAGAAAAGAAAGTATACAGAGCTTCTATGAGATCTAGGTCTTATGACTACTAGGTATATGGGGGAGAAGTGCAGCATAAATGTCCTCTATTCACAAACAGCTGCCTAGGATACTGACTGTTTCACTGGGATAAAACACCGAGACACTTGCCTCATTTGCCCAAGGAAGACAGAGGGTTTGTAGGGTTGTGATGTGGTTTAGGAATTCCTAATTTGGAAATCAACCTAAAAGTTCCAGCACACAGTCCATACTCCACCACACATTTCTCCTTCTGAGGCTACTTAAGAAGGGAAGTCTATGAGAAACTGCAAGGTAAACGGAGTCAGGAAAGATCTGGGTTGGAATCCCACATTTAATGCTAGCTATGTAAAAGGCTGGCTCTCTAAGCCTCAGCTTCTTCATCCATAAAATGGAGATAGCAGCAGTATATACACATCGCTTTGAGGATCAAATGAGATTGTGTGTGTGTGTATATGTGTCTGCATGTGTGTGTATGTACATATATGTGTGTATGCATATATGCCTATGTGTAACTAGTCACATAATATTTCAGTGTCCCCACAAATCGCTCTAAGATTATAAATTACAGATAGCAATCTGCTTTAGAAGAGGGAGTTCCCAAATTAATTTTTTTAAACTTGAACCAAAATTTAAAAAAACTGGGGAGGTGGGGGAAAGTGTTAACTAGTTACCTGGATTTCCTTTGGCAAATGAATACCCCTTTCTTCCCCTATTTTGCTGATGGTAAATCATTTATATTTTATTGATCAGAAAAAGGAAGCCTTCAGTTACATTTCCAAAACTAAAGAAAAGGGATTACATAAACATAAGAGGAGATAACAGGACACATCATATCAGAATCAAATCATAAACATCAGGGCCAGAAATATGAGTCAAGGACTGAAGGTGAGGAGAACCTGGGCTTGCATTTTAAACCCAGTAATCTACACTAATTATCTAAAATGTAGGGAATAACACCTGGGGGGGGAGGCACAAAAAACTTTCAGGGGGACAATAATTGGCAAAATCATTGGATATTTTTGGAATAACTCCTGAATAAATACATTGAATTTTTTCAACAGTCAACAACATTGGGTTTATGACACAACCAAGCTGTAATGAATTATTAATTTTGTGACAAACAAGCTTGGCCCTGAATAAGACATGAAAAAATACACCTTTCTCCCTTTCTTGCCAAGGGAAAGGATATCTACAGGCATGGAACATAGCATATAATAGCACACTCAATGGATATGATATATTCATCTTCCAGAACTGGTATTTCCTTTATTGCTTTTTAAACCCTTGGTAAATACTTGATCTTTGATGGTTTAAGTCACATACCTGGAAGCATCAAGGAATGGTTTGTAAGCAAGGATGATCCACTCTTCTCTGTTAGATGAATACCTTGGCTCCCGGGGTGTTTCTGCTACTGTATCTAAATCCACTAAATAATGGCATTTGCTGATATCAACCTGGAATAGAGGTAAGATACAATTCTTCAACAAGATGTATAATATCACCTGAAATCCCAGAGATTTCCAAAGGGTCTCAAGAATCAGAGATCATTCACAGCCCTCATAGTAACACACTGATACAAAGATCACAAGTATTCCCTCAAGCACATGTACTATGTTGGATTATAACAGTTTAGAAACCTGGGGAGGACATGTTAACCCAGTTAAACGTGCAGGCATATTCAGCATGAGGAGACCTGTGGCTTAGCACATCCCTGGAAATGGCTGCTGGTGCAGAGGACTCCTAGCCACCATAGCAAATGTTACTATGCTTAGAATGATCCTAAGTAAATGTGCCCACCCCAGGAAACACACCAGCTCACTCTCACTTTCAATTCATCACATTTTAAGCACCAAGGGGAGCACGGATGCCAACCAAGGTGTGAGAGAAGTCCTCCTAATTGCTGATTGAGCCACAGTGGCTACCTGAATAAGTCAGACACTACCATTCATAGGTGTGTGCACTGCAAACACTTCAAAAAAATCAGCAGAGATCAGTGAAACATGACATTATTGATATCACAATATCACAAATTGATATCCTTGAGCAGGTAAAGGAAATAGTGACCCAAAAAACTTCTAACAAGCATTGGCCAATTGTCAATGCTCATGGAAGAATATGAATCCAACTGACCTCTACATTTTTAAAAAAATCTTGTGGGGTCTATTATTTTCAAAAAACTCATCAATTTAGGAGAGGATACTCCAAAAACCCTTTGACTCTTAGGAGAAAGAAGGCGAAAATAAAGGTTTATTATGTGCCTACTCTGTGTCAAGCACTGTGCTAAGCACTTTACAAATGTTATCTCATTTGGTCCTCCCATTAAATATGGAAGTAGGCGCTATTCTCATTTTACAATTAGGAAACTGAGGCTAACAGAGGTTAAGTGACTTGCCCAGGGTCACAGAGCTAGTACATGTCTGAAGTCAAATATGCTCAGGGCTCAATCCTCTGTGCCAGGTATCTGCCTCTAAAAGGTAGAGTGGAAACTAAGAGTTGGGAAACTACCAGCCGTGGGTTAGCTAGCATCAGGAGGAATTGTAAAGCCAACCATGAAGTCCTGGAGAGGGGTAAAATCACAAGAACAGTGCTTTCCAGAGTTCAAACTAGATGTCTCTCTAAAATTTAAAAAAGAAGCCCTCCTGGACTGTCAACTTCAATTTAGGTGAAGACCATTAGGAAAAGTGGATGGAGACCTTGATTATCTCTGGCCGACCAGTGAACTCTGTTTTTCCCATCCTCTTTCCCCTTTCCCTCCAGCTCACAGCAATGTTCTCATTCTCTCACAGCATTATTTATATGTAAATAGGGCTTCAGTCTCACATCTGTCTCTACATATGGGCTATTCCTCCAGGGGAGAGAAAGCACACTGAGAATTGACGTCAGAACCAATTCCATTCCGCAGAACTCTCTAAAAATGATCCTTTGCATAAACACTCCCGGCAGCAGCTTTTATTGTCTGAACACCCACTCCATGGCTCCCATGCATTTTACAAACATGAAATGAGTTTAGAAAAAGCTTCCCAAGAGCCTTGTCAGTGCAATCAAATAGAGTCAGCGAGAGGTAAGGACAGCCTGCACGGCTGCTCCCCCATCCCGGGGACGCCTCTGAAATGCCAGGCTGCCATTTCAGCCCTTTTGCTCCAGTCCAGCTTCCTCAAATTACAGTCTGTCAGGGTAGAGCTCTAATGCAGTTTTTCTACTTGACCATGACAGTTGTCCTACTACAGAGGTGGCTTGCAATGCTGGAATATTCTAACCACTCCAAGTTCTCAAGCCTCTCAGATTGGTACTAGCTATTTAAGATGACAAAACATATCAGCTGGGCTTGGCATAATCAAATCAACCAATTAATGGCTATTTACTGAGTGTTGTCTACATGTCCTTCAAGAGAGTAAGGCACTGTAGAGGATTCAGAGGAAGGAAACATAAGACATGGTTTCTATTAAAAAAATATAAGGCATGGTTAGATCCCAAGGGACTAACAGTTATGCTATAGAAGCAAAATAAACATATTAAAACAGAATAATTAATTGTTGTACTATGTGGTAACAAGCATAAATGCAACAGAACGACAAAAACTCAAACTTCACTAGAAAAATGGAGATCATTTAGTCCAATCCCTTTGTTTTACAGATGAGGAAACTGAGGCCAAGAGAGGAAAAGGAAAGGCCCAAGTCCCAAAAGAAGTAGGGATTTCCCAGCCAGCTCTCTTCCCACTACATCACACTGCCTCTTTCCAGTGGTTTAAAGCTCAACTCAAAAGTCTCTTTCATTAAGCCATTTCTCTAAACCTGTTCCTCTATCTCTTTCCTCATCTATGATCTCATATAGCACTTTGTTATGCACTTCTATAATGAACATTTTACTGTGTATTAGTTACCTGTGTAAATACGTAAACTGTGAGACTTTCAGCTCCATGAAGGTACACTTTGTGCCCAGCTAGACTCTATCTCCTCCTAAGACCTAGTTTATTGCTTTGCATAAAGCAAGTGCTTATCAATTATTTTTTAAGTGAACAGAGTGTTGGAAAAAGTTTTCATGGAGAAAATGGAAATATTCAAAAATGAAGCAACAGAAGAAAGATATTCTAGGTGGAAATTTAGCATGTCTAAAAGTAGAGATGGAAAGCACTTGGCATATATCTACAGGCAGGTAAAGTGATAAAATCTAACAGAAGTGAAAAGTACAGATTGTGAGTAGGGGAAAACAAAATCGAATAGGTAAGGTGAGATGGAACGATGGAAAGACTTAAACATTATGAAGGGGGACTGAACCTGAGCAATCAATCAATCACCAAGCATTTTATTAGGTACCTACTACACTCCAGGCCCTGCTATGTGCTAGAGATAGAAAGACAAAAGGAAAACAGTCCCTATCTTTGAGGAACTTTAGTTCTATTACTGAAGATAACATGAACATATGAAGGTAAATGCAAGACATACAACCAGGGCTCCCTAATGCTAGTGCCCTTTCTTCTAAGGTTACCTACTACAAACTTTGCATATGTGATGGGTCCTTTTGGGTATGTATCTTGTACCCCCATTACACATACGAAGCGGACACAAAGCAACCTTGGAGGGGAAATAATTAGTGTTATATACTAGCAAAGGCCTCCAGTGAAGATGGGAATTGAGCCAAAAACCTGAAGGAAGACTTAAGCAAACTAAGAGGCAGAAACGAGGAGGGAGCACATTCAAGGCAAGGCAAGCAGCTGGTGAAAATGCATCAGAAATGGGAGATGGGGTGACATATATGAGGAACAGAAAGTTGGCCAGCACAGCCAGATCATAAAGTCCATGGAGAAGAGTAAAGTGAAAGGCGAGTGGAAAGGGGTGAAGAGGTCAGGCAGGAAGAACTTTAAATGCCAAACAAAGCAGTTTTGAAGATCATAGAGAGTCAAAGAGTTTATAGTGAGGAATGCAGTAAAATGGCTAGACCTGTATTTTAGAAAAATCACTTTAACAGTAAGTGAAAGACGGACTGGATAAAAGAGATGGCTAGGATAGGAAGGGAGACCAATGAGGCTTCTACTGCCATGGCCCAGGAGCAAGATGATGAGGTACTGAACTCAGGGAGTGGTAGTGGTTGTGTGCTCAGAGCCAAAGGGATGGATACTACAGATGTTATGGAGAAAGAAACGACAGGATTTGGCAAAAACTCTGATACGTGGAGTAAGAGCAAAGAGCAAAGGAAGGTACCAAATTTGTGAAGCTGGGCAACTGGAAGGATCATTGTACCCTCAACAGCAACAGGGAAGCTGAGTCAAATGCTGCAGAGAGGCAAAGACGGATGAAGATGAAGTGGATTTGGTAAATGCAATAACAATATACAATTGATTCTTAAGCATATCACAATCAACAAATATTTCTTAAGCGCCTACGACATATTAGGCACTTTGCTAAATGCTAGAGATAGAAAAAGAGGCCAAAGATAGATCCCTGCCCTCAAAGAGTTCACAACCTAATAAAGGGGGAGACAAGAAAACAAATATATAGGAAAAAAGCTAAATACTGGGAAAATAGGAAATAATTAAAACAGGGAAGGCATTACAAGTAAAAGGGGATGGGAAAGTTTCCTGTAGAAGATGGGATTTTACTTGGGACTTGAAGGCAGTCAGGGTAGCCAGGGGAAGAGCATTCCAGGCATGGGGGTTAGCCAGAGAAAAATGCCTGGAGCCAATAGACGGAGTGTTGTATTTGAGAAATGACTAGGAGGCCAGTGTCATTGGATCAGAAGAGGTTATACAGGAAGTAAGATATAAGAAGTCTAGAAGAGGTGGGTGGATGAAGAGACCATAGGCTATGAAGGACTCTGAAACCAGAGGATTTTATATTTGATCTTGGAAAGGACTGCGAGCTAATGGAGTTTAAGCAGTGGTGTGGGAAGGTATGACATGCTTGTTCTTGTGCTTTAGGAAAGTCACTTTTGTGGCCAAATGGCAGCTGGACTGGAGTGTGGAGAGACTTGAGGCAGAGAGATCCATCAGAAGGCTATTGCAACAGTCCAAGTTCAAGGAGATGAGGACCTGTACTGGGGGGGTGGCAGTGTCTGAAGACAGAAGAGGGTGCATTTGAAAGATGCAGCAAAGGTGAAATCAACAGGCCTCAGCAACAGATCGGATGTGAGGAATGAGAGATAGCAAAGAATTAAGGCTGACACCTAGTTTCAAGCCTGTGGCACTGGGAACATGAGGAAAGAGAAAAGGCCACTGGATTTGCCAATTAAGATACTATTAGTAACTTTAGAGAAAGGAATTTCAGTGGAATGATAAGGTTGGAAGCCAGATTGTTAAGAAAAGATGTGAAGAGAGAAAGTGGAGGAACCTATCAGAGACAGCTTTTCAAGGAGTTTAGCCACAAAGGGCAGAAAAGACATAGAATGGTAACCGTTGTTGGGGATGGAAGGATCAAGTGAAGGTTTTTTTAAGGATAGGGAAAGACATGGGCACATTTGTAGGCAGTAGGAAAGCAGCCAGTAGACAAGGAAAAACTGAAGATAAATGACAGAGTAGATATGATAGAGGGGGCAATCTGTTGGAGCACATGAGATGGAATGGGATTGTTTTTTCGAGTGGAAGGGTGAGCCTTGGTAAGAAGGCTATATCTTTATGTGAGAAAGGCATGAAGGAGGGGATAGTGGCAGAAGGTATCTGAGTGATGGGAGATGAGGCAAAGTTCTCAGTTGAGAGAGTGGGAGCGCAAAGAGGGAGCCCATGGAAGGTTTGTAGAGGTTGGAAGAGCTGCTGTGGAGAGTGAGATAGTGAGTTGGTAAAGGAGGTATAGAAGGATTTCCTATTAGCAATGAGGGCCCAACCGACTGTAAATTTGTATTGGATCCTGTCAGAATGGTTGTGTGATTTTCTCCACCAACTCTCAGTAGCACGTGTGTAGGAGTGAAGGTGATGGGAATGGTCAAAGAAAGGCTAAGGATTGGTATGGTGCAATCAGCAGTATGACAAGGGGGCCAGGGACTCAAGAGAAGATGACAGTATAGAGTTAAACTGGTTCACCAAGAGGTCAATATGGGAAAAAGAGGAGAGAGTGGCTAATGCAGGGGAGCTGGCCTGGGAGAGAACTGAGGGTTCTGAGGACTGGAGGTCATGGTAAGGACAAAGAGTAGGAAATGGTTGCACAGAGGGAGATATGGAACAAATGTCACAGAAATACTGAGCAGACTAAGAACTGAGAAAAGACTGTAAGAGGAATAGGACAAAAGCTGAACTAGAGAGTTCACATGAACTAACAGTTCTGTAGTAACAGTACTGTAAGACCACAAGGACAACACTAAGAACCTGACTTCTGGTATCACTGCTCTCCCGATCCTGCTGTCAGCACAGCTGCCTAAGCTAGTGGCCTATCTGTTACTAAGAAGAAAAGGATATGGATTTACACTGAGGCATCAATCAGCTGGAACAACAATGACGCAAGTGGAGGTAAAAATAGATGCCTGATGAGGGACAACGTGGAGTTCAGGGGAAAGAGTACAGAAATCATCTCTGTATACAAAACAGATCTCAATTCCCATAAAGCACTATAAATTTTTCTGCATAGATAGTACAGAACTCATTAATGTTGAGGGCAAGGAGAGGAAAAGGAAGAGGGCATAGGAGAGCTAAGAGATCAACCACAATTAACTGTCCTGTATGTAATCACCAAAGCAAATAATAGGATCACAACTTGAAACACTGAGGCTATGATAAATAATAGAAATTGTACCCCCAACAACATGTTTCATTTACTCATAACTGATATTATAACTCCCTGGAATACATAATAATACTTAAAATGTTTTAATCATCTTATTTAACAGAATTCATCAATGACTGATTTTTAACAATAACTTAATACTTAAAAATTAAATTTGGAGTATGTTTTTTTTTTTAATTTTCAAGGTACCCAATTAATTGATTCACTACCTTCTAATATCTCCTTGAGAGCTAGTGCAATGAAGTTTAGAAGTTTCCTATTACATAGTCCTTATAACTGGGCACATACCACATGGAACAGCTTTAAATCTAAAGCTTTTGGACATTATGAACACCTGTCATAATTCTCTTCTAAAATTCATGGTATTTCTCCCATTATATCTCATAATGCCAATCAAGTAATTACAGCAAATTCTACAACAAATATCTTTGTATAACCAAAAGACTTCCAAAAACCCCAGGCAAGTGTCCAGCTATTTATGTTTTTAACATTTTATTAGTACTCTTTTAAAAAAAATATCACTCACTTCTCAAAGACTCATCCCTGGTTCTGCCCTCATGGAAACTTCCCTCATAACAAATAAGATCAGTCAAACAAAACTGGTCAACAAATTGGCCATAACTGAAAATGCATGTCTCATTCTGTACCTATGGTCTATTACCTCCCTATCAAGAGTTGGAAGGCATGCCTTACTATCAGTTAGTTGATATTAGGACTGGTCACCAAACTGATCAGAGTTCTACAGTCAATGTTTTTTTTCCCTCTATACTATTGTGGTTACTGTGTATATTGTTCTCCTGGTTCTCCTTATTTCATTCTGCATCAGTTCAAACCAATGTTCCCAAGTTTCTCTGAATTCTTCATATTTGTCATTTCTTACAACATACTGGACCCAGATGGCTCAGGAGGAGAAAGTAAGGCTGGTGACCTTGGACAGCCCTCCCTCATTCAAATCAAAGTCAACTGCAAGTCATGTCGTCATCTTGATGTCATGATCCTCGAGAACGAAGGACAAACACAACAGCAGCAACATGATAATAATACATGATGTTCATATATCAGTCTATGTTTTGGTTGTTCCTCACTCAAAAGGCACCCATTTGCCTTCAGGCTTTGTGACTATAAAAAAAAGTGCTGCAATATTTTTGCGTTAAGAAGAATATTCTATTCTGCCTCTCCATCTCAATGTATTCACAGGAAAATATCATAAAAATAAGGAAAGGAAGTATCTCCGCACCTCAATTGATACAGCTATGGGATCAACCAATCAACATTCTGTGATGACATAATGTCATCACAAAATGTAAAGTAGGTGTTAAGGTATTTTCCTCAACAAATGTGAAAGAATTATATGCTTTACAGACATCGGATAAAGGCAAGTGATACCACATAGGAAACATCTGAGACAATCAATCATCTCCCTACGTATAAAACAGGAAGCTAGCCCAGGAGTTCATCAGTTCAATGATAGAGGATTCCAGTTTGGGAGTTGAAGACTTGGTGATCAAGTTCCAAGCCAGAGGCAGAAGTGGAGAGTAGATCCTTGGAATAGAACAGTTATCTTTCCCTACAAATACTGGCTATGTTATCTGATATATTAGAGCAGTAATAGGTAGAAAATGCATCCAGTCAGAAGCAGGGAGATATAACAAAGACAGGCATAGATAAGGAGAAATGGTCACTTGAAGGAAGAGTAAGTTCAAGAAGCATGATACCTCACAGTACCTATGGACTTTAAAAAGCAGCAGCTGGTGAAAGCCCAGCACAGCAACTTGCATAGAAGGGAGCTGTACCCAAAGAGATCTATGGGAGGGAGGGAGGGAGGGAGAGAGGGAGGGAGGAAGGAAGGAAGGAAGGAAGGAAGGAAGGAAGGAAGGAAGGAAGGAAGGAAGGAAGGAAGGAAGGAAAGAGGGAGGGAGTGAGGGAGGAAGGGAGGGAGGGAGGGAGGAAGGATGGCAGACAGGGAAGGCAGGAAGAAGGGAGGAAGGGAGAGAGGAAGGAAGGAAGGGAGGGAGGAAGGAAGGAAGGAAGGGAGGGAGGAAGGAAAGAGCGTCTAATGTCAGAAGCAGTGGATTTGTCACATGTATATTCAATGCTATATACGTGCCTCCCACTGTTGAGTTCTAAGTTTGAGTCTACTTTTCCCAAAGGTTGTATGTCTTTGTGGAAGAGTACACTCCAGATATTTAGGGGACTATTTTTTACCATTTGTTCTTACTGTACTTAGTAAATGCCTTTGCTGAGATGAGATCTATATTAAGTCTATCCACTCAGACAATCCACTAAGTCTATCTACTTAGTTTAACATTAACGGAGAGTAAAGCAGTGGGAACTTACTAGTTACAAGAGCAGAACAAAAGAATAGTCTTGCCTCTGGAGATCAAACCCACAAGTCAGATTATATAGGAAGGGGGTGTTACATCTGTATATACAGGATCCTTCCATCGGTCTTTGACCTTGCGACATATGTCTAGTATTGCTGGGCCAAAAGGTATAGAGTTTAGTGACTTGTTTAGTATAATTCTATATGGTTTTTCAGAATAGTTGGATAAATTCATAGCTCTACTAACACTACATTTATGTACCTGTCTTCCCACAGTACTTCCAACATTGAATATTTTCATGTTTTATCTTTTTTTAAATGTCCAGTTTTTAACAGCATTTTTATTGAGATCTATGATGTAATTGTTGTAGGGAAACTCCCAGAGACGAAACTCCCTCAGTCACTGTGGATCTTGAATTGCTCTGTAGCCTATAGTCCCAGAGAGCTGCCTTAGACACTGAGGAGTTGGGTGATGTGCCCAGTGTCACAGAATTATTATGCCTGAAAAGCAGAACTTGAACTCAGGCATTCCTGACTTCAAAGTCTTTCTCTATCTTTTATACCATGCTAACTCTCATGGCACAAATTTGGCACTGCCTTGGAATTCACTGTAATGCTAAACCATGAGGTTAAACCCTATGTGGTTTCTTCTCTGGTACCTGGACCATTAGAAGACTGTGAGCTCCTCGGGGGACTAGTTTTTTGCTTTTTTTTTGGTATCCCCAGCACTTAGCACAGTGTCTGACACACAGTAGCTGCTTAATAAATGCTTGCTGACTGAATGACTGCGGTAGGAGTGTTCCAATTTATCTTTCCTGCAACCAGGCCAACACGCCACTTCCAGGCCACCACAAAATCATGCCTCAATGTTTTCTCACTATAACTCCTTTATATGTAATGTTTTCCCCCTTAGAATTTAAACCCCTTGAGGGCAGGGACTCTCTTGCTTGTTTGTATTTTTATCCTTAGCACAGTGCCTGGCACATGGAGGCACTTAATCACTGCTTTTGCCATTTGTTCATGAATTTCACTCATTCACTCATTCATTTATAGAAATCAAAATACATGATAAGGTTTTGCCTAGGTTCCAGGTAACTGATGATGAAACGAGCTTCCCTCCCTTGAGAGAAAGCCAAAGACTGGAGACAATCTATATGATACCAGCTGAGGTTACTGTTTTGCAAGTGCTCAGTATGTGACAGGCACAGTGCTAAGAGATAAAACCCTGTCCCTGTTTCTCAAGGAGCTCACATTTTACTGGGGGAGAAAACATGCATACAGGTCGATAAAGGGTAAATGACTCATGGGAACTGCCTTCCCTCCTTCTCAAGGGGAAGGAGCGAGCACTGGGGAGAAAGGGAGAGGAAGGGGGGAGACTTGGAAAGGCTTCTTGCAGAAGGCGAGGGGGAGGGAATAAGCATTTACGTGACACCTAATATATGATAAGCACTTTACAAATATTATTTCATTTGATCTTCACAACAACCCAGCTGGGTAGGTTTTGTTACCATCCCCATTTACGATGGAGGAAACATGGGGGCGTACAAAAGTTAGGTGACATGCCCTAGGTCACACAGCTAGTTAAGTGTCTGAGGTCAGATTCAAATCTGGGTCTTTGAGATTTTAGGGTTCAACCTAGCTGGTGGAATTTGAACTGAATCTTCAAGGAAGCCAGAAGGTGGAAGGAAGGATGGGAAGCATTCCAGAGATGGGAGACAGCCAGTTAAAAAGTTCAGAATCAGAAGGTCAGGTGTCATGAGAGAGGAACAGGAAGAAGGTCAATGACGCTAGATCAGAATATAGAGATGGGAGTAAAGTATAAAAAAAACTAGAAAGAAAAATGTTGTGAAGGGTTTTTAAGGAGATCTGATATCCTGAAGGAAAAAATCACAGGAATTCAGTGTGTGTGTGTGTGTGTGTGTGTGTGTGTGTGTGTGTGTGTGTGTGTGTGTGTGTGTGTGTGTGTGTTGTCAGGGAAAAACGTCTTCAAAATTGGAGGGGTCCCAAAGTGGAACAGCGTTCCTCAAAAGTGGTGGCTCCACCTCTCCCTAGAAATCTTTAACCTGAGGATAAATGACCACTTATCAGGTATCTGACAGTGGGGATTCCTTTCATATATGAGCTGGGGGCCCCTCTACCTCTCACATTCTGGGATTCTGTGAGCACAGGTCTGGAGTCAATGAATCACTATATCACATCACAATAAAATAACTAATGCTGAAAAGGAAAACCAGTATAAAAGATGCTGAAAATGAACTTTTATTTGCAAACTATGGAAATAGGCTTCTTACTTTATAGTTGCACTAAATCTGCTTGCTAAGAATGCAAATAAATGTATAATACATTTTAGAGAAATTTTTCATTAAAATAGTCAAAATTTTTAAAAGTTCAGAACTTTTTGGTAAGTTCTAGTTCCACTACTGAATACTTTCCACTAGTGAATAATTTCAGCCTCAACAAATATTTCAGGACCTAACATATGCAAAGTACCATGCTTGGCACTTCTAAGAAGATTAAATGAGATATAACTGCTTTCTTGAACTTTCGCACTTAAGCACATAAAGATTAAATAAGATACGGCCACCACCTTCTTGGTCACCTATACTGCAAAACTGAGCTTAACCATTAATGAAAAAGAGAGTCATTTTAAACACCCATAGTAAAGGAATCAGAGGTGAAGAAATTTTCTGCTCATCAAACACTTCAGAGAACAGTAACACAAGAGCAAATAAATACAATGACAAAGGATAACAACAACCACAAAATAACAACAGAGCGACCATTAAGAGATTTCTTTCTAAAGAAAAGGAGACAAGGATGAAAGCAGAAGCCAAACAGAAGTGTTGGTGGAAAAGCAAGCCTGGAATGATGGACTGAACTTCCCAACACTCCATCAGCAAGTGAATCAGGGATTTTTTAAAACTAAATTATAGAATGGAAAAGCACATAAAAATGGGAAGGAGAAGAAGAAGCTAGAGCAAAACATGTGATGTGTCCTATTCTAGCCAAAGGCTAAGGATGAAATGAAAATAACTCATGCAAACTCTTAGGAAGAAGAAAACATACAGGAAAAGGGGAAAGGAGACAAAAGGGAAGGATTGAAGGAGAGGGAAAGAAAGGTAGAAAACTCGTTTCAGTGGTGGGAGGGGCACCACTGATGGGCATCCTCATGGGAGGAGAGAGAAATACATTCTATAAAGGGAGATGGGGACATGATAGGTATAATCTACAGGGATTTTGGTATGTTATAGATCACTCATCTTGTTTTAGGAGAAGGGGAATCACGGCTCAAGTGAAACCCAAAGACTGGGAATATATTGATCTGAGGAGAATGAAAGGGAAACGGGGAAAAAATGATAATGGGAAGAAGCAAAGTTTAATAATGAACTGCACAATCAGGGACAAAGGAAAATTCCTACCATAGGGCAATATCCTCTCTGTCACCTGTAGGAGCTGATGTATTTCTAAAAGTGAAGCCCAACCCAAAAAGGGTCTGGGGTTAAGATAGACAAGGCAATAATACTTTAGAAGCTTTAATTCCATGAGGAATATAGAGACTAAAGAAAGACTAAGTATAAAGGACATGAATCAAAGAATAAAAAATCTATAATAGACAGAAAGGAAGATAAATAACAAAGAGAATGAGAGAAATGGTTTTTTTAGAAAAAGGTACAGAAAAAGAAATTTTAAAAACTAATGGTAAAATAAGTTGAGAAGTCTAGAGAGAAAGTTTTTACATTACCTAACAGAGAGAGGAAAAAAGTGACAAAGAATTAAATAACTAGTTGTTGTCTTTCATTCTCAAAGAAAACCATGATATCAGGAAGGTAATTCCATGACTTGCAAGTGAATTGGATTTAAGTGAGGGAGGGCTGTGCAAAGTCACGCAGCTTCACTTTTTCCTTAGGAGTCATCTGGGTCTAGTGGAAATATAAAGATGGCCCTCAAATAACTAGTTAAAAAACAAGAAAATAAAAAAGGAACTGATAAATGAAACTCCAAAATTAGGGAAAGGAGTAATAAATGGGAGGGGAAGAAGTGTTTAAAAGTGAGGAGAAGAAAGCTAGTGGGAATAGTTGCCTTAAAAGACATCAAACTAAAACAACTGAAGGGACACAGTGCTGTATTTGGAAAAAAAGAAAGGTGTGGATTTTCCCTTTGGTTCTAATTCTTCTTTACAATATGACTAATGTGGAAATGTTTAATATGATTGTACATGTACAGTCTATATCAGATTGCACGCCGTCTTGGGGAAGAAAGAGCGGAGGGAGAGGGAGAAAATATAGAACTCAAAATCTTACGGAATTGAATGTTGAAAACTAAAAACAAACAAAATTTTTTAAAAAAAGAAAAGAAGAAAGGAGAAAATCCTAATTTGGAAAAAGAAATAGAGACAATTGGAAGAAAATTATACACTTGAAGTCCCATAATTTTCACCATGAATGGATTAAACAATCCAATAAAATGAAAAAGTGACAGATTGACTAGGAAAACAAAACTCCACAATCTGTTCCTTCAAGAAACACATTCATAAACAAAACATAGAATAAAAATGAGGAGCCAGAAGAAAATTTATTATGCATCAAATGAATGAAAAAAAGCAGGAGTTACAATCATGTTATCAGATAAAACAAAAGCAAATATTCAAAAGATTAAAAAAAAGACAAACAAGGGAACAGCTGAAAGGAATCACAGACAACAAACTAATATCAGTATCAAAGTTACGTGCTCCAGATGCCTTCACATCTAAATTCATAAAGGAACAATTAACTGAATTAAAAGAACAGACAGTAAAGTGATAGTAGCAGGAAATTTTAATTGTCCTCCCAATTTTAGATAAATCTTAATAGAAAGACAAATAAAAGAGGAAAACACAGACCTCAACAAATTACCGGGGAAACTAAAAGATTTATGATATTTTCTGAAGACAAAGACTAATTAAAGACTATCCATATTTCTTCGCACTAATGGAACTCCTACAAAAACTGAACATGTATAATAAGGGCATAGAGATATTGCAAACAAATGTGAAGGGGCAGAAATAGTAAATACATGCTTTATAGATCACAACACAATGAAAATGGTTTAGGAAGTAGGAACAGAAGTCATAAACACAAATGGAAATTTAGCCATGAGATTCTAAATAAACTAGAAAACAAAAGAGAATTATAGAAATTATAAAAACTAAAAGGAGGTTCTTTGAAAAGACTAATAAAATTGATATATCTTTAGCCAATTTGATTTTTTAAAAGAAGCAGAAAATGAAATCAGCAAAACAGCAAAGTGAAAACACAAAGCCATGCACATGTATACTCTTTATAAAATTGCTTGCCTTTTCAGTGACGTGGGGTTAGGAGGGAGGATGGGTGAGAATTTGGACCTCAAAGTTTTAAAACGAATATTAAAAATTGTTTTTACATATAATTGGGGAAAAATAAAATACTAAATAAGAAGTCACAAGACCAGGTGAAATGAAAAGAATTATCACGACCTACTATGCACAGTTATATGCTACCAACATTGAAAACATAAAAGAAATAGAGGAATACCTTCAAAAATGTAAAATATCCAAACTGACAGAAGACCAACAAGAGATCTTACATAATCCAATCTTAGAAAAACAAACATAACCAGCTATAAGGTAACTACCAAAGAAAAAAGATCTCATCCCTGATGGATTTGTAGGACTAATCTATCAAATTTTAAAAGAACAATTAGTATTAATACTTCATAAATTTCAAAAACTGAGAAAGCACTCTACCAGATTCTTTTCATGAACCAAATATAGTTCTAATATCTAAGTCAGGGAAGGAAAAAGCACAGAAGAACTACAGACTGACATCATTAATGAATATAGATTTTACAACTTTAATTAAACTTCTGTTAGACTTTAGAAATTCATCCAAGAAATCATTCATTAGGACCAAATTGGATTTATATCAGGGATGCAAAGATGGTTCAACATTAGGAAAACAAGAAATTGATCATGCTAAAAACTCAAACATCTAAAGTCAAATGATTATCTCAACAGAGGCAGAAAAAAAATCTTTCATAAAGTACAATACTAATTTCTGCTAAAAACACTAAAAGTACAGGCATAGAGAGACCTTTTTTAATAGCATAAAAAGCATCTATCTAAAACCAGAAGCAAGTATCACATACAATGGAGATACACTAAAACCCTTCCCGGTAAATATGAGAGTAAATCAAGATGTACACTCCACATTATTATTTGATCAAGTTCTAGAAAGCAATAGTAATAAGACAAGAGAAAGAAATTAAAGGAATAAGCATAGATAAAGGAGATAAAACAATCCTTATTTACTGATGATATGATGACTGACTTAAAAAATGCTAGAAAGCAGCAAAGATACTGAGACAATAGCTTTAACAAATTTTTAGGCTATAAAATAAAACCCTCAAAAACCAACACTAAATCTATATAAGAACAAAATCCAAAAATAATAGGAAAGGGTACTCCATTCCAAATAACTACAAAATGCATATAAAGTATCTGGGGATCAATTTACTAAAACACACAAAATACTTGTATATATTCAATTACAAGTATCTTAAGAGAACTAAGGAATAACTTGCACAGCTGGGAGAATAGTCACTGTTCATGGATGGACTGTGTCAATATAATAAAAATGATAAGACTACACAAACTGATTTACACTTTTAATGTTGTACCAATCCAATTATCAAAGGGATACTTTATATTCCTTTGCAAAAAAAAATAGCAAAATTCATTTTAAAAAATAAAAGCACTAGAATATTAAGGAAAACTGTGAAAATAAGTCAAGATGAAGGAGGAATAGTAATTCCAGACCTCAAATCATAAATTACTCAGGAAAGAACTCCCTAAACCTAAAACTGTAAGTTACTCAGGAAAGAACACCTCATTTGACAAAAATTGCTAAGAAAACTGGAAAGCAGTCTGGCAGAAATTAGGTTTAGACCAAGACGTAACACCACATTCCACAATATATTCTAAATGGATAAGTGATCTTAACAGAAACAGATTGTACACCTCTCATAGCTATGGGCAGAAGATATATTCTTAACCAAATAAGGAACAAAAGCAATTACCAAAGATAAAAAAGATTACTTTGATTACACGAAATTGAAAAACTCCTGAATAAGATTAATGCTTCCAGATAAGAACACAAACAGTTGAATTCTTGTATCATATTTTGTTGATAAGGATTTGGTATTTAAGATACTGAAACAATTTATAGATATACACGTATTTGTATCGTTTTGTATACACATGTTCATACATACACATAGAATGACCAAGTCATCTCCAATAAATAAGTGATTAGTGTATATTAAAAAATTTCTCAAAAGAACTTCAAACTATTAACACAACTATGTAAAAAGAACACTTCAATAATTAATAATAAAAGAAATACAAATAAAACCAACCTTGAGATTTCATTTCATGCTCTGCAAATTGGCAAAGTTGACAAAAGATGGGAATAGTTAGTGCTGGGGAGGTTACGGGGAGATAGGTACGCTAGTGGATTTTTGGCAGAGCTGTGAATTAGTACAACTATTCTGGGAAGCAATTTGGAATTGCTGAAATAAAGTTTGTAAAATATCTATACTATATGATCTGGAGATTCAATTACTATGCTTATACATGGCCATTAATAAGAACAAAGTCCTTGTATACACCAAAATATTTACTATGATAATATAAAGTTGGAAACATCAATTGGGGAATGATTGAAAAATTGTGGTACGTGAATTGGAATCTTAGTGCACTATAAGAAATTATGAATGTGATAAATATAGAGAAGCATGGAAAGGTCTACTGAACTGACGCAGAGTGAGGTACAATGCAGCCAAGGAAACAAAGACAACAATGTCAATGAAAAGAACCACACCAAAAAAAATCAAAAGTGAACCTTGCAAATTTTAAGAATAAGCATGACTCAGAAGAAGAGATATGAAAAGATGCTGTCACTCCACTGCAGAGGTAGGAGGTCCGCAGATGTTTACTGCACATATTTTCAGACTTTTCCAACATGTTGATCAGTTGTGCTGATTTTTACCTCTTCCTCCACTTTTTTCTTATCTTTAATAAACACTGTTATATGGAATGGCTCTCTGGAAGATGGAGTGAAAAGGGTACTAAGGCAAACCATGGTGATATAAAAAAAATTAATTGTTTTTTTTAATAAAAGGAGAAAGTACATTATAGTAAAAACAACAAGTGGCAGAGCTCCATGGACCACGACTAAGACTTCCCTTCCAGGCTGAGCTCTGGCTCTTAACTAGCTGTGTGACTTTGAGAAAGTCACTTCACTTTTCTGTGTCTCAATTTCTTTATCTGTAAAAAAGGTGTTGGACTATACGTTCCTTCAAGTGCTATAATTCTATGGCCTAAATAGATCAGTTGGAACAAGAATAAGAATTGCATTAAAAATTGAAAACAAACCTCACGGTACTCATTCTACCCTCCACACTCTTGATGTTCTCTGGTACATTTTCATAAGCACTGAACTTAGGATAAAAAACACACGTTTTAGACAGAATTGGCAATGAGCCACGTTATAGTTAACTTTGTACCTCATTTTTTCTATCTGTAAAATAAAGATGATAATAACTACTTATGAGGGAAATGAGGGTACCTATTCAGGAATCTTTTTAATCTCTCTGGGGTCAAGAAGCTACTAATGCCAAAGTGATTGTTAGGACACTGGTAAATGTAGCAAACAATTTTATGGGCAGTTAGATTATACCTGGAGGCCCAAGGGTTTTTGAAATCTCTCTATGAATCTATCCTCAATTCAAAGTAAAACTACTGCTCCCCATGTGTAACTGGGAACTAAAGTTCCTTTCCATAGTCCATTTGAACCTGAACAACTGAATAAGTATATCCCATTTTAAGCAAATACAATATATGAAACTCTACTGTGGTATATAATTTTAATAAAATATTGTTGCACTCTAAGAAACAACGAATAGGGCAGCAAGGTAGTGCAGTAGATAAAGCACTGGCCCTGGAGTCAGGAGGACCTAAGTTCAAATCCAGCCTCCGACACTTACTAGCTATGTGACCCTGAGCAAGTCACATAACCCTGTTTGCCTTAATCCACTGGAGAAGGACATGGCAAACCACTCCAGGATCTTTGCCAAGAAAACCCCAAGGGTTCAAGGGTTGAACACTACTGAAATGAATGGGCAACAAAAATAATCACAAGACTTCTTTAGAACAAGATTTCTTAGATAAATATTTGCATCTGATGATACCAACTGACTACTGTCTTATGTTTAAAGATCAGAATGACTTTAGTTAATAAAAAAAAAAGAACAATCAACTTCCCCTTAAATCTACTAGAACTTTAAGATGAAAAATACAAAAATCCTTTTCTACAACCAGCATCATCAGCAATTCAAAAATCAAAAGATTAGATTTAAACCTGACTTAAGAGTTATACCAAAAAGACTATTCTGGTGTTTCTTCAGCTTTAATCATTCTTTCTTGCATCAAAAATAACAAAATTGTAGGGCGACATTAAGGCATGATCGTGAAACAAAAATGTGCTTCATTTCATTAGTCACAGGCTACATATCAGCCAGCTGTCGAAGCTAAAAATATGCCGCACTTAAAAAATTTGTAAACCGTAAGGCCATAAAGACATAAGACAACACTGAGAGAAATGTGCCTTCTTTCTGGTTCTGACAATTAGTTATATTTTAAAGACTAACTAAACCCTTTAGGACTTCCCTCCCCACAAAAGATAATCATGTAACTAACTGATCAGTAACGTGCTGATGACTGTTTCTATATCACCTAATCCTGGAATTCTGGAGTTGGAAGGGACTGCAGGTCACCCACTCTGACCCTCACCTAAAGCATCAATATCTTTATACATTATCTAATTATAGAAACCTAGATTGGAAAGGGACCCGAGATGCGATCTTTCTAATCTAGCCCATCTACAACATACCCCAAAGTGCGCATTCATTACTTTGCAGGGTAGGATATAATAGTGAACTAACTAGCTCACAAGCTAATTCTATTTCCAGACAAAACTAATGTTTAGGAAGTTTTCCTCATCTTAAACCAACTGATCCTTATCTTCCCTTCTGGCACCAAGTGAGATAAGTCTAATTCTTCTTCCATTTCTACCGTCATTATGGTAACAACAGCAGCAATAATTAGCATTTACTTAGTACTCTGAAGTTTTTAAAGCACCTTAAATATACCTCATTGGAACATCACAATAATCTTGAGGTGTGGGCACTATGGAATTTTTATCCCCACTTTACAGCTGAAGCTGGAAGTGGTTAAGTGACTTATCCATGGGCAATAGTTAGTATATAACAGGTGGGATTCAAAACCCAGGTCATGAAGGCTCCAAGTCCAGCATCCCACCTATTGTATACATTATCTCAACAAAACGCATTTCTGCAGCTATCTGACAAAAGCTATAATGGCTGACCTTTCTACTTGTTGTTCAGGAGTTCCAGAAAATCCAGAGACCCTGAACATTGAATCACACTTTGATTTATCCAGATTAGGGAAAGAAGCAGTGATAGCAGCAACAACCATCTTGTAGTATCAACACCACCCCTAGTGGCATGCTCCTGCCCCTTTGGGGATTAGAAGCACAGCTTTAACTTAAAAAGAAATAGTAGAAGTATTTTAAGGTAAGGCAATACTTAGGCATCCATTTTATTTTAGTGAGGGAAAATGAACTTGCCTGGCCAAGTATGCCTGTTTCAATGAGTGATTTGGTTGAACTAAATTGTTTATCAAATTGAAGCAGATTCAGCTGTAAACATTTGAATTCTTAAAGGGAATTAGAACTACACAAAGAGAAAAAGGATCTGCCTCCCATATGTGGGCAGAAGAGCTGGGGCCAGTCTAGACCAAACTGGAAACATGAGTTAGTAGGAAGTTCATTCCTATTCACCTTTGTAAGACTGTAGAAATGGGTATGGTACCACAAGACTGGAAAAAGGCAAATGTTAATCTGATTTTTGAAAAAAGGGAAGAGAACTGAGTTTGCACACAACAGACCACTGAACTTGGCTTTAATTCTTAATAAAATTTTAGAATATACTATAATGTGATGGCTAAAGAGTATCCAGCTAGGTAAATAAAGCAGTGACAACAAGGAGCTAGCATGGAATCATCAAGAATAGGTCATAATTCCAGATGAACCTCCTTTTTTGACAGGATTATTAGACTAATAGGTCAGAGGAATTCTCTAAGTATATAAACGTTAAAGTGACAGGACTGAACTCTCCAGGCATGGTGCATCACCAAGTGCAGAAGCACTGGGGTGGGAGACAGCATGCCACTGTCAGGAATGACAAGCAGGCCAGTCTATTTGTATCCTGAAGTGCATGAAAGGGAGTAAGGGACAAGAAGGCTGCCATGTAGGAAGAGGTCAAGTCATTAAGTTTAAATGACAGAAGATTTTATGTTTGATCCCACAGGTAATCTAGGGAACCACTAGGGAGATCAATGAAAATGAAGCGAAGAGGGGAGAGAACAGTGATTGTGGTCAGATCTATAACTTAGAAAATCATTTCAGCAGATGAGGGACAGATGAGAGTGAGAGATCTGAAGCAGGGAGATCAGGGAGAAGGTTATTACAGTATCTAGGTGAGAGGTGATATGGACCTATACTAGAGCTGTGGCTATATGAAGGGAGAGAAGAGGCTATATACAAGAGAGGTCGTGAAGGCAGAAATGATAAGATTTGGCAATGGATCAGGTATGTGGGATCGGAAGTGAGAAGAGCTGAGGATGACACCAAGGCTATGAGTGGGTGACTGGGAAGATGGTGGTACCCTCATTATAAATAGAAAAGTACAAAAGAGGGGAATGCTTAGGAGAGAAGACAAGTTCCATTTTGGACATGCTGAATAGCAGATGCTTACAAGGATCTAATTCAAGATGCTTAACAGGCAGTGGGTGATGCATAACTGTAGCTCAGGAGAGAAACTAAAGCTGGATATACAGATGTGGGAATCATTTATATACAAATAATAACAGAACCCATGGAAGCCGATGATATCACCATGTGAGATAATATAGGGCAGGAAGAGGACAGCTGATACAGATCTCTCCAAGTTCTCCTTCTACCTATACAAGCTACCTTTCTTTCGTATCCTTGCTTGATCATGATCTGTCTTTCATCTCTGTGTAGACACCTGCCGAAGTGCTGTCTTAGGACTTTTTTTCTTTTCTACATACCCTACCAGTGATGGCAATTGTTTGTGTAAGCTCAACTACCTTCTCTATACAAATAATTGTCAAATCTCTATATAGAGCCCTAGTTACTTTCCTGAGTTCTATTCTCATATCACCAATTGATATTGGACTTTTCCAGCTAAATATTCCATTTTTATTCTCAAACTAAATATGTACAATATGGAACTTATTATCTATTTCCCCAAACTCATCTCTCTTCCAGTTTCCTTTTTCTAGTGAAGTCATTGTAACCTGTCTAGTTCCCTGAGTTCACAACCTCAAACTCATATTCAACTTTTCACTCCCTTTCCCTTCCCCAAGTTTTATTGATTCTACCTCTACAACACTCTCACATCCGTCCTCTTCTCTTCCCTCACAAAGTCACCACTCTAACTCAGGACTTTTATTACCTCTCACCTGGAATAGTGTAAAATCCACCTCCTAATCTGTTTTTCTGCTTCTCTAATCCATCCTCTACATGGCTGCCAAAGGGATCTTCCTAATGCATAAGTCTGACCACATCACTCCCTGTTTGAGAAGCTTCAGTGACTCCCCACTGCCTGCAGAGTACAAACTCTTACCATTTGAAGTCCTTTGCACACTGACTCCAACAATCTCTTTCCATGTTTATGGCAAATTACTCTCCTTTACCGATCATATTTTAGCCCAGTGGGTCTACCTGCCAATTCTGCACATGACATTCCATCCACACCTTCACCCGGGTGTCCCCTGGTCCTGGAATACACTCCTTTCTCGTGTCCACCTCAGAGAATCCCTAGCTTCTTTTTAAGCCTCAGCTCACACGCTACCTCCTACAGGACGCCAGTCGTGATTTTCAGTCACTGCCACTCTCCATTCCAGAAATTACTTTGTATTTACTTTGCATATATTCTATATTTTTTATCTGGGTATACATTGTTTCCCCAAAAGAATATAAGCTCCTTGAGGGCTTTTTGACTTTATACTCCCAGCACTTAGAAAAATGACTGGCATGTGGTAGTACATAATAAATGGCTGTTAAATGAAGCTGAATCTCTGGCATGCCAGATGACAGAAATGATATCCAGAAAAATCTCTACAGCCTACAACGCTAGCAAGCATCTATTCATTTATAGAGTACACAGGAATTTGTTTTTTAAAATGGCATCACAGAATACTGAGGTCTCCCATTGCATCCTGGGCCATCTCCAGTCATCGTGATGAATAGCTGGTCACTGGATCCAGATGGCTCAAGAAGAGAAAATGAGACTGGTGACCTTGCACAGCCCTCCCTCTCCAACTCACATCAAAGTCAAGTGCAAGTCATGTCATCATTTCTCTCATGGCACAGTCTTCTTCGGCAATGAAGAACAAGCACAACGACAAGATGGAATTTAGTAGAGATAAACATAAAGCCTTACATTTGGATTGAAGCAATTCAACTTCATAATTAATCAAAAAGCCTTTATTAAATACTTTCTATGTGCCAGGCATTATACTAAAAACAAGATAAAAGACAGATGGCTAGAAAGAAGCTTATATTTTTTTCAATCTTAGGGTATTGGTCCACTGTAAACTCCATTTGAGCAGCTGATAAAGTGCTGGACCTGGATTCAGGAAGGTCTGAGTTTGACTCTTATCTGATATTTACTGTGCGACCCTGGGCAAGTCACTGAAACTCTCTGAATCTCAGTTTCCCCCTCTGTAACATGAGAATAATAATAGCACCCATACCTCACAGGGTTGCTATAAAAATCAAAAGATATAATAAAGATAAATCATTTTGTAAACCTCAAAGTGCTATAGAAATTAGCATTATTAGCCATTTTTTTCTTCAATGTGTGGACCTCCTGGTGTGGAAACTGCCTTCACCAATACAGACCAGCAAGTTGTTAGTAATTTCTAGTCTTAGGGAGCTTCCTGTGGCACTGAGAGAGTGTGACCTGCCAGTGCTCATACACTGAGTATGAGTGATAAGCAAGACCTAAACCCAGCCCTTCCTGACTCCCTGGTCAGCTCCCTCTTCAGCGCTGCTCTCTCTCAACCGTGTGACGGTGGTAGACAGAAAAGTTCATACAATCCTAGGCTAAACTAAGGGAGATGCGTAATGACTAAGGAGACAGATACTGGTCTCACTTTCTTTTTCCATGATCTGACAACATCTGGAGCTCTGTGTATAATAGTCTTTAGGCATCACACTTTAGTAAAAAACTTTAAGATACAAAGTATCCAGAGGCAGGCAGCCGAGACACTAAAGAGATGAGGACAGCTAGTAGGTCTCTAGTGCTTTAAGGTTTGCAAAGCACTTTACCAATATGTCTCATGTGATCCTCACAACAACCCAGGGAGGTGGATGCAACTGTTATCCCCATTTTACAGATGAGGAAACTATAAAGAAGCTAAAGAGTATGTCCTAAGAGGATCCATTGAAGGAAACAAGGAAGTAGAACCTGGAGAAAAGAAGACCTGAAAGGAACAGGGAAGCTGTCCTCAAGGGTCCGAAGTTCTGAAGGACGACCACTTGTTGGAGATGTACAGGTACTGGTTGGCCTACGTGGCTATCTAAGGTTCCTTTCCATTTGGACATTCTGTAATTCCTGCTTTTCCTCCACCAACCCCCAGTATTTTCTTCTTCTACCTAAGCATTCTACTAAAAAACAATCAATGCAGAGTCATGTCAGCTTTCTGGACCTCATCTACAAATCAAATGAGTTTCCTCAGCTGCAAAATGAGGGAAGTGAAGTCAATAATATCTAAGGGTCTAGGACTCTATGACACTGAAGAAAGAAGGCTTAATATCACTTCCAGATGCAGCACAACCAAACCATCTCAAGGAAAAAAAGAGTCTGGATGATATAGCTCACCATGACAAGAAAACATGATTTGAGGATGGGTGAGGATATTGTTTCCTAATCACAAATAGCTAAGAATCTAGGCCAGAGCTAGATAGCCATAGGACTAGATTTCTATCTCTAGTCATCAGGCCCCTCCAGGATAGTGATGACTATAGCCCCTTTCTGAAAAGAAGCTTTTAGATCAATAAAAGATGTAATTAGAAACTGAAATTAAGGGATGGGATGAAAGGCAGAGATGAAATATAAACATTCCTATTAGGAGCTAAGTGATTCATTCTTTGGTTCCCTCTCTAAGCTGCCACCTCAGGCAGCTATTAAATTTAGAAGAAACTCTAAGTAATTTCTAGAGCCTAAGAGATTTACAAGATCACTCAAAAGACAATATATTTAATAAAATTGGAAAAAAGAATTAAAGAATTTCTCCATTCCCTGTCTAGTGAACTCTACTATAAAGTATTTTCTAAACTATAAAGAACCAAATAAATGTGAATTATTGTCACTGTTATACTGCCATTCATCATGAAATGGTTTCACTCTTCTTCAAGAATGTCTCCTGAGCTCTGAAAGGAGTTGGGGGAGGGGGACGCGGCATGAAATGTCTGCAAGAGGGAAGTCTTCAAATATGTCTCTGTCCTATTTATAATTCAATTAAAAGATATTCATCATGCCTCTTTTGGAAATTCAGTCCTGTGCTAGGCACTGTAGGGGACATATGGAAAGCCTATAGCCCAGCCTCTGCCCTTAATAAATTCACAACTCAGCTGAAAAGACAAAATTTACACACATGAAATGATGATGGATCAGAATAGAGAAGCAGAGTCAAGTGTGATACAGACTACACAGGACCATATGAGCTCTAAGAATGCATAGTAGAAAGAGGACTTGAGACAAGAGTCAGGTTCTAGTCCCAAGTTCCAATAATTAGCTCCATGGCTTTGGGGAATCTGGCTTCAGTTTTCTCATCTATAAAATTAAGAGGTTGAATGTGATGATTTTTAAAGTTCCTTCTTCTGTGATTATATGATTCTTTTTATCAGTTAGAGGAAATATTTTAGCTCCACAGAGACAAGAACAGAGGTGACTGACTATATTCCAAATGGAGAAAACAAAAGCAATTTAACTGATAAACTAATCTGTATGCCAAGAGATGGGAAAGTTTCCAAGTTTCCAGCATGATAAAGTCACAGAAAAGTTGGGTCTACAGGCTCACTCCTAAGTGGGTAATTTTTTTCCAATGTATGTATATAACAATTAACCAGGTCTACACAATAGGAAGGAAATGGGTTTATTCTCTTATTAGCTGTCACAGACTCATGTTAGTTTAGAACTAGAAAGGATCTCAGGGATCATGTAGTCTTGGTCTTTTATTTTACAGATGAGGAAACTGGAGAGATCTGATGACTTGTCCAAAGTAACCATTCATCAGTGACAAAAGTGAGACCAGAACCTTAGTCTCCTGACTCCCAGACCAGTCTTTTTGCCACACTTTGCCATCTTTTTCTGGAGCTCCAAGATTACTGTTCCCCTAAAAATGGAGAACTAGGGTTTAGGTCTGTCAACCAATAAAAAGGTAACATTTTCAAGGCTGGTCCGCATGGCATGGATTTTCTAAACTCACAGGGACATCAACTTTTAGAAAGACATTGTTACAGGTAGTAACTATTATCTTCTCAACAGTAGAATTTTCCAGGTATGTTAAACATTTGGCCTACTCTCTTCCTAGCAAAAGCGAGGGACTATGAATGTGGATACAAACAGACATAAATATATGTGAGCATGTGTATATATGTGTGCATGAATGTATACGTACATAGATATACAGAGAAAGATGGCCACATATAGATGGTTATAGATCTCTATAAATAGGTACAGATTTATAGATCTATAGATATCAGTAGGGAGAGAGGCAGTAGGTAGATACTGTATATATCTATCACATGTATATATACATGTATGTGGAGAGAGAAAGAGAGAGAAACAGAAAGGGAGAGAGAAAGAAAGAAAGAGAGAGAGAGAGAGAGAGAGAGAGCGAGCTGGGTAGCTCTGCTAAGGACTGTACCTGTAATTTCATTAGCATAAGGAACTCCTGGTAAATTAACCTCCCCTACCAGTGCAAGTCACCAACTTCTCTGTAGCTTATAGTCTTAGAGAATTATCTAGAGCACTGAGAGATTAACTGACTTGCCCAGGGTCATACAATCAGTATGTGTCAAGGGCAGGACTTAAACCCAGGTCTTCCTAGCTTTAAGGCCAGCCTTCTACAGACTGTGCCACCCCACCCTCTCAAGCAGTTTTGTTGAACTGTCTTTTTTCTTCTCTAGTGGCTCACTAGGTAGGGGAGGGAAGATGAATAGTTGCAAATGAAGATGATGTTAAAACAAAATATATCAATAAAAATTTTAAAGTTTTTCATAAAATTATTTCTGTCTTTATCAAGTACAGTGCTATATAGAAAAACACAAATTAGGGAAGAAAAGGAGATTCATAATTGAATAATAAATATTGAAATACTCCTACTACTAGATAGCTAGGCCTTATTTATATCTACTTTTCAAAAAGCCCAAAGATTTTACAAACTATAGCTTGTTAGTTCTTAACATCCCCTAGATGAAAGAAAAGGGTAAGCCATTAACTTGTAAAAATAGTGAAATAAAGGCCAATACAGACAAGCAACTTTCCATTTTAGCTTTAAGAAATGAGCTGTAAACAGTCTATGCTAGGATCATAGTCTTGAGGCCAAGGGCCAGATAAGACTAAGAGTCAGATGAAAACTGTGTTATCCGTATGCCAAGGAAAGTCAGAGGGGGCAGCAACTCCTATGCCTGATAAAGTTACAATTAATTAGAAGAAGGATCAAGTGCAATGAACATCTCTCTGGCATATGCTAAGTTACCACAGATCTGGCTGGAGCAACAGCACTTGGCTATTAGGAGTGACCTGGCACAATTTCTAAAGGAGCTAATAACATTAAATTTAAAAGCTAATTTGGAAAAATGAATCACTGTTTGTGTAGAATTCAATAGTAAGACATCAAATGTCTCCTCTGCCTTACAAAGTCCAACGTAAGTAGCCTGTCCTTAGGGAGTATTTCTCACCAGTTGAGAGTATGTGCTACAGAAATCAAAGAAAATTTTGGAAAAAATAAAACAAAACACACACACACTAACCCCAACCCCTGCCCCCCCATAAACCCCTTAACTCATAAAGATGTATGGGTAGGTCATAGGGACACCAGCTTCGTTTTTCTCAAGATGTAGAGCTTTCCAACTGGTATCCTTGCTTCCTTCAGTCTGCATTTGGAGGCTGAAAGACTGGGTGCAGGCTTTGTGTCAAAAGTTCCCCACTGAGGGGTCCGTGAACTTTTAAAATATTCTGCAAATTCTATTTCAGTGTCACTCGTTTTCTTCGTAAGCCTATGTATTTTATTTTACATATAAAAAAGGCTTTACAAGCTTCACTAGATTAGGGGTCCATGGCACACGCACAAAAAAAGGTTAAGAACTTCTGCTCTAAAAACTGAGTAAAATCCAATCTCCTAGGCATTCTAAGGTATATCAATAATAATAACAGTTAACATTTATAGCCTGCTTACTATGTGCCAGGTACTGTGCTAAGTACTTTACAATTACTATCTTATTTGATCCTCACAACAACCCTGGGAGTAGATACCATTACCCCTATTTTACAGATAAGGAAACTAAGGCAAATAAAGGTTAAGTGACTTGCCCAGGATCACACAGATAGTAAATAACTGAGGCTGAATGTGATCTCTGGTCTTCCTGATTCCATGCTTAAGATTACCCATGGGCCACCTACCTGACGTATGACGTGCTCAGGAGAACATGAAACTAAACAAAGCCTGGGGTCAGGGATGTGACAATCAGACGTCAAGAACTTAGGAATGCACCCAATGCACCCAAGGCCATCACATTATTGACAGCTTTTTCTAGAATCAGCTTTCTCTCAATTTTAGTTTTCCAACTATTAAAGGGAAGAGAAGGTAGTTACCTGGACACCTATTATACACTAGATGTTTAAAAGATAAAATCATCAATCTCATCGATGGATCCAATACCTCTTTAGCCCCCCAGTTGACTCTCCTATCTGACTGGAAGGCTACAGATTGAAGCAATAAAGTCCTCCCAAAGCCTTCCTTTACAGAGGGCTCCAAACTGTCTAATGAACTTCATTTTACATTAACTGCTCTGCTTCGTTTCTATTCCACGAATATCATCCTCTCATCTTTGTGTACTGTCTTCTCCGTTAGAGTATAAGCTCCTTTCTTTTTCTTATGTCTCCAGAGTATGGCATAATGCTGCGCATGTAATAAATGTTAACAAAAAAAACCTCTACATCATGGACTTTGTTGTTGTTGTGTTTATTCTTTGTTGCCAAAGAAGACCATGCCATCAGAGAAATAACGACATGACTTGCCCTTGACTTTGTTTTGAGTGAGGGAGGGCTGTGCAGGTCACCAGCCTCACTTCTCCAGAGCCATCTGAATCCAGTGACCAGATATTCATCAGGATGACTGGAGACGGCCCAGGATGCAAAGGGAGACCTGGGCCTTTTAGGTTAAGGCCTTTTCAGTACTCACTTAAAGTGAGGTAATGCCCATTCAGTGAATAGGCCTCTTTAAAAAGTAATCAGGGAATGGCTCTTCCTTCCTTCCTCCCTCCCTCCCTTCTTTTCTTCCTTCCTTCCTCCCTCCCTTCTTTTCTTTCTCCCCCCCTTCTTTTCTTCCTTCCTTCCTTTCCATCTACACTGATCACCCATCCCACATTCTAGGTCCGATGTGCCTCCTTGGGCTCTCTTTTTCCATGTGGAGGTTTAAAAACATTCCATTCAAATATATGGCATGGAGTCTAGGTATCTCTTCACTGTTTCCCAAAACTGGTATCATGACATAAAAAATATATCAGGACTCAAAATTTTCACAGTCTCTCAAGGCCATGCACAGTTAGGGGCACCCCCTTCATACCTAGACACAACATTCACTTTCCCTATGCTCCTTTAAACACGTTTGAACACTGCTACTTTAGTACAAAATGGGGCACATGCACCCCAGGGGAGATCAGCACAACTATTCAATGGAATACAGGAAGAACTTCTATGAACATTTGTTTTTATCTAAAAAAAGAAATAAAGTTTCATTAATATTTAACGTGTAGATTGATACTGTCAGTCTATATATATATTAGACTGTATCTCAGTCATATATCATGGGGAATTCATGAGGTAGTCTAGGAGAAGAGTGGAGGTTTCATAATGCAGAAGGATTGATAATAGTGTCCCTTCTCATTCATTTACAGTATTTTGCAAAATATTGCAGTTTACATATATTCAGGTAAGTGGATTTGTAGATTATTACTCAGTTTTAACTAAACTAACCCTCACAAAGTGGCTTAAAAAGATTCCTGCAAAGAAACTTCCAGTAAAAAATAATACTGATGATGAGAACAGAAGAAAGCAAGAAAATGGAAGATTATATTTCTTATAGATGATCTTTGTCAACTAAATTACAATGTAAAAGAAATGAGGGTCATCAGATCTGACAAGAAGGTGGCCAAAAAAATTATCAAGCTTATTTGAAATATGGATTTATTTCTGTTTAAGTTAACAATTAAACTCACCCATGGTGAGCAGATTGAGTTTTAAAACAGAAGCTAAAGATAGCACAAGCCATCACAATTGGCAGGACATTTAAAACCCAAGCTTTAAGAAAAAAGAATGGAACTGTGTCACACAGAAAAACTCTCACCTCTGTATACTTTTAAAACCGTCAGACTTTAGTAATGTGTTTAAAATTTTCCAAAGAAAGCAGTCCAGTGAGTTTTTAACTCATTTCTTAAAAGCATCAAAATTTAACATCTTCAAATTAGTTTTATCATTAGTTTGTTTTAACCACAAAACCTGATCTCTGAAAAGAACTTAGAATCTCAGGACTCAGGACGTACTTTTAGGTGGAAGGAGCCTAGAAATTACGTAGCTCAATTCTTTCATTTCACAGATGAAAAAACAGATCCAGAGAAGTCACATGACTTGCTCAAAGCTGAGCAAGTAGAAAAGACAGGATTTGAAACTATTTTCTGACTCTAAATTCAAGGCTCTCTCCACTATTCCATGCAATCTCTTACACCCCTGGTTACACCAAGACACAAATAACCCACCCTAAAGTAATAGGTTTCAAAGTCTGAGGTATCTTTTTTAACAGTAAACCTTCTGGTGATTCTGAACTCATATTGTAGAATGCTGCATATTTCATCTATACAAAGTGTGTCTCAATTCCATGAATTAAAAATGACCACCTTCCTAACCTGAAGAAGGCCTCCCTCATCAGAATGTAAGGGTTTTGTGTAAGAATGTCCAGCTCCAATCCAGAAGATGAAAGATAATGCAGCAGGCTTCCTGGAAATGCCAGAATTTCACCATTCTCACAGATAACACTCAGAAACTTAACAGAAACATTTTGACATTTAGACTATGAGATGCTTCTACAACAGATCAGTTGCCAAAATGTATGCTTTCTAATAATCCTATAAAATGATTTTTCCTTTTTGCTGGGATCCAGGAGGACTATTATTTTTGCACTTCTTATCTTATTTCAGCACTGGAACCTAAAAAGTATTAGATGTCAAACATGTTATCTTCCCAAGGGAAAGAAATTAAACATGAATGTCTATCACGAATCGAGATAAGGAGAGGAAGTTTAACAAGGCAGTGATGCAAAAAGGGTCCCAAAGCAGCCACAATAAAAATCATGGTCAAGGGTTATTCAATTCTCCCCCTGCAAACCAAAGCACAATGATAGGAAGGGAAAAGCAGAACCTAATAACCTAAAAGTCTCAAGTACCTTTTAGTAGACAAAAGGAAGACGTAAGGATTGGAGAATTCAAAACAAGCAGGAGATTTCTCCAAGAAGAAAAAAAGCGTACCCCTTGCAAAAGCTTACTCGACTGAGAGATAAAGACTGGGCTGTATGTTTTACAGAGAACAAACTGGGTAATAAGGTGGCTCAAAAACAAGGAGATGTTCACACCATAGAGGTTTCTCTGTGTAAGCCTGCATGCGAAGAGATTCCCACTTGATAAACACTTTAACTTAAGGAGTATAAGTCTTTTCAAAGGAGCAAAAGAAAATTGTTGCTCTTACATATCTGGATGTTTCTTCTTGGTTCTGGTTATTCATGTCAGTGGGAACAATCCGTGTGGCCATTGGTCCCTGGGCAAAAGGTTTCGGCAACTGGCCCCTGAACTCTGATGGAATGAACTGGAGTTGCCAGCTGCCAGAAACACAAATAAAAGAAAAAATAAGGAGAACACAAGGGAAAAACACATTGCAAAATTCACTTTAAGTAAGCAAAAAAAATCAAGTAAAAATACTGCACTTGGAGAAAATAATCATTCCTGCCATGTTCAGCAATAAGCAGACCACAAATGGCCAATTCTGGGTACCACAGTTTAAGAGAATGATTACCTGGAGCACATCCAAACAAGGTAGGCCAATGGTAAAGGCTAGTAAAAGCATGTGAAATCATGCTAAGTATTGGTTAAGCAAATGGGGACATGAATAAGTTTAACCATACATGAATGGTCAAATATAGGCAAATAGAACTAGAACTCAGTTCAAGGAAGTAGATGCAACTTCTTAAGTTTCACTAGTACTTGTGTGTTGTTTGGTTGCACTGGAATTTCATTGGTATAATGAATTCTCAGTAAAAAAACTCAGTCTACATATATATATACATATATATACATACATATATATACATACATATATATATATGCAAAAGATGAAAGGGAATTATAGCACTGTCTATTTAAAAATAATAACAGATTACTGTGAGGAAATACACAAACTGAAAGGAAAATGTGGCAGAGAATATCTGTGTAAGGATCAATGGAAAAGCAAACAGAAGACACTGTAGTGAGAGTATAAAAACGGACCCTCAACCAGGAGGAAGAAATGGATAATGAATCTGAGAAAAATACCATGGATCTGTCAAGGGTGATAGAGGACTTCAATGTACTGAACTTCTGCTGGAGTTCTTTCTCAGCTAATAGCTGAGAAGCTAACAAACTCTGCAACTGCCTTAATGATCATTTCATTATTCAAAAGATGATAGGAATAACTAGGAGAAATGCTATTCCAGACCTTGCTATGATCAATAAGGAGAAATTGGTTGCTGAAGTAAAAAGGAAGAAAAAACAACCTTATAATCTTCAGGTCTGCTGTGGATAAGGAAAGGAAGTGGGAGAAAGGGGGAAGGGACAGGGAAATGGGACCTGTGATTTCACTAGAACAACTCCTAGTGAGGAAAGTTCATCTACCAGCAGAGAGCATGCCCTGTTAGGCTTATACAGCTGCAGCGAGTTGCCTGGACCACTGAGAGGCTAAATGACTTTTCCAGAGTTGCACAGCCAGGATAGGTCAGAGGGGGGACCTGAATCAATGTCTCCCTGACTGTGAGGCTGGTGCTCTATCCACTACATCATGCTGCCTCTCCAACTTTTAAAGTGATATACAGAGAAGATGGAAGCAAGAGCAGAAACACAGAAGAGAAGCACAGACCTCTAAGACTCACATCAAGAACACTAAATTTCAAAACAAGCTGAGGCTGGCAGTGGATGGGAAGAACCAAAAAAGGATATTTGGAGGTAAGGGAAACATCAAAGAATGGATAGGATTTCTGCTTGGAGTGCCAAGAAGATAATGGATCAGGATAAGAAGGCAGAACAATCTTTAGCCTGGAAATGGAATAAAAATGGCTAATAGGTCACTGAAGTTCTATATTCTCTCCACTTTCCAACAGCAGTTCTGCTTGGTATGTCCTCCTTGAAGCACGATGCCCTTGCAGGTACCCTCTGGTGTCCCTCTCCTTTCCAGATTCCTCTGGTATATTGTCTTTTCCCATTAGATTATAAGCTTCTCAAAGGCAGGACCTTTCTTTTTCTTATTTGTTATCCCATAGTTAGCAAAGTGCCTGGCACATAATAGGCCCTTAATATTGAACTAAATCGACTAAGAAGCTGGTACCATCAGGCCCCTGTGGGCCCAAAGTTGGGCAAGAGTCCGTGGATGTCCCTGGTGAGCTGCTGGGATAGGGCTGAGGAGGATGCAGCAGCACTTGAGGCCACTCAAAGCAGTGAACGACAGTTCCAGACTAGACTAGTCTCCAGACTAGAACAGTTAATAGTAGACATAGAAAAAGCACCAAGATACTGTTCTAATGCTTGTCATTGAGGGAGGAGGTGGGTGAGGAGGCTAGGCCTGATGTTGGAAAAGGAGGTGTTGCAAGCAGAGCCTGCATGGGGAGGGAGGGAGAGTGAGTGGTGCATTCCCAACACAGCTGTGTGGAAGCAGAGGATGAGTGTGGGAGACAAAGCTGAGGGCACTTTAGAGGCTTCAACTCATCTTTCCAGCCTTATTACACATTACTTTCTTTCACACACTCTATGGTCTAATCAAACTGGTCTTCTTACTGTTGCTCATACATGGCACCCCGCTTCATGCCCTTGAACTGGCTTTTCCCCATGTCTGGCCAGCATTCTTTCTTCACCTCCACTTCTCTGAACCTCTGGTTCCTCCTTCTGTAAGAAGCCTCTCCTGATTCTCCCAGCTGCTAGTGCCAACTGCCCCTGTCACTCTATATCTGTTTTGTAGGTATATGACATGTTGTTTCCATTGTTAGAATGTAAGTACCTTGAGGGCAGGGCCTAGTGCATATTTGTTTCTGAATCCCTATTAATATTCAAAGTGCCTAGCATGTAGCAGATGCTTGTTGACTGATTATTTACTTGTCACATGGAAAAGGGATTAGACTTGATGCTTGAAAGAATAAAAGTATAGAAGCAATGTATGATAGCTGAAGAGAGGCAGATGTCAACTTGATTTAAGAAAACATTTCCTAATAATTAGTGCAGCCTAAAAGTGGAATAGACTGCTTCGAAAAATCATGGGTCATAATGGGATCACAGACTCCAGAACTGGAAAAGACCTGGGAGGCCATTAAGTCCAATCCCTTCATCTTGAAGATGAGGAAACTGAGGCAAAGGGAGATTAAGTGATCTGCTCAGGGTCACAGTCAGTAAATTACTGAGGCAGAAGGTGAACCTAGGTCTTGATGGCTCCAAGTCCAAAGCCATGGTCCCCATAGCATAATGACTCTCCAGCATGAGTCCTCCATCACTAGAGGTCTTCAAGTGGAAGCTGGACATGTATAGGGATTATTTAGAGATAAGAGTTAGATTAGATGACCACTGAGGTCCCTGGCAACCATAACTGGTGATTTTGTTTAGCTGAGAGAACAGTTGTCTTCAAATGTTTGAAAGGCTGTCATGCGGAAAAGGCATTAGACTGTTTTGTTCAGTTCTATAGGGCAGAATCTCATGACTGGGTGAAAGCTAAAGGAAGGAAGATTCTGGCTCAATACAGAGGAAAATTGCTAACAATCAGAGTTTTGGAAAAAAAGAGAACGAGTTGCTCTGGGAGGTAATAATTTCCACCTCCCTGTAATGGAAGATGGATGATCATCTGGCCAAGGTCATCAGGCAGGGTTTGGATAAGGTGAACTCTGAAATCCCTTGTAACTTTAGGATGTGTATTCCTAGAGTGACTGCAAAAAGAGATCACAAATCAACTACGTTGAAGATCCCAAGATGATTTTTTTTTTAACATATTCCACGGCATCTCATGAATACAATTTGCAAATTAATCATAATATTCTTAATTTCATATGCCTAAGACCTGCCGGTGAAAAAATGTAGTCTTAGAAGTTTTGAATAACCACATCAACAGCAGGAGTTCCTAAAACTTCACTCATTTCTTATTACAGACTAGGATAAGGAACACACATCAACAATAATGCAAATTTACTACATGCCTAGGAGAGTAAAATTCTTAAGCATTTATTAAGCATTTACTATGTACCAGGCACTGTGCTAAACCCTGGAGATAGAAAGAAAGGCAAAAAAAAAAATTAAAACTAAAAAAACAAAAAAAAAACCCAGTCCCTTCCTTCCTCAAGGAGTTCCCATTCTAAAGGAAGGAGAAAACATGTAAACAGCCTCTTACTCCATCAAGGACACTTGTTTCTAAATGTTCCTCAAAAGGACCTTTAATTAATAAAGCGCTTCAAAATACAAAAGCAAAACATTTTGCCAAAAATATTTTCCCTCAATGAGTAGCAGTAACAAGATTTTAATACAGTGTTTCCCTCACAATAACTCACTGAGGTAAGTAAAATAAATATTCAAGTTCTATTATTTCTATTCTTTATTTTTAATAAGTGACACTCAGAAGTTAGTAAATTGTCCATGGTCACAAAAGAAGTGTCAGAGTTGGGATTTGAATTCAGGTGTCTGGATTCTTTAAGTTCTGACACTGTCTATTGAGTATAATCAAAAATAGGATGATTAGCTGGTTAAAGTGTTGGAAATAGTACTCAAGAGAAGAATTATATGACTCAGACTTCCTTCATATTTCCTTTTCTGCCCTAATATGACTTGGTAAGCATTAGCAGTGTTGGCAAAAAGCATAACCACTTTTTATCAAACGTATTAAAGACAGAAGTCTATCAACAAGATGCAAATCACAATTTCCAAAAGTACACAAATGACTTCATGTCAGCTAAAGAGGTAAAATTTTTACAGACATCTCCTAGGCCCTTTGTAGGACTGGGTATGTTCTATCCAAGTACAAATATAAAAATGAATCCATATTAAGAGCTAACTTTCAAGAAGGTTCTATGCAGGGACTACTCTGTTTTCCCAAGGTCCTAGCTTTGGACTTCTGACCATAAGGCTGACTGAACAGAGCCAGACCACCTAGCTCCCACAGACCTAAATTCAGTAAAAACTTGAAATTGCACCAGACTGAATAATGGTTAACCTGGGGAGCTGAAAGTCAGTTCAAGAGTCCAGGAGACTCAGGATGAGACCAAGAAGAGCTGATCATTCTACCCAAAAGAAAAGCAGGGGGTGGAGACTGGCCCTATGACAAAGATCCAATTCAGGAATTCAATCTAGAAAGGTGAGCAAATCAAACAACATATATATGTAGACCTAGAGGTCCCTAAAAGTCCAGCCAAGGAGAAAATAATTCCCTAACAACAACAAACAGAGACTCATAAGGAAAAATGGATTTTCCATGAGAACTACATAATGTTTAAAAGAAATGAAGCAAGAGATAAAAAATGAAATGAAAGTTCTGGAGGAAAGAAATGGAAGGAGAATAAGTATTTTAGAAACAGGTAAACCTTACCCAAGTAACAAACTGTCTGAAAACCAGAATAGTCCAAATAGAAAGCAAAGACTCAGTGAGAAAGCAAGATATATTAGTTCAAAAGTTTGAAAAAAAATGGAAAACACAAGAAATTTGACATGATACACAACAGACCTAGAAAACAGGCCAAGGAATGATAATTTAAAAAGCACTGGCCTCCTTGAAAATTATGGCAAAAGCAAGGCCTAGACACTATACTTCAAGAAATGAGATGAAAACTGTCCAGATCTACTAGAGCCAAATATCAAAGTGAAAATAAAAATAATCTACCAATCACCTCCTAAAATACACCCCAAAAGGAAAAATTCCGAGAATGTCATAGCCAAAATCCGGAGCTCCCACATCCAAGAAAAAATACTGCAAGCAACTAGGAACTTTGAAAAACAAGTATGAGAATCCACAAAAACCAAGGAAAGTAAATTTATTTGAGCAATTCGAAGAAGACATATAATGCTAACATTTAATAGGGAGGAAAGAAATGTGTCCCTTGAGAATCTTAATGTTTTCAAGGATAAGTTTGAGGCAGTTAAGTAAGAAAAACAGAGGCCCTGGGAATGGACTGGTTCTGTTCTGAGGGTAAAAGGAACAATACACTACTCTAAGAAAGAAGGAAGCAGTGGAACATGCTATTTCTCATAATTGGGGTATATGAGAATATACAAACACAGAGGATATGGTAGGGAAAGTCAGGATCAGATGATCCTCATTCTTATTTGAAGCAGACAAAGGAAAGTAAGCTAGAGAGGGAGATAACAGGACGAGAAGCTAAGGGCATGCCCATCATTTGGGAAATGCCTAAACGAATTGTGGTATATGAATGTAATGGAATATTATTGCACAACAAGAAATGATGAAATAAATTATTTCAGGGAATGCTGAGAGTACGGACTGATACAGAGTAAAAGGGCAGAACTAGGAGAGCAATTTATACGGGGGCGACAACACTGTAAAGAAAAAACAACTTTACAGGCTTAAGCACTGTGATCAACGCAATGACCAGCCATGTCTCCAGGGAAGCTACCGTGATGAAACACGTTGGAGACATTCTGGACACTAGGTGCAGAAAAAGACATACATTTTTAACCTGACAACTAGGTAGATTCACTTTGTTTGCCTTTGCCTACGTGTTACGAGTCTTTTTTCTTTTGTCTCCATTTTTAGTCGGGGGCAGGAGGGAGGTAGCAATAATGATGCCGTACCCCCCCAACCCACCAAAAAAAAAAAAAGGTTAACTGAAACATTATTTTAATGCATAGTAGAGAACAAATGAAAGAAAGCAAAAGCAATACTGTTTTAAAGTAAATATATACTTTTTATTTTTTACTATTTTATACTATTTTTAAAAAGCAAGCAACATTAAATAATGGTTCCCAGCTTCAGATTGTATCTTTGTGTTTTGCTGAATGAAAATGTTCTTTTTTTGTCTTGTTTTGTTTTTAAGTTCAGAATAAGAGAGAGCATTTACATTTTAAATTTAATTTTTTAAAATTTTAATTTTAATTAAACTTAAATTTTAAAAAATAGATCCTAACCCCATGTGATACAAGACAAAGCAGGGCACATAACTAGACCAAGCAGAAGCACTTGGCTCCAGAACAGCCCAGTAGACCATTGGTGAAGACACAATTACTTTTTTCATGCTGGGAGGCCTGCAGGAATCTACATAAAGGCTTTACAGTTGGTTCTAGGCTTTGGCTAAAGTTGCAAAAAGAAAAAAAAAACTAAGGAGACAGACTAATAGAACTATCATTTCTACTCTCCAATTTAAGAAGTGGGTTGTAGGGAAAGGAGGTTGCAACTTACTTCTCAGGCAGAAGAAAGCTGCTGGGATATCGGTACCACTCTTTGCCCACACAGACATTCACTGGCCTTCCTTCTGGGACTGTGTGGATAGCAGGATCAGTAGCAATTCTGTGGAATTCAGGATACAAATCAAGGGGTCCATGATACCCTAAAATAATTATCAGAAAAGGGGAGATACTGCAAAACAAGATTCAAAATTTAATTGTAATGCATTTTAAATTCTTACTGAAATTCCCCAAGCAAAGGAAGAGTTTGAAGGTTCACAGTAGGCAGACCTGTTCAGCCAATTCCTCTTCAATGGGTCAGATGTTAACCTAGTATATGCCAATTAAGTTCATTTTGCTAAAAATCCTTCTCTTGACTTTCTCTACTCCCTTTCACCTTTTTTTAGCTAAGCTGTTCTCATCCAATTTTAATGTCTTGTATTAAAATTGGAATTCTGAGAAAGAACGTAACAAGAAGAACTAAGTCTCACATTAGCACCTTTCATTTTGGAGCTTTCTTAATTTAATACCATCCCCTTAAAAAAAATAGATGTGTAGACAAACAATTTATAGCTAATCATACTAAAAAGAATTTGCACTCCTCTCTCCTATAACTATTTAGCCACATTATTCTCAAAGGGCAAAAACCCTAGACATTAAAGTAACAGCTATCAGACATCCTTGCCCAGGGAAAAAGTTTCCTCTTAGCATAAGCAGCAAACATATCAAGTTAGCAATCATCAGCTCAAGTTTCAGATGAAATATCTCATGGACCCAATTTAAGTTGTTCCCCAGAACACTCACCTTTGAACAGTGCCACAGATCTAGACAGGGATAGCAGCCCAAAGAGGAAGACAGTTCCTAACGCCAACCAATTGGAAGAAACTGTGTAATGTTCCAGGCGGTAGCGTTGAAACACAAAGTGATAACATTTCTAGAGAAAAAATATATTTAAAAAAATTTTAATAATATTTTATTTCCCCCTGATTACATGTAAAGACAATTTTTAACATTCATTTAAAAAAATTTTGAGTTCCAAATTTTTTCTCTCCCTCCCTCACCTCCCCCCTCCCTGAAACAGTAAGCAATTTGATGTAGCTTACACATGTTCAAGCATGTAAAACATATTACCATATTAATCATGTTTTGAAAGAAGACAATGACCCAAAGGAAAAAAAAACACAAAAAAATACAGAAGATGAAAAATAGTATACTTTAATCTTGACTAAGACTTGATCAATTCTTTCTCTGGAGGGAGATAGCATTGTTCATCAGGAGTCCTTTGGAGTCTTGGATCATGGTAATGCTGAGAATAGTTGATCATTGTACAGTATTGCTATTACTATGTACAATGTTCTCCTTGTTCTGTTCACATCACTTTGCATCAATTCATGTAAGTCTTCCCAAGTTTTTCTGAAATCTGCTTGCTCATCATTTCTTATAGCACAGTAATATTCCATTACAATCATATACTATAACTTGTTCAGCAATTCTCCAATTGACAGATTCAATCTCAAATGTTTTGCCACTATAAAAAGAGCTCCTGTAAGTATTTTTGTACAAAATGGTCTCTCCACACCCCCCCTCAACCCTTTAAAAAATATCTTTGGGATACAGACATAGTAGTGTTATTACGGGATCAAAGAGTATGTAGTTTTATAGCCCTCCAGGCACAGTTCCAAATTGCACTCTAGAATGGTTGGATCAGTACCTAATTCTACCAGTGGTGCATTAGTGTCCCAATTTTCCCACATCTCCTCCAACATTTATTATTTTCCTTTTCCGTCATATTACCTAATCTGATAAGTATGAGGTAGTGCCTCAGAGTTATTTTCATTGGCATTTCTCCAATCAAGTGATTTAGAGCATTTTTTCATATGACTATAGATAGCTTTGATTTCTTCATCTGAAACTGCCTGTTCATACCCTTTGACCACTTATCAATGGCGGAATGATTCGCATTCTTATAAATTTGAATCAATTCTCTACATATTTGAGAAATGAGGCTTTTATCAGAGATACTTGCTATAAAAAATGTTTCCCAGCTTCCTATTTTCCTTCTAATATTGGTTGCATTGGTTTGGTTTGTGCAAAACATTTTTAATTTAATATAATCAAAACTGTCAATTTTATAGCTAATAATGCTCTCTATCTCTTGTTTGGTCATAACTTCTTCCCTTTTCCATAGATCTGACAGGTAAACTATTCCTTGCTCAACTAATTTGCTTATGGTATCATCTTTTCTGTCTAAATCATGTACCCATTTTGACCTTATGTTAGTAAATGGTATAAGATGTTAATCTATGACTGGTTTCCGCCATATTGTTTTCCAGTTTTCATGGTAGTTTTTGTCAAATAGTCCTTGTCCCAAAAGTTGGGATCTTTTGGTTTATCAAACACTAGATTACTATGGTTAAATTTACTACTGAGTCTTATACATCTAATCTATTTCACTAATCCACCACTCTGTTTCTTAGCCAGCACTAGATAGTTTTGATTACTGTTTTATTACACAGTTTAAGAACTGCTATAGGTGGGCCACCTTCCTTCACATTAGTTTTCATAAATTCCCTTGATTTCCTTCATCCTTAGTTCTTCCAGATGAACTGTTGTTATTTTTTCTAGCTCTATAAAATAATCTTTTGGTAGTTTGATTGGTATGTCACGGAATAAGTAAATTAATTTAGGTAGAATTGTCATTTTTATTGAAAAAAGATATTGATGAAGGAAGGTCATGTGCCTATGATGTATGTCATTAAAAACACACCTATCACCTATGTGGGAAATTATAAAAAGAGGTCTGATAGATTATTAGATCCAAGAACATACAGAAATACCCTATCTTCTAAGAAATGAAGTAACATTTCCAAACTGTCTATACACTAGCACCAAAATATGATGATATCTGTGATGTCTCAGTAGTTTGGCAGAAACAAAGGGTTTCTCTAGATCCATGAAAAATATCTTTTAAAAAAATCTGAATTAATAAATATATTAATTGTGTTTTTTCCTCCATACCTCAGAGGGTAGAATTGGTACTAAACTATTGGTACTAAACTGGACTGTTCTTCAACTTTAGACTACATTCTGCTTTGAAGTTTTCCAGCTCCACTATCTTTGGCCTAAAACTCATGCAGACAAGATGGGAAAGGATGAAATGGAATGGAATGGGATGGGATGGGAATGGGAAGGGAACAGAATTCAAGGAGAATAAAGAAAGAAAGAAAGAATCTGACAGGACATCAAGGAAGTGCTTTTAAGTATGGTGCAAGACTATAAAAACTATAAAAATGATATGAAGACACATAGGTCACATATTCACATATGAGACACGTGTAGATTCTTATTAACTGTTCATGAGTACTGTTTCTTCAGGATCTCCCTATTTTAAGTCAGGTGTACTATTACTAATCTTATAATGAGTCTTTTGTTTCATTTATGCTAAAAAAAAAAAGGAAGAATGTGAGAGGGAGGGGGGAGAGAGAGATAGAGAAAAGAAGGGAGGAAAGAGGAACAGAAGGGAGAATATGTTCAAAATGGTAATAGCATAGACTAAAAATGCCTAGGGAAAATAAATAAATTTTACTTAAATTTAAGGGGTAAAGAATAACCAGAAGCCTGAAAATGTCATGAAATAGTGGGCACAGCTCAATTTTTTTTTTAAATGTAGAGAGGTGGAAGAATGTTTTGGGTTTAGGGAACTGTCCCTAAATATAAGTTTTAATCCATATTATCCAGTGATTTTCAGTGGCTAGTTATGTAATACAATTACAAAATACAGGCTAAAATTCTACTCTACTCCAAATGTTTTAAGGAAAGATATTCAATTAGCTCTGTTACGCCTTGACCATTTAATTAGGATCTAAGAGAATCTAAAATTCTCTTGTGGTCACTTAGAAAATGTCTCTAAAGTAAACTGAGTCTATGTTCTGAAATAATAGGATATTTATTTGTGTATACACACACAAACTCGCACAATTACCTATATAGTAAATTATACTATAGGGATGAAATTATCTTAGCAGTAGAGATTCTGCTATCTGTTGTTAAATTTCTATGATAAAGTATAAAGAAACTCGAATTGAAACTCTTTAAGATTTCTGTTTCCCTGAAACTCACCTGAAGTGCAGAAAGAGCCACAGCACCGCAAAGGCATATAAGAGGGTATATAGGGAACAAAAATCTCTCCTCTTTGTGAGGCTGAGCAAAGAAGATGATGATCCAAATGTACATTGGAGACAAGGTAAGCCAATAGGGACGGCCTAAATTCTGAACTGTAAGATACAGAAAAGAAGCAATTTCATATTTCACTACAGTAGAAAACTGCAACCTATGTAGCCTTCATGTCCCCTAACTTTGCATTTGGGATAGTGCGACTCTCTCCTTGGCCATCATGTATTCATTCAAAATGGTCCAAGAGATCCATATTCCTCTCTTTACCTTGCAAGAAAATGTCATTTAATAAGGGAATTCTATTCTGCTGTTTTCTAAAGAGACCAGATGCATATCATCAGACCCAAATGGTTTATGGGTTGTTAGTAAAATGAATTCTACCTTAGAAAAGCCCTTTCTACTATGGAGTCCTGACACTAGGTCTAGAGACCTCTAAGATTATCTGCCACAACCTAAAATTTCTTTAACTATTAATCCTATGAAATAGAATGTTTATATACTATGTTCTAGGTGATATTCTTCCTCCTTTAGCAATCATTCTTCTTTATTACACCCAAGTAACTGTAAAGAAAAATCACAGACCACAGGTTAAAAATAGAAGCAAAGATGGAGGAACCAGCATTCTCAAATCCATTAACTGTATTTTTTTTCAGCAGTCACTGAGAAGTAGCTTGCTGCAAAACAAGAACAAAAACAACCCTGATAAAGCTTCCTCTCCTCTCCTACAATACCTCTCAACTCTAAATCTCTAACTGGAACCAAAATATTAAAAAGAAAGCATGTGCAAGTGCTAAGGGGATTTAATGATCACTAAGGCTCAAACCCCTGCTGGAAAGTTCCTGCGGTTAGGTACATGAGCACTGAGTGATAAGCTTGCAACCCCACAGTGAGAGCATCTCCTCCTGTGCTTGTATTAGTCATAATGAGCAGTGCAGCAGGAATTTCATGTAAAAGCTATAAACACAGTGCCCTCTGCTGCCCACTATAAGCTACACAGTTATTTATCCCACAGAATCCAGTCTGTAATCAAAGGCCATGCCTGAGTAACACCTAATTTAAAGGTTTTTGGATGTATATACATTTACCAAAGACTATAAGCACCTCCATTTGAGGACAAAGTATGGATTGTTTTTTGCTTTTCTTTATAGCTCAGTTTGTCTCGGAGCCTGGCACACAGTAAGACATTAATAAATGCTTACTGACTGACTATTCAGGGATAAAAATTCTTAAACTACAACACCAGTTATTTTAAATTTGGCCACAACTAATGATATTAATGTATGATATTATGCCACAGTGTAAGATATTAGGCTACATTTTAGATTAATGCCTTGCCAAGGTTTAACTATTAAATTAGAATTTTCTCAACAGTCATAGTATGCCCCAGCATAAATGAACCTAACCTCAGCAGGCAAAAAATCTTTTGTGCCTTAATAATCATTTCTGAAATATGTTTTTACATCTTACATATTTTGAAATGTAAATTTGTCCCTTGGGCTTGATTTCACATTCTCCTATCACAAGCAAAAGTACTCTGTAAATGAATATTTTTAGCCTGCTCGATTCTTCATAAGCAATTTACAATACAAAAAACAGCACAATGGAAACATATACCGACTGAGAAAAAAGTCACTCATAACCCTTCCAAATCAGGAAAACAATTCTAGAGTTAATTCTCTTCCCAGCTTTAGAGTTGTGCTTACATCCAGCCTTCCTGTAAAGACAGCCAGAAGCACTTGATTAGCTGATAATCTCAGTTAGGACAGTAGTATAAAAACAGATGCTGAGAAACAGAAATAAATGACTAGGTAAACTAGGTAATCGGGAGGAAAGCATCAGGCTTAGGAGCAGCTCCTCCTAATTTAGCCCTCCAGTTACGGGGAAAACTGAATAAAGATTTTATTAAAAATTCAGCTGAGGCTACTTTCACCAATATTTTTGCCTCCAATATGGCTCATTAGATGTACTCCAGCCACCCTTTGAACAACATAATCTTCATAAGACAAAGGATTCTAAAGATTGTGTTCCCCTCAGATCTTGCAAATGCCTTTTCCGGTCTAGCTGGTTAGCAAGCTAGGTAGCGAGCTGGGTAGATTTCCTTAACTGTGAAGATGTAAGACTCTTCCTGTAGTCATTGAGGACTGTAGCAATTAATGGGTTACCCTGGCATTGTGGGTTTCTGCAGATTTTTACTGATGTGGTTTTCATTTGCAATAAACTAAGAAAACCTTCTGATAGGTCCTACATATCTAGTGCAACCTTGAAAATGCAGGCTGCAAAAACAGACCTGCCTGCCATTCCCCCAAGAATACAGCGAATAAAAGAAGGGAACTCTATTTTTCCTCCATGGTAAACACTGTCACCTTTAACAGCTATTTATAAGGCTAGCTAATGTTTTCTAAGGCACAAGTCTTCTTGCCACCAGGCAGACTGGAATCTTTCATAACTCTACCACTTACCATGAAATCTCTGCAACAGGGTCTCCATGAGGGAAGTCAGTGGTAAGACCAGAAGAGCCAATACAAAGGCCACATTGAAATTCAGAAACCCGTTAATTAAATAGAAATACCAGGGTTCTGTGCCTGAAGGAAAGAGAGACAAGGGACTATTAGGGTGAGTCCTACACAGTAGTGCAGAGGTTTAACACACCATGCTCTATATTCATTAAAGTTGGTCATCTGCTAACTCAAGTAACTGGCAATTTACAAAATACAAGGGAGATAAAAGCAGAACGTGAAAAAAAAGGAAATGATGTTCCTTTTTATGTAAATGACACCTAAATCTCAAATGACAAAGGATGGGAGTCATGGTCAATTGGTGGAGAATCTAAGGTTTTAAACAGCCAGTTATACTCACAACCATTGACTCTTATACTATGAAAACCCTAGGGGCTTTTCAGCACAACCAAGTAACTCAAAGTTGTGAAGCATAGGTACATACACACATAAAAAACCATAACAATCAGGCCATCACAAATTTGCTCACCTCCTCAAAACATTCTGCAATCAGTCAACAAGCATTAATTAAGTACTTATTACATGCTAGGCAGTGAGGATAGAAAAACAAAAAATGAAAAAATCCTGACCTTAGGGAACTCCCATTCTATGAGGGGAGATCATAAAGAGCATATTCAGAACAAACAGAAAATAAATACAAAGCAATTATATACAAGATAGTGAAGGAAGGACGTAGCAGTTGCAGGGATCAGAAAAGGTTTCCTGATGACTGTAGTTCTTGGGCAGTGTCTTGAAAGAAATAAGGGATTCCTTTAAAAGGAAAATAAAGAAGGAGGAGGAGAGGAAAGCATTAGAAATCTCAGCTGAGTTTCATGGGTCACAAAATACTCTGCTTTCATATTTAGGCCCCGGTTTCATCCTGTCATGCTTATAGTCAATCCTCAGGTGCCTCACTCTTGTTCTACCTATAGTGTAGAAGGCAGAGGTAATATGGGGTCATTAATCCAATAAACAAAAACAGTTCTTCCCGCTCAGGGTCATTGTCAGTGTTAAGTCTCACTCAGCTACCTTGAAGATCAAGAATGAAGCAAAATGATGGAAAACATAAATCTCACTCTCATTAGTTTTGACTCCTCAACTTGAGATGCTTAAGCCAAAAATGATTAAGAGTGGCAGCTCCCTCTGCACATTTAGCAATTTCCCCTTCGCTTCTCCCCTCCCTGTGATTATTTCAATCAGCCAGTAAATGACACACACGGGTCTTAATCATTGTGCTGTTGTGACACCCACCACGCACCACAGCAATTTCCTGCAATCAGCACCGCTTAAAAGGGTAATCAGGAGGCTGAGGAGCAGTCAGGAAAACCTGACATCTTTACAGCTTGCACAGCAAAATAAGACTGGAAACTAAACTCAAAATGTCAGAAATGTTTGAAAAGAAGGAAAAGAAAGGACTCTAGTTCAAACAAATGAAGGAAAACCTCTGCAATAAGGCCTCCTGCAGGAGCCTGGATTCAATGAGAGCAATTACATCTTATGCCCCTTAAGGATGACCTTTCAGACTAAGGAAAACTAATGAATGAATGTAGTTTCAAGCAGAATTCTGCTCCTCTGGGTTGGTGGTAACATTTTGGTAACCTGTTTCTCTAAAAAGGGGGGCATTAGCTCCTTGCCTGGCCTACCTGTCTGCTACCTTCAATTCACAGGACAATTTTTTCCTTAAAGAATTCTGGAAATATATAGGTTTTGAAGAGAAACCATGAAGAAGAACAAAGGAAAAGTGGGTCACTCTTGGGGCATTATCAACTATAGTCAGTAAGCCTTGATGGACATATTTGGTCGTTATCATTTCACAGCATTCAGTTTCAGTTGTTTCTAATGCTGTAAAATTCTACTGATCAAGCTTGGCTCCAAAGACTTATAAGAATACACCTTCCATCCTTCTTCGTAGAGGTGAGGTGGGGGATTATGCATGAGGAATACTGTCAGACTTAGTTGATAAATTCTTTGGGTTTTCCTGAACTGCCTCTCCTCCCCCCACCCCCCTTTTTAATTCTTTGTTATAAAGGATAGCTGTCTGGAAGGAGTATGGTGAAGAGATATATTAAGAAACGGAGATCATGTGAAAACAAAAGATATCAATAATCTTTTTAAGTCTTAATAGCAGGGACCCTTTTTTCTTTTTGGTGTTTGCAAGTATGTTTGGAAGTCAACAGAAACTTTAAATAAACATAATGTATAAATATTTAGGAAGGAAGCTTGAATCAAAATTACTAAGTACTAAAGCCAACAGTCATTACTGAGATAGGAACTCAGACATCAAGTTCACTACCAGGCAATCTATAAACATTACACAACCAACGACTGCCTTGCTGAAGGACAGAGCAAAGGGAGAGATGAGCCAAGAGTGAATAAGGTTCAGACAAAGCAGCCTTAGAAATAACAGCAAAGGTTATGGAAAAAGAGAGTAGTTAAGGAAACTGCTACTAGAAACCCTTCCCAGATTGATGAGATGCCTCCCTTTGAATAGCAAAAGGTAGAAACTTTCATCTCTGTCCAGGGAGGTATCACTGCTGTGGCTCAGAAAGTCCTGACGCTGAACCACGCAGATTTTGCTTCATTGGTAAGCCAAGGGCTTCACTGATGCAAGGTTTAACGTAAAAATGAGCTGGGTGCAGAGCCTCTCTGCAGAGAATTACCAATTCAAAGCCGTGCAATCACATACCATCTTGACAGAAAGAACCTCAATTTCTCTCCACTCCTAAGAGCTAATGGGAGCTTTGAAAGACTTTGCTAAGATAAGAAAAAGAAGTCATTTCTGATGTTTGCTGTGCTGGGTGGAGGAAAGTCATTACCCATGACTTAGTACCATAGGTACTAAGAGACATCACGTCATTCTTATAAATGTCAAGTTTGCACAGTAAAGAGTGGAAAGTCATCAGACATAAATGATTAACAAAGGCCTCTGGAACAGCTTTTACTGGCAAATAACTTTAAATAAGCCAAAAGCAAGCTTCATATACTTTTGCTTCCACTCCCTCAAAAATGTCAAATTATATGGTGGGGGAGGGAGACATTTACTGCCCAGAGCCATGACCTTTCTCAAATTTCAACTCCTATAACATTATGGCTCTAAACAAAAACCAAAGGAAGCAACAAGAGTGTGCAATGGGACAGGAGGGACAGACTCTTTGAGTGGGAGCAGCTGTTATCCTAAATTAAATATTATTCCTTGTCTTGCCTTTTGGGAGGGTATGTGTTCTTTTATCTTATTTTTATTGATGTCTTTTGTTTCTATATCACCTTTATTTCCAAATATAATTCTCCCCCATTCCCTGACCAGTGAGCCATCTTTTTTAACAAAAAAATAAAAACAACAGAGAAAAAAGTACCTTGCAAAAACCATCACATCAACCATTTATGGCAGAATATGTACTATTTGACTACCACAGTCCCCCACCTCCACAAAAAAGGGAGAGGGGTGCATTTCTTCACCTTTTTTCCAGGATCAAAGTCAGTTATTATATTTACTCTGGCTTTCCTCTTAAGCCTTGACACCACAGCCAGTCAATCAGTCAATAAATAATATTCAGCTAGTCAATAAGCACTTATTAAGCATCTTCCACATGTCAGGCACTGTACTAAGTGCTAGGGATATAAAAAAAAGGTAAAAGATGGTCCCTGTCCTGAGGAGCTCACAATCCGATGGGGGAGACAACATGCAAACAACTATGCACAAACAACATGCATACAGCATAAATAGAAAATAATCAGTAGAGGAAAGAATTCAGGGAGCTCAGAAAAGGTTTCCTATAGAAAGTGGGATTTTAGCAGGGGGAAGCCAGGAGAAAGGAGAACATTCCAGACAAGGGGGGAGAGCCAGAGAAAATGCCTGGAGTCAAGACATGGAATGTCTTGTTCAAGGAACAGCCAGGAGGCTAGTGTCACTAGATCAAAGAGTTTATGATGGGGAGTAAGGTACAAAAAGATGGGAAAGGTAGGAGAAGGCTAGGCTTTGAAGGCCTCTGAAAAGCCAAATAGGATTTTATATTTGATCCTAGCAGCAAAAAGGTACCACTGGAGTTACTAAGCAGAGCAGTGACATGGTCAGACCTAAGCTTTATCAAGTGACTTGTGCAGTGGCGTGTAATGGGAAGAGACTTACAGCAGGGAGACCAAGGAGCAGACTACTGAAAGAATCCAGGAGTGAGAGCCTATGCCAAGGTGGTAACAGGAGCAAAGGAGAGAAAGAGGCACATGTGACAGATGTTACAAAGGTAAAACTAACAGGTCTCGATAAGAGATTGGCTATGAGAGGTGAGAGATAGTGAGGAGTCAAGGACACCAACTGCAGACAGCCTTTTCAAAGAGTTTAGCTCCATAAGAAAGACAGTTATGAGACAATGGCTAGCAAGGATGGATGAATAAAGCATGGGTTTTTGAGAGGATGAGGGAGACATGGGCATGTTTATAACAGTAGGGAAACAGTTAACAAGGAGAAACTGAAGAGAAGTGAAAGGGGCAATCTGTGGTAGAAATAGGATGGAGTTGGGTCACTTGCACATGTAGAAGAGTTTGTCTTGGCAAGGAGAAGGGTCATCTCATCATACAAGATGAGTGGGGGGGGGGGGGCAGAACCAAGATGGCCCTACTCTAGCCCTTCCCCCATAGCCCATAAAGACATCTATCAGAAATGACAAATGCTAGAAGGGACAGGGGCAAATAGATGCACTAATGTACTATTAGTATAGTTCTGAAATAGTCCAAACATTCTGGAGAAAAATTTGGAATTGAGCCCAAAGGGGGGTGGGTGTGTGTTGTGTGTGTGTGTGTGTGTGTGTGTGTGTGCGCGTGTGTATGTGTGTGTGTGTCTGTGTGTGTGCGCGCGCGTGTGTGTGTATGTGTGTGTGTGTGTCTGCGTGTGTGTGTGTGTGTGTGTGTACCCTTTGACTCAGCAATATCACTACTAGGTCTGTACCCCAAACAAATCAAAGAAAAAGGAAAAGACCTATATGTGCAAAAATATTTATAACAGTTCTTTTTGTGGTAGCAAATAAATGGAAACTGAGGGAATGTCCATCAATCAGAGAATGGCTAAAAATGCTTTCTACTTGGAAGGAAAGCTATGACAAGTCTTGACAGCATACTAAAAAGCAGAGACATAACCTCACTAGCAAAGGTCTGTATAGGCAAAGCTATGGTTTTCCAGCAGTAATGCAAGGCTGCGAGAGTTGGACTATAAGGAAAGCTAAGCATCGAAAAATTAACTCTTTTGAATTGTGGTGCTACAAATAAACCCAATGCAACCAAGATTAGGAGGGAAGCAGAAAACTGGGAAAGAATTTTTGCAACTAGTCTCCGTGATAAAGGCCTCATTTCTAAAATACATAGAGAACTGAGTCAAATGTATCAGAATACAAGTCATTCCCCAATTGATAAATGGTCAAAAGATATGAACAGACAGTTTTCAGAGGAAGAAATTAAAGCTATCTATAGCCATATGAAAAAATGCTCTAAATCACTATTGGTTAGAGAGATACAAATCAAAATAACTCTGAGGTACTATGTTACTCCTGTCAGAATGGTTAACATCACAAAACAGGAAGATGATAAATGTTGGAAAAGATGTGGGAGAGCTGGAACACTAATTCATTGTTGGTGGAGCTGTGAGCTGAACCAACCATTTTGGAGAGCAATTTGGAACTATGCCCAAAGGGCTACAAAAATGTGCATATCCTTTGACCCAGCAATATCGCTTCTAGGACTATATCCCCAAGAGATCATAAAAATGGAAAAGGTCCCACAAGTACAAAAATATTTATAGCAGCTCTCTTTGTGGTGGCCAAGAACTGGAAATCAAGGGGATGCCCATCAATTGGGGAATGGCTGAACAAGTTGTGTTATATGAATGTAATGGAATACTATTGTGCTGTAAGAAATGATAAACAGGAAGACTTCAGAGAGGCCTGGAATGACTTATATGAACTGATGATGAGTGAAAGGAGTAGAATCAGGAGAATTTTGTACATAGCAACAACCACAGTGCGTGAGGAATTTTTTTGGTAGACCTTCACAGCAATGCAAGAACCTAAAAAATTCCCAATGGACTCTTGAGGCAAAATGCTTTCCACATCCAGAGAAAGAAATATGGAATTGGATCGCAGAATGAAGCAGAATATTTTCTCTTGTGTTATGTTTTGTTTTCATGGTTTCTCCCATTCATTTTAATTCTTCCATGCAACATGACTAAAGTGAAAATGTATTTAATAAGAATGTATGTGTAGAAAAAAATGAATCATGGTGCTAGAAAGACTTTTGATACTCCCTCAGAAAGCAAGGAGATGAAATCAGTCAGTGCTTTAAAGAAGTTAATTCAGGTTATTCACTAGAAGATCAAATACTGGCACTTAAATACTTGGGCCACATAATGAGAGGACAGGACTCATTGGAAAGACCTTGATGTTGGAGAAGAAAAAAAGTAAGGCAAAGGATGAGATGGATAGGTAGTGTCATGGAAGCAACAAACATGAGCTTAGACAGACTTAAGGGGATAGTGGAGAGAGGGACAGTCCATGGAGTCACAAAGAGTCATACCCAACTGAACAATTAAATTCAAAAGAACAAGTTGTGACACATGATCGTGATAGAGTACTATTGTGTTATAAGAAATGACAAGAGGGTGGTTTCAGAAAAAAACATGGCAAGACTTACATGATCTGGTACAAAGTGAAGTGAGAAGAACTGAGAGATCATTGTGTGCAGTAACGACAATGTTTTAATGATGATCAACTGTGAAATACTTAGTCATTCTGATCAATATAATAATCCAAGACAATTCCAAAGGCTTCAACAAAGAAAAAATGCTATCCATCTTCAGATGAACTCAATGTAAACTGAAGTACAATTTTCTTGCTTCTTTTGTGTGACATGGCTAATGTGGAAACACATTTGGTATGATTTCACAAGTATATCTGATATCATACTGTTTGCCTTCTCAGTGGGTGGAGAAAGGGTGGGAGGGAGGGAGACAATATGAAACTCCAGTTTTGAAAAGAATGCTCAAAATAAATACAGAAGAGGAAAAAAAAAAACCTGGGTAGTCTTATATGAACTGATGTAAAAGTGAAGCAAGCAGAACCAAGAGAAAAATCTACACAGTAGCAGCAATACTGTAAATATAATCAACCATAAAAGACTTAGTAAGGCTGATCAACACAGTGATCCATCATAACTCCAAAGCACTCATGATGTAAAATGCTATCTACCTCCAGAGAGAACTAATGGACTCATATAGTACAGAGTGAAATATGTTTTTTCTTTCTTTTCTTTTCTCCAGGACATGGCTGAAATGTTTTACATAACTTCATATGTATAATGGGTATCATATTTCTTGCCTTCTCAATGATGGGGGAGAAGTGGAGGGAGAGAGAGAATTTGGAACTGAAATACAATTTAAAAAATAAACTAATGAAAACATTCTAGTTAAAATGGCCACCAAGTCTTTGCTCAGGTTATCTACCATACTAGGAATGCTTCCTGAGCCTTTCCTGACCACCCAATCATTAATGATCTTCCTTCCAAAAATCATATTTACTTTGTACGTATTTTGCATTCGCTTATCTGTGTATGTGTTGTTTTGTTCCAGTGGTAAGCTCCTAGAATGCAGGAATTATTTCGTTTTTGTCTTCATACCCCTAATAATGACAGCTAGCAATTATATAGCTCTCTAAGTTTTGCAAAGTGTTATCTCATTTATTCCTCATAACCCTGAGAGGTAGATGTTACTATCATCCTTATTTAATAGATGCGGAAACTGAGGCAGAGATCATAAGTGTCTTGTCTAGGGTCATAGAGTCGGTAAGAACTCTAATTTAGCTCTTCCTCATTCCAAGTCAAGCACTCAGATTGCTATATCACCTAGCTCCATCTTTCCCATCTAGGACTCTGCCTGGCATTCAGAAATGGTTCAATTGACTTGCTGCAACGAGCCACTTGCTCTGTGTCCCTTTGGCCCAAATCTTTTCCCAGATCCTAGAAATGACATGTCTACATTCCTTCTTTTATTTACTCAGAAGCCTCTCCCTTCTCCAAAATGTTCCCCACATTTTCCCCAATTCATTTTCTAGGCCTGCCACAGTAACCATGTCTCTGCTACTTAAAATCACTGTTCTGCCACCTCTCAAACTCAACTATGGACCATTCCCTTCAGTCTTTGTCTATTCTCATCCAAGCTGCCTGGTTTTATCTTTTGCTGTAGCTCCAATTCATTTCTTCTGTTCAACAACTTTTTTAACTCCTTATATTTCTTTCACAGCACATGCTGTGAAGACCTTTTATTTTTTCATTAATTAACTCATTCATTTAACAAATATATATTGAAGTACTGTGCTAGATACAAGGATATACAAGACAGCCTTCCTGACTTTAAAAAGCTTACAACCTAGTAAAGGAGAAAAGATTAATACAGAACAAATCAGTTTCTATTTTGTTAAGTACTTTCTAATTACAAAGATACTGTATGCCTGCCAAAGCTGGTGTATCATTTTGGAGTGCCAAATACCTGAACAATACCAGCTCACATTTATATTGCACTTTACAATTTCCTGACAACAACCCTGAGAAGGAGGTAGTCCAAGTAATGAGAGGTTAAGTAACTTACCCAAGATCACACAAGTAGTGTAAAAGCCTGAACTTGAACTTGGATGGCCAAATCCAGTATTTTCTCCATTCTGCCACATGGCAGGTCCAAAATGAATTGTGTTTAGTCTGTAAGTATGGAGGCAAAACAAAGAGAAGCCCTGTACCTTTCCTCTTCTGACACTTGACTCTATTTTAGAAACTGACCTCCACTTCCATTAAAACCAAGGAGTCAGATTTTACTTGTAATAGGGATAAATTAAACTCTTTCCCAATAAGATCAGGAGTGAAACAAGGATGACCATTATCACCAATATTATTCAATATTGTACTAGAAATGCTAGCAATAGCAATTAAAGAAAAAGAAATTGAAGGAATTAAAATGGGCAATAAGCTAATAAAATAATCTCTCTTTGCAGACAATAGGATGACATACTTGGAAAATCCTAGAGATTCAACTGAAAAGTTAGGTGAAACAATCAATAACTTTACCAAAGTAGCAGGATGTAAAATAAACCCACATAAATCACTAGCATTTCTATATGTTACCAACAAAATCCTGCAAGAAGAGACGGTAAGAGATACCCCATTTAAAATAACTGTAGACTTTACCTAGGAGTATATCTATCAAGATATCACATGGAGGGGCGGAGCCAAGATGGCAGACTAGAAAGATACACTTACACAGGGTCCTCCCCACAGCCCATAAAATACCTGTAAAGAGGGACTCTCAACAAATTTTGGAGCAGCAGAAGTGGAGAACAACAGAGTAGAGGAGATTTCCAGCCCACAGTGACCTGAAAGGCCCACAGAAACGTCGGTTGTGCTGGACACGGAGCCAAGTCCAGAGCCCAGCCCAGCCTTGGTGCCGGCGCAAGGAGACTCTGGGAGGAGGATACCTCGGGGACAGAATCTCCAGTCGCAGTAATGGGTCCTCAGATCCCTCCACCCACAGACACCAATGGTCAGCGACGGGGTTTAATCGGCTGGCCAGGAAGGGAGAAGGGCTTTCCCATAGCTCCGGCAGCAAGCAGCAGCCACAGAGGGTGCACAGCAGCCCATACGTGAAGCTCCATTGTTGGAGCATAAAAACCCCTGGGGGCATTGAAAGGCTGGGTCTTACCTCAGCCCTGGGTGGAGGCCCAGGGAGAGCTGGTCTTTGTCTCACCCTCAATGGCAGCCCTGCCCATCCAGCTTATCTGAAAATCAGCCCCCAGTGCTGACTTGGGAACTGGAGGCCAAGTGGCTGTGGAGAGGTATCTGCAAAGATTCTGAGCACAAAAATCCCTCTCTGAATCCAGACCAGTACACACTTGATTGAGCCACCTTGGAGGAACTGAGATCTTACAGATTCCCAGAGTATACCCTACTCTTGACAAAGGACCCAAAACTCAAGTAATGGGTTGGGAAAATGCCCAAAAAAGGGAAAAAAAGTAAGACCACAGAAGGCTACTTTCTTGGTGAACAGATATCTCCTCCCATCCTTTCACATGAGGAAGAACAATGCTTACCATCAGGGAAAGACATAAAAGTCAAGGCTTCTGTATCCCAAACACCCAAAATAAATATACAGTGGGCTCAGGCCATGGAAGAGCTCAAAAAGGATTTTGAAAATCAAGTTAGAGAGGTGGAGGAAAAAGTGGGAAGAGAAATGAGAGAGATGCAAGAAAAGCATGAAAAGCAGGTCAACACCCTGCGAAAGGAGACCCAAAAAAATGCTGAAGAAAATAACACCTTGAAAAATAGGCTAACTCAATTGGCAAAAGAGGTTCAAAAAGCCAATGAGGAGAAGAATGCTTTCAAAAGCAGAATTAGCCAAATGGAAAAGGAGGTTCAAAAGCTCACTGAAGAAAATAGTTCTTTCAAAATTAGAATGGAACAGATGGAGGCTAATGACTTTATGAGAAACCAAGAAATCATAAAACAAAACCAAAAGAATGAAAAAATGGAAGATTATGTGAAATATCTCATTGGAAAAACAACTGACCTGGAAAATAGATACAGGAGAGACAATTTAAAAATTATGGGACTACTACCTGAAAGCCATGATCAAAAAAAGAGCCTAGACATCATCTTTCATGAAATTATCAAGGAAAACTGCCCTGAGATTCTAGAATCAGAGGGCAAAATAAATATTGAAAGAATCCACCAATCACCACCAGAAAGAGATCCAAAAAGAGAAACTCCTAGGAACATTGTGGCCAAATTCCAGAGTTCCCAGGTCAAGGAGAAAATGTTGCAAGCAGCTAGAAAGAAACAATTCAAGTACTGTGGAAATACAATCAGGATAACACAAGATCTAGCAGCTTCTACATTAAGGGATAGAAGGGCATGGAATATAATATTCCAGAAGTCAAAGGAACTAGGACTAAAACCAAGAATCACCTACCCAGCAAAACTGAGTATAATACTTCAGGGGAAAAGATTGTCTTTCAATGAAATAGAGGACTTTCAAGCATTCTTGATGAAAAGACCAGAGCTGAAAAGAAAATTTGACCTTCAAACATAAGAATGAAGAGAAGCATGAAAAGGTAAACAGCAAAGAGAAGTCATAAGGGACTTACTAAAGTTGAACTGTTTACATTCCTACATGGAAAGACAATATTTGTAACTCTTGAAACTTTTCAGTATCTGGGTACTGGGTGGGATTACACACACACACACACACACACACACACACACACACACACAGCACAGAGTGAGCTGAATAGGATGGGATCATATCTTAAAAAAATGAAATTAAGGGGTGAGAGAGAAATATATTGGGAGGAGAAAAGAAGAAATGGAATAGGGCAAATTATCTCTCATAAAAGAGGCAAGCAAAAGACTTTTCAGTGGAGGGAAAAAGAGGGGAGGTGAGAGAAAAACATGAAGTTTACTCTCATCACATTCCACTAAAGGAAGGAATAAAATGCACACTCATTTTGGTATGAAAACCTATCTTACAATACAGGAAAGTGGGAGAGAAGGGGATAAGCAGGGTGGGGGGGGATGATGGAAGGGAGGGCAATGGGAGGAGGGACCAATTTGAAGTCAACACTCTTGGGGAGGGACAGGATCCAAAGAGAGAACAGAAGCAATGGGAGGCAGGATAGGATGGAGGGAAATATAGTTAGTCTTACACAACACGACTATTATGGAAGTCATTTGCAAAACTACAGAGATATGGCCTATATTGAATTGCTTGCTTCCCAAAAGGAATGGGTGGGCAGGGAGGGATGAAGAGAAGTTGGAAGTCAAAGTTTTAGGAACAACTGTCAAGTATTGTTCTTACTACTAGGAAATAAGAAATAGAGGTAATGGGATATAGAAAGTTATCTGGCTCTACAGGACAAAAGAGAAGATGGGGACAAGGGAAGGGAGGGATGTTAGAAGAGAGGGCAGATCAGTGATAAGGGCAATTAGAATGCTTGGCATTTTGGGGAGGGGGAGGGGAGAAATGGAGAGAAAAGTTGGAACCCAAAATTTTGTGAAAATGAATGTTAAAAGTTAAATAAATAAATTTTTAAAAAAAGATTTTACATGAACACTTTTTATACAAATAAAGTTAGATTTAAATAACTGGAGAAATATTAATTGTTCATGGATATGCAGAGGCAATACAATAAAAATGACAATCCCACCTAAACTAATGTACTTAATTCAATATCAGCCCAATTAGACTACCAAAACATTTATTTTAATGAGAAAAAAAATAAAATAAAATTTCATTTGGAAATAATGTTTTATTTTTTCCAATTACATGTAAAGGTAGTTTTCAACATTCACTTTTGTAAGATTTTGACTTCCAAATTTTTCTCCCTCTTTTCCTCCTCTTCCTCCTCCCCAATACAGTAAGCAATCTGATACAGTTTATACATGTGCAATCATATTTAACATATAATAAAACTCATTTGAGAGGAACTAATGGAAAAAAATGTAAAGAAAGGCAACCTAGCAGTACCAGATCTTAAACTATATTATGAGGCAGTAATTCTCAAAACTATCTGGTACTGACTAAGAAATAGAAAGGTGGATCAGTATAGACATACAATACACAGAAGTATCTTATTATAGTAACCTTGTGTTTAACAAACGTAAAGACAAGCTTTTGGGAAAAGAACACGCTATTAGGCAAAAAACTGCTGGGAAAACTGGAAAGCAATCTGACAGAAAGTGGGTATAGATCAATATCTTAACGCTACTTACCAAGACTCAGCATAAACATAAATAGCAGCTGTTTCTGTTTTGGTCAGAAATCTTGAGGGTCTTCCCCTTCCAGATGGATTTTTTTTTTTTTTTGGACTAAGTAAAGGAGATCATTCTTTGCCTCATTTCTTACCTAGTCTTAATCACTGAATGGGCATTGCCTCAGTCAAACTGAGACCTGTTAAAGATTAGCTTAAAAAGGCCAACATCTCCCATCACATCGGGGGTCATCACCAGTCATCCTGATCTATATCTGGCCACTGGACTGAGATACTCAGGAGGAAAAAGCAAGGCTGGCGACTTTGCACAGCCTTGCCTCACTTAAATCGAATTCACTTGTAAGTCATGGTGTCAGCTCCTTGATGTCTTGGTCCTCTTTGAGAATGAAGGACAAACAACCACCACTATTACGTCGGTTTCCCAAGGTGATCAGGGAAAAAGGAAAAGAACCTATATGTTCTAAAATATTTATAGCAGTTCTCCTTGTGGTGGCAAAGAACTGGAAATTGAGGAGATAGCCATCAAATGGGAATGGCTAAACAAGTTGTGGTACATGATTGTTATGAAATACTACTGTGCTATAAGAAATGAGCTGGTTGATTTTAGAAAAACATGGAAAAACTTGCATGAAATAATGAAAAGCGAAATGAGTAGAACCGAGAAAACAATAACAGCAATACTGCTGAAAGAATAATTGTGAACAAGTAAGCTCTTCTGAGCATTATAAATGCTCAAGCCAACTACAAAGGATGGATGAGGGAATATGCTATCTACTTTCAGAGAAAATACTTATAAATAGAAGTATGCATGCATAGTATGGTTTTACTATATTTATAAACCTGTGTCAAATGGTGGTCTTCTCTAATGCAAGGTGGGGAGGGAAGGAGACAGTTTGGAACTTAAAATGTAACAAAAAAATTAATTTAAAAACAAATGTCTCCACCTCTGCATTTATACTGCTAGTACCCTAAACTCAGGAACTTTACCTCTTGCCTACAATACTGTAATAGCCTCCTATATGATCTTTCTTGCACCAGTCTCCCCTTCTTTAATTACACACCTGAAAAAGTGGTTTTCCTAATATATACAAGTCTAACCATGCCATTTCACTGTTTTGTTTTGTTTTTTTCTTTTGCAACTGGGTCTCCCTATGTTGTCCTGGCTAGAAATACATGTCACTCACAGGCCCAACCCCACTACTGAATGACACTGGAACTTTCATCTGCTCCATCTCAGACCAAGGTTGTTTACCCCTTCTTAGGTAACTCACTTCCCCCACTCAACCCCCACTTTCTGGAGCTCAACACATCGGTGCCAGACTTAGTGTGGACAGTCAGTTAGTTTAACCCACTGCAGCTTAGAACTCCTGAGCTCAAGACTCCTGCTCCTCAGGGAGTAGGAAAAACATGCATGCGCTATCAACCTGGCCACTTGACTAATCAAAAAAACTCTACTGAATTCCTACTGCATTAAAGGAAAAATTATAAACTCCTCAGACTTGCATTTAAGGTTCTCCATAATCGGGCTCCAAACTACCTTTCTAGTTCTTTTATACTACTCCCTTTGTGAACTCCCAAGTTCCAAAAAAACTGTACTACACCCAGTCTTGCCATCCCCTCCCTCATCTGTGCATTCATTCAGGATGTCTCCCATTGAGGGAAAATACTGCTGCTATACTTTTGCCAGTCAGAATCTTTGAAATCCTTTAACACTTAGTGCTAAACTTTCCCTGATTTCCACACTCTCACCCCTCCCCTCAAAAAAAACACCCTGATCTCTCCCAAGGTTTTTTTTATATCAGTTTGTCTGGAGGTTTTAACACTTTGATGTCCAGATTTTCAGTCCTACATCTGCCACTGTCCTGACTGGTAGATGCCTCTCCTGGCTCACTATATTAGGAAAGCTCCAGTCATATTCCATTTCACTCGATTCTCTCCATCTCTGCCACAATACTGCCAACAGTATCCTTCAATTCAAAGACAGATCAGATCAACACTGACGTAGTTTCTGAAAGGGCTATGTGAGTCTTCTCCCTGGTTGTTCCACTGGCCATCCCTGTAACTCCACTATTTGTGGTGTCTCCTACTATTAGAATGCAAGCTCCTCCTGGAAAAGGGCTGCCTTTGCTTTTATATTGTATCTCCCATGCTTAAAAGTAGCTAGTAAATAAGTACTTAATCACATTTACTAGGTATGGTAAAGTACTTAATTAGTGTCCGAGTTCTGTATCCCTATCCATTCTTCTTACTATACTTAGCATGTCTCCCTCCACCTCACAAGACTATACATTTCTTGAAGAGATTATATTGTTCTTTATTTGCCTCTTCCCTTGAACCTACTGAAGTGTCTTACACATAGCACATGTTTAATAAATGTTGACTGAATTCTGTTTGCACTTTCTAGAGACACTTCTTAGGTGACCTTTCCCGCATTCATGATGCTAGAAAAATGAGACACCCCTTCCCCATGATCTCTCCTCTTTTCCTCCCCCACTCCAGCAAAGCATTGATTCAACTGAAGAATGAGGCTAATGCTCAAGAAAAGAACAGAACTGCTAATGCCTCTGCTTTCTCCTCAGATATACCACAGATGCCTAACAAAGTAACACCAGAGGAGAAAAAAAGACCAAACCTAAAACAGAATTTAGGCCTTATTTCCAATCCTCCCCTACTCTCTTCCCACTTCTAGATTTAATAACTAATTATTCAGTCATAAAGACTACAGAAATAAGCACCTTTGGTTCAATTTTTATGGGAATTACTTGAATTACTGCAAATAATAGAATATCATCTGCCAAGGTGGAGATGCCAAATTTCCAAAATTAAGCTCAAATTAAGGTAATTTCTTCACCCACACAAAATGGATACTGCATTTCCAAAAGGCTCAATGCAAATTATTCTCTAATGTGCACTCTGGGCCTAAGAGAATAGTTTTCTTCCTATGTATTTTTTGTGGAACCAAATAAAACCTTACAAGTAAATCTATCAAATCAAAATAAATTATTCAATAAATAAGCATACAGCAAGTGTACCTGGTGAAAGGGAGACACCCAGTGGCAAACCCCCACAGCTCAGAGCCAAGGAAAGGCGATTTCTAAATCTCCCCACATAAGACCGATTTTCTGCCCAGTTTGCTTCATTTGAATTCAGCAAACATTTTTGCAAACATTTATTAAGCGCCTACTATGTGAAAGGTACAGTTCTGGGCATTGGGAACATTAGCAGCTATGGGAATCAAGATAAAGGCTTCACAGAGGAGACTGGCACCTGAGCTGGGCCAAGAAGGAAAAGCAGTGTGAAAGACAAAGATGAAGAGAGAGTGCACTCCAGGCATAGAACACCAAACGTTCAGACGTGGAAAGTGGGAGGCTGAATATAGGGAACAGTAAGCAGGTTTATTAGACTAGAACACTGAAAGGTGGTATCATGAAATAAGGCTAGAAAGATAGGCTGGGGACAGACAAGGCACTGTATTTGATCCTTGAGGTATGGGGGGGACACTGAAAGTTTCTGAACAGGAAAGAGACTTAACAAGATGATGAGGCACTTAGAGGGAGGACTGATTAGAGTGAGGAGACACTGGATGCAGAAAGAGCATGTAAAAATCTGTTACTATAGTTCAGGAAAGAGGGGGTGATGGCCTTCCTATTTAAGCAGAAAAAAGGGGACAGATGCAAAAGATGCTATGGAGATAGGAGAGGCAAGACTTGGCAATGAACTGCTTAACCATGGCAGGGTAGGTAAGAATCATCACCAGAAGATACTAATTTTGGAGCTCCATTACCTAGTCTGACGCCTTCAATTTATTTTAATTTTTTCAATTAAGCAAAATCTACCTTCTCTCCTTTGTAACAAAGACTAGCGAACAAAGACATATAATTAAGCAAAACACATTTCCATATTGGTCATGTCCTAAAATATGTATATTTTAATCAGTACTTGGGCATCTATCACCTGTGTGTCAGGACAGGGGTATCATGCTACATTATGAGTGCTCTGGAATTACCAATTCTCTCAGTTTAAAAAATGAAGAAACTGAAGCCCAGACAGTTGAAAATCCTTGCCCAGAGACACAAAAGTAGAAAGGGTTCAAACTGAGGCCCTCTGGCTGCAAATCCAGGGGTCTTTCTTTTTTTCCCTAAACAGTTTATTTTGAACACATGGTCATGCATATACCAGGTACCTAGAAAGCTAACAATTACATTTAAGGTTCAAAAACAAGTGTTCAAACATGCATGCACAAACAAACCAAGAAGGTGATATGACAGCATTTAAATTTTACAAGTATTAAGTTTTGCTTTGTTGCTGCAAAATTGTTATTCTTTTTAAAAAGTCTAACAATAATTCCATTTGTGTTCTTTATAAAAGAATATCATCTCTAACTATATGATTCACACCATGGCACCTAAGCTTAGATAAATACATTAAGTGCAATATTTTGACCAAAGCTTACCTACAAACATACATGGATAATCATATTCAACATTAATTACTTTATGCTATTCTAACATGAGTTTTTTTTTTAAAGTTCAGTATTTGAAAAGCAATTCTAGCCAATTCCCTCTTAAATGCATACATGGCAATTTAAGAAAAAAAAACCCTGAGCATCTATGTTAATAAAATTATGTATGAAGAACTATAAAGGTAACATTAATAAAGCCAGTTAAATTGTCTTATGGCAATTTTTTTTTCATAAAATTTTTGGACCTGTTTAACATCACTATTAACACAATTTAGATTCATTCTTGGAAAAGTCTGACCTCAGACTAATCTACATTTACAAAACAGTAACTACTGTCACCAGTAAGAAGAGATAACAAAGGCAAAGATAATGTTCCACTTTTCACGGAGTAGAGGTAGAGTGTCCTGTGTAAGGAATATTAAAGAGGCCAGAGTAACTAAAGAGCAGAGTACCTGGAGGGAAGCAAAATACAAGACAAAAATATAAAAAAATAATATAAAATATAAAAGGTAGGAAATGGCCAGGTTAAGAAGGCCTTTAAAAACCAGAGGATTTCATATTTGATTCTAGAGGCAACAGAGAACTATCAGAGATAAATAAATGGGGGGAAGGAAAAAGGGAGAGGTGATATGGTCCTATTTACACTTCAGGAAAATCAATTTGACAGTCAATAGTCCATAAGTATTTATTAAACAACTAATATGTGCCAGGCACTGTGCTAAGCACTAAGAATACCAAGAAAGGCAAAATGCAGCCTCTGTCCTTGAGGAGCTCACAACCACAAGATAAAGGAAGGATGGACTGTACTGGGGAAATACTTGAGGCAGGGAGACCATCAGCAATCTCCTGCTATAGCCTAGGAGTGCAGTGATGATGGTCCATACCAAGATGGTAGCCACATTAAAGGAAAGTGTGAAGAGGCACATATGAGAGATGTTCAAAAGGCAGAAATGATCAAAGGCCTCGGCAACAAGTTGGATACGTGGTGTGAGAGACGCTAAGGAGCTGAGGATGACACCAAGTTGTCAGAATGGAAGACTGGATACTCTTAATATTCATAGGCAAGTTAGGATGAGGCGAGGGTTTAAGGGGAAAGATAATGAGTCCAGCTTTGGGCATGTCGAGTTTTGTGCAGTTTTGTTCAGGATGTCTAAGAGGCATTAGGTAGATTGATACTATAAACAAATTAGTAGAGCAAGGAAGTGTATTTATGAGATTTACAGAGAATGGAGAAATTTTTGACTAAACAAGAGATAGAAAACATTATGAAGTGCAAAATTGATAATTTTGATTGCATTAAATTGAAAAGTTTTTGCACAAACAAACCCAATGCAACCAAGATTAGAAGGGAAGCAGAAAACTGGGAAAGAAGTTTTGCAACTAGCATCTGTGATAAAGGCCTCATTTCTAAAATATATACAGAACAGAGTCAAATGTACAAGAATATAAGTCATTCCCCAATTGATAAATGGTCAAAGGATATGAACAGACAGTTTTCAGAGGAAGAAATTAAAGCTACCTATAGTCATATGAAAAAATGCTCTAAATCACTATTGATTAGAGAGATGCAAATCAAAACAACTCTGAGATACCACATCACACCTATCAGACTGGCTAACATGACAAAACAAGAAGATGATAAATATTGGAGAAGATGTGGGAGAGCTGGAATACTAATTGATTGCTGGTGGAGCTGTGAGCTGATCCAACCATTCTGGGGAACAATTTGGAACTATGCCCAAAGGGCTACAAAAATGTGCATACCCTTTGACCCAGCAATATTGCTTCTGGGACTGTATCCCAAAGAGATCATAAAAATGGGAAAGGATCCCACATGTACAAAAATACTTATAGCAGCTCTCTTTGTGGTGGTCAAAAACTGGAAATCAAGGGGATGCCCACCAACTGGGGAATGGCTGAACAAGTTGTGGTATATGAATGTAATGGAATACTATTGTGCTATAAGAAATGATGAATAGGAAGACCTGAGGCCTGGAAAGACTTATAAGAACTGATGTTGAGTGAAAGGAGCAGAACCAGGAGAACTTTGTACACAGCAACAACCACATTGTGCGAGGAATTTTTCTGGTAGATTTAGTACTTCATTGCAATGCAAGGACTTAAAAAATTCCCAATGGACTATTGAGGCAAAATGTCTTCCACATCCAGAGAAAGAATTATGGAACTGAATCACAGAATGAAGCAGACCATTTTCCTTTGTATTATGTTTTTTTTTGTTTTATGATTTCTCCCATTCATTTTAATTCTTCTATGCAACATGACTAGGTGAAAATGTATTTAATAGGAATGCATGTGTAGAACCTATATAAAACTGTATGCCGTCTCAGGGAGGGAGTGGGGAGAGAGAGGGAAAGGAGAAGGGAGGGGAAAAAAAATCTAAGCAATATGGAAGTGATTGTAGAACACTGAAAACAAACAAAATAATTTATTAAAAAAAAAAAAAGATGTCCAAGAGGCAGCTGGAGATGTGAGAGCAGAAGTCAGGAGAGAAGTTAAGGTTGGACAAATAGATCTGAAAATCATCTACACAGAGAAGACAGAATCTGTGAAAGCTGATGAGATCACCATGTGAAGTAGTACATACAAAGAGGGGCCAAGATAGAGCCTTGGAGGATATCCATGGTTAGTAGGCATGACTAGAATGAAGATCCAGTGAAGGAGATTGAGAAGGAGCAGTCAGACAGGTAGGAGGAGAACTGGGAGAAAGTGATATTAAAAAAAAAAAAACACCCACAACCTAGAGAGAAGAGAGACTATGTCAAAGGCTGCAGAGATCAAAAAGGATGAAGACTGAGAAAAAGTCATTAGATCTGAGATCAAGGTAACTCTGGAGAGAGCAGCTTCAGCTGAATGATGAGGTTCAGAAGCCAGACTGCAAAGAATTAAGAGAGGAAGAGGTTAAGAAGTAGAGGTACTAGATACAAAGAATTTCCTCAACGAGTTTAGCCAGAAGGAGAGGAGAGATATGGACAAAAGCTAGCAGGATCGATGGAATAAGAGAGGGGTTTTTTGAGAATGTGAAAGACATGGGCATGTTTGTAGGCAGTAGAAAAATTTCCGATAGGGAGAGATAGAATTTAAATGAAAGAGGAGGAATGATGGCAAAAGGAAATCTACTGGAGAAAGTAGGACAGGATGGGATAGAGAAGTCTGTCTTAGAAAAAGGGCTGTCTAGATGGAAAGAGCACTGGGCCCAGTCAGGAAGACCTTGGTTCAAATCCCACTTCAGACGCTCACTAGCCGTATGTTCCTGGGCAGGTCCCTTAATCTCTGCCTCAGTTTTCTCACCTGTAAAATGGGAGCTAAACAGCATGTTGTGCAGCTCAAATGAGATAACATAAACACTCAGCACAGTACTTGGCACATAGTATTATGTACTGTGGCACTACATAAATGTTTATTCCCTCCCCTCCCACCTCCCCATGTGAGACAGTGAAGATCTCCTAAATTCAAGAGATCCAACAGCCCCAGCCTCTCCAGGAGCAGGGATGGCATCTGAGTGATGAGAGGTAAGAAACAACGGAAGAAGAAGGAAGTCTTCCCAAAAAGTTTAGTTTTTTTCAGTGAAATATGAGGTAAGATTCTCAGCTAGGAGGGTACTAGAGAAGTTGTGAGGAATGATGAAAAGGTTTAGAAAAGTCACTGTGGTGAGTGGGATAGTGAATTCATTAAGCAAGTGTAAAAGGACTGTCTTGCATAGTGAAGGTCCAGTTAATATTATGTAACATAAATTTGTAGTAGACCACTCAGAAGAGTTTTGTGATTTTCTCCAGCTTTATTTATTCAGTATATGAGAAGCAAAGGCAAATGATGGGAATAACATAAAGCTGAGGTGTGGCAGGGCAAGATCATCAACAGGATATTTGGGGCATGAGATGCAAGAGAAGCGAACAATGTAATTGGTTCACCAAGGGGTCAAGATGAGTAAGGGAGGAGAGTGTAGCCAATTCAGAGGTTACAGCCTATGAAAAAACTGAAGGATGGGGGGACTGGAGGTTGCAGTGAAGAAAAAGAACAGGGTTAGGGGATTCGAGATAGAGGGAGAAGTAGAATCTATTACTATTAAAGGAATTTTGAGTTCATGAACATGAAAGTGGAACATGTGTGAGTCATGGTAAGATCAAGGATGTGACCCCTTCTACAAGTAGCTGAAGTAGGGTGAAGAAGCAGGTCATGGGAAACTAAACTGAGGAACTAGGAAGTTAGGGTGTTCAGAGAAGTATCAGTCTATAAGATGAAGCTGCATAAAGTGAAGTCAGGAGTTGGGGAAAAGAGACTGTAAAGAAGAAAGGAGAGTGGCCGGAAGGTCTGCAGACAACAGTCAAAGGAATCTTTATAGGATTAAATTCGGATTGAATGAAACTCAAAGGAGAAGAGGTTACTGAATGGCGGAGATAGAGGAAGGGCCTGGATTCACTTACTACAATCAGTGAGCTGGGAGGGATGAGTAAAAGTGCTCATTAGTGATAGAAAGGGTAGTCAGGTCAAGCCAGGCCCAGTCAGTGCAAAAAAGATACAAGGATCAAGAAAGGCAAAGGCTTAAGATGAAAGCTAGTTTGTTACCGATGAAGCAAGTATTCCAGGGAGCACAGTGGAAAGAGTGGGGGGGATGAGAGGAAGGGTTGGCTAAGAGGGATAGGAATAAGGAAGCCATCAGTGGGAGACAGACAACAGAGTGCTAAGGATAATGAATCACTGAGATGGGGAGGATATGACAGGGTGGAAGTATATTAATCACTAAGGAATGAGGTTCAAGTAGGAGTCTGGTCTTAGGTTGGAGCATCAGGCATCAGTGTGTAAGTGCAAAGCTGGGGGAGGAGGGTAAGTGCTTGGAATGAGATGAAATGGCTTCTTAGAAAGGTGAGGGAATCTCCTCTCACAGGCAAGGCAAATCCAGTGGCTGGAGAGGGTGCTCCAGGAATATAAGCCCATCAAGGAAGAATTAAAGAATTCCTATGATGGCCCCATCAAAATCAGAAAGCATGAGTTTATAAGGAGTTATGTACCTCTACATGAAAATGATAGGGGTGATCCAGAATTAAGAGTTGGCAGGATGTGAATACTCCTGACTTCTTCCAGGGTGTTAAATGGTTAATCCTAGGGCAAAGATTGTTTAGGGAAGAAAGGGAAGATGAAATGGAGAACAAAAGGGGGTGGAGGTATTGATGATAAAGAGTAGATTTAGGAAGGATAAGGCAAAGAAAAATATTGAAGGGTAGGAAAAGTATTATCCAAGAATGAATTTCAAGAATTTATGTTCATAGACACATAGCAGCTAGAGCTACATGGTGATCATTACTGGGAGTGATTATAGTGAAATAAAGATGTAGGTCAGGATGGATAAAGAGGCTGACCAACTAGGGGACTGAGATGTTCCAAGGAAAACGAATATATACATAAAGTTCTCAAATATCAGGACAGAAGTGAAGAGAAAATCTGTGAGTAAGATTCTATAGTCCTTCATAAAGGAAGGAGAGCAGCCCGAGGCCAGCAGATCACAGCAACGAGGGCTGGGATCAGGAGGTATTGATCAAGGCAGCGAGCGTCAAAGGAAGAGGCAACTGAATGATGGCAACAGAGGGAAGATAGGGAAGCAGCAATGGAAAGTAAAACATTTACAATGACTCTTTCTCCTGGCCCAGAACCCTGGAGGACACAAATGTTGGTGCTTCTCAGACTGAGACCCTTCAGGATTGTCCTTGTTATCACCACCATCGATCCCTTTAGTTGTCAGCCTGCTTCTGATGAAGGAACAGATTATGAATGCGAGGCCAGCTTCTGTTCCCTGAGACTCACAAAAGGATTTACTGCAGGGTTTGAAGAAATACATGCAAGTGAGAACTCTTCTTCCTTTAAGCCAAAACCTGCCTGTCTTAGCTAAACCTACCCTTCTTTTCAGATAGGCAAGGAAGCATTGCTCAGCCCATGACCAATGTGTCCAACCCTCTATACAGCTTTCCCAAGCCTACTCCCTTTAGATTATGGGTTCTTAATTTCCAGTACATGAACTGTATTCCAATATAATTGGTTTCCTTTATATTTTATTAGTCACCTAAAAATATTCTGAGAGGGGTTCACAGGCTTCACTGGACTGCTGAAGGGTCCAGGACCCACAAAAACTGGTTTAAGAACACCTGCTTCGGATGGAATTAATGAAAATTTTATAACAATGTCAATAAACTTTGCAAGCACAGCAAAATCTTCAAAACTCTAGAGCTGAAGGTAGGAGAAAGCAGAACAAAAAGAGTCTCCGTGGGGATCCAAAGATCTGTCAAGTCCACAAGTGTTTACTGAGTCTTGCTATGTACCTCCCACTACGAATACATCAAGAAGTCACCTTAGAAATATTCCTCTAGAAATATTCCTCAGCATCACCACCCCCAACCCCATTGTTTTTCAATAAGGTCAGAAAAAGAACAAAAGCTAGATGCCATCTTTATGCAGTCAAGAGAAAGGAAGTAAGTCCTGGAGATTAGCTGTGTGAAGCTCACTCCTGAAACTTCTCCAAATTCCTTAGAACTTACCATAAAGATCAGGTCCATGGACTGTAAAAACATTATACAAAACAATGTTGAGAGGGGTAATCACCAACTTCCCATAGTAGTAGCTGTCTATGACCACCGTAGGTACCTAGAAAGAAGAGATTCAATTCAATTGGGCCCAATTTAAAAAAAATACTAAAAAGCCAATGCTTGGAGAGCACTTGGCACACAGTATGTACTCAATGACACCTGGTGGTTGGCTGACTGGGAGAGGCATATGTAAGACAGTTTTTGCCCATAAAGCTTACAATCTTGTAGGAAGACAAGAAATAAACAGATAAAAATGGACAAATAAATTAAAACAGGTAAGTGTACACAGAAGGCTGATATGGCTCCAAGGACTTGGTATGTCCTAAAGTATTTCCAGTGGCAAAGACAGTAAGAGAGGGAAGGAGCTATTCCAGGCTTAGGGAATGGTGTGGACAGAAGCAAAGAGGCAGAAATGTAGAGGAGCTAGACGGGAGATGTGGAGTCATCTAGTTTGGTGAAGCTAAGAGAAGTGGAAGAGAGTAATATGACATGGGTCTGGATGGGATGGTACCAGATTTTAGAGGGCTTTCAATACTGAGCAGATTATGTATAGAGACTGCAGAAATTAGTTTTATCCCAAGTTGATGCTTCCTAATTTAACTCATTTTCTCTTTTATTCCACATTTTGTAGCCATTGACAAAAACAAAATATACAACCAAGAAAAAAGATCCCATGTAAAAGCATAAACTTCCAATATTTACATTTTTAAAGTACATATTAACCACGAAGTGACAAAAGTTCTATTTGTCTCCATGTCCCTTTCTCATCTCTCATGTATATCTTTTTCTGGATTATGTCCCTGCTTTATTATTTGAAGAGTTGCAGTCAATACGTATCTAAATTAACTTGACTCAAAGTCCAACATTGTCCTCCCCCTTCAAATTCTTCATATTCTCCAGGTTTTCCATTAACAATTAAATGTAGAAATAAAAGACTCACCAGAAAGAGTATTAAGGCCATTAGTGACCAGTGAAGAAAACTCTTCCACCTTCGTTTCATCACCAGCAAATCAAAGGCAATAGGTAATCTAGGGACATTCAACAGGGAAACAGGGATTGAAAAAAACCACCATGAAGAATATCCATAATAATAACAGACATTTAAATGGCACTTTGAGATTTGAAGAGCACTTTGGTGGGGGGGTGGGGGGTGGCAGGTGTTACTACCCTGGTTTTACAGACGAATGAAGTAAGGTTCAGAGAAGTTGACCTGCCTGCCAAGTCACACAGCCAGTGTCTGAGCAAGGACACAGAGTGAGGACACAAAACCACTTTTGGCTCCACCACCATTGATCTTTCACTACACCACACAAGAGATTAAGAAATCCACATCACTGATCAGATTCACAAACACTTCAAGCTGAGTTAAGAGAGGAGAATTCCTCTAAAAGTTATGATGCAAGAATTAAAACTGGTACATGAATGGTCTATTTCTTTAGAGCTCCATGTGACTGTTTCACAAGACCTACAAGGGCACATAAGGAATATTAAATTACAATGATGGATTTAATGAGAATTTTAGTTGCCATATAGAATTCCATTTTATTGGAATTCACATGCCCCTAGTCATGAATATTTTAAATAAGTGAAGAATAAGTACAATACCTCAAGATAACTCTGAAATTCTGTTAATCACTGACCTCTGGGTCACATACTGGAATATCTCTAGCCTAAATTAATAGTAATCTCAATAACCCTGACAATCCAAGAATCACAGAATCCCACGGTTTACTAAGATGTTGAGATCATCTAGCTTCACCCCTTACCTGAAGCATGAATTTTCTCTAAAATATGCCTGAAAAATTATCATCCAGCCACTGCATGAAGACTACCTGTGTCAGGGAAAATGTGACCTCCTATGGGTAGCTTGTTCCATTTTTGGAAGCCTCTAAATATCAGGAAGTTAGATAGTTATCTTTTTTTGTTTAATGTTTTTATTTCATAATAATAAACAGTTCTGTAGGCTAGCGGACTTGTACAAGGAAAAGGGAAATGAAATCCCAAGAGAATTGTAGGAAGTGAGGATTACAGGGTAGCAGAACAGACTGAAGGGTCCCTGCTCAGTTACAGAATGGTTTGGTGCTTAAGACAAAAAAGGAAAAGGAAAGAAAAGAAAAGAAAAGATTTATGAGACTGTCCATAATCAGCAAGGGTGATCTTCTTCCTAGTCTTATTTCAGATCACAGGATCTGAAGTGCACACGGCTTCCACAACGTTCATGGTTTTTTCACTTGGTCAAAGACCACATTCTTGGCACTCAACCAATTAGTCTCAGCAGTAGAGATGAAAAACTGGGAAGCACTGGTGTTTGCCATGAATAAGATGTTAGGACCAGAATGCTTCAGGATGAAGTTATCATCAGTATATTTCTCCCCACCCATAAGCTTGTCAAGAGTGTCATTATGGCCTGTGAAGTCACCACTCTGGCACACGAATCCAGGGATGCCCTTGTGAAAGCAGCAGCCTTTGTAACCAAATTCTTTCTCTCCAGTGCCCAGAGCACAAACATTTTCTGCTATCTTTGGAATCTTGTCTGCAAGTAGCTTGAAAGTAACTCCATCCAGATGGTCATTATTGATTGTGATGCCAAAGTGCACGATAGGGTTGGCCATAGCCACAGATAGGTAAAGACAAAGGCAGAGAGGACTGGTGTACGGAGGAACAAGTAAAGTCAAAGGCTCCTATCATCTACAAAGCTTCTTATAGACATCTCAAACTGACTGTGTCCAAAGCACAACTCATTATCTCTCCTTCTAAGGCCTCCTCTCCTCCATATTTCCCTAATCACCCAGGTTGACAAGTTCAATGTCAGCCTCAACTCCTCATTTGTGAAGTTCTATTGTTTCTATCTTCACAATATTTTTTCTATAAGTCCCCTTCTATCTGCTCACACAGCTGCCACCTCAACTACTGAGAGTCTGACTTACTCAAGTCACTCTCCACTTCAATCCATCTTCTCCTGGGCTGCCAAAGTGATCTTATTAAGTGAATGTCTGATCATGTTACACACACCCCATTCAACAAACTCCTCATTACCTCCATGATCAAACAGAAAATTCTTTGTTTAGCTTTCAAAGCCCTTCACAACCTGGCCCCTTCCTATCCTTCCAGTCTTCTAACATTTTACTTTTGTCCATGTACTCTGTGATCCTGCCACACCACCCTTCTTGCTGTTCCTCTCCTACAACATTCCATCTCCAAAGTGTAAACCTTCTCATTGGCTGTACCCCACACCTTTACTTCTGCCTCCTTGGCTTCATCAAATCCAACCTTCTGCAGGAGTTCTGGCCTAATCATTCTCCTAGAACTATAGCTTTTTCTTGAGAATAACTCCTTATTAGTTTCTATCTCTCTATCCATTCATCCCTGTTTAAATGTTGTCTCCCTCATTAGAATGTGAGCTCTTTGAGGGCAGGCTTCATGTTTTTTCTTCTCTTTGTATCCCCAGAGCTTAGCACAGTACCTCACAAATAGTAAGGGCTTGATAAATGACTGCTTAATAAATGACTGACAACTCCTTTTTGAGTCTGTTACAAGGCAGGAAAAGGGGAAAGTGAGAAATTTATAAGTAAAGGTAATCTAAAAACAAAAGAACCAATACAATTTTTTTTAAAAAAGAATGTAAGCTGGGGCAGCTAAATGGCACAGTGGACAAAGCACTGGCCTGGGGGCAGGAAGACTTGAGTTCAAATTTGGCCTCAGACGTTAGCTGTGTGACCCTGGGCAGGTCACTTCACCCTGACTGCCTCCAAAAAAATAGAATAAAATGAATGTAAACTTAAGGGCAGGAACTTGCTCAAATTTGTATTTATATACACAGTGCTTGTTGTTTTCCAGTCATTCCTCCATTTGGGATTTCCTTGTCTAAGATACTAGAGTGGTTTGCCATTTCCTTCTCCAGCTCATGTTACAAATCAGGAACTGAGGCAAACAGGGTTAAGTGACTTGTCCAGAGCCACACAGCTAGTAAGTGTCTGAGGCCAGATTTGAACTCATAAAGATGAGGCTTCCTGATTCCCAGCCCAGTGCTCTATCTATTATACCAGTGTCGAGCTCAATAAATGCTTGGTTAATTGACTGCCTGAAGTCCTTTTATAGATCATTCATTATATCCCTTCCAGCTACTGCTACTTATCTCCTTTTCCCAGCTAAACTTCTCAAATAAGTATAATTGTATCTGGTTGCTTTCATTTCATCATCCCCCAATCTGGAAGCAGCATGGTGTTGGGGGAGAAGATGCTGGACTTGGAGTCAGGAAGACCTGGGTCCAAATCCTGCCTCTGATACTTACGAGCTGGGTCAGTGACCTTGGATAAATCATTGAGCCTCACTGTTCTCACTTGTAAAATCAGGTTAGTTCTCATGACCTCTTAGGCCCCTTCCGACTCTAAATCTATGAGCCTATGATCTCTTCTAAATGATCAGCAATCTTTCTACCGTCACCAACAGCCTCTTCTGGGCTTAATTTCTTCAGGGCTCATCTCCCACCTCGATCTTTTTGCTGTTTTTGACAGCAGTGACTGAATCTCTCTTTTTCAGTACTTTTGATTCCTCAGGGCTCATCTGTCTGCTTCACTTATTCCTTCTGCCATTCAATGATGGAGATCCTTGTCCAAACAAGCTTCTAGCCTTCCTCTATTCCTACTGCCCTGGAGTAGGTATCCCATCCACTTTCATCACTTTAACAATCACCCACATGTTAAGGACTCTAAAAATGAAAATTTGACCCATGTTTCAGTAGTTTTCAAGTGCATCCCTTGAACTGCCTAACTTAAATGAATTCATTAGCTCCATGATACAGATGTTCCCTCCAAAGATGCAGATTGCAACTCGTCCCTCCTGCCCCTCCTCCTCATTCAATTATACATGTCTTTGATTACATTCTTTACTCCAGGTGTCCTTTACTTGCTATGTGGTGAAGCACACTAACACTTGCCATGTGCCTCTCCAGAGGCCCCTGAGTGACATATATTTCAATTCTTTGGAGACTTGAAGTCATTCAATACTCAAACAGTGCTGGTATTAAAAAAAGGGGCTTTTACTTTTGGGAGAAATACAGTGTCATTAAAGTAGCTTTCCAATTTTCTAAAGATAATATACTCACTATTTAAACATGAATACATGAAAACACACACACACACACACACACACACACACACACACACACACACCCGCCTATCTAACTGTACATCAAAATCTGGACAATAGCTATTCTTCATCTGCTTGTTTCTTTTTTCCTTTATAGAACACTGGCCAAACTCTTCTGACGAGCTTTGGATATCATCCAGGAGCCTCAGTAACGTCCACTGATTACATTCTGATGTAATCAGAATGATGCTATCTGGAAGCAGATGCACTGAAGGACCTCACTATCTAACATGGAACAGGACTTCAACTTGGATTCAGCTGGATCTCCTCTATGACAATGGTGAACTCCTTTGGAAAGCATTCATCTTCCTGTTTTATGCCTCACTTGATGTCTATGATCAGAGGTTACTGAACTATGACGAACAAGAAATAAGATTCCTAGAGAAGAGAAGATACCCTACTTCCCACTCCCCCTCATTCCCCTTCCCCAAGGATCCCTCATACTCTGCCCCCATCCTTCACAACCTCTTATCTCATCAGAACCCCTCATTAAGCCCTCACCCCCATCCCCATCACACATATACCATGGTTCTCTATCAAGTGAAATCTAAGTTATTCAACCTGGAATTTAAAATGGTCCATCAACGAGGGCTACCTTGCCTATCTGACAGCATCTCGTAGGACTCCTAAACAAATCAACCTGAACTCACTAGCAAGGCAGGCATTCTTTCCATACTCAGGATAAATCATACGTGCTCCTACCTCCATAACTTGGCTGGTCTTGTGCTCCCTATTTGGAATGTCTTCCCTATTTCTTTCTGCCCAGAAAGATTCTAAATTTTCACTGAAGTTCAACTACACCATGAAACTTTTTTAAACCAACTCTAGGAATTTTTCAACCATTCAAGGAACTTCCCTTTACTTTGAATTTCATCAATACTTCTGTTTAGTCTCTACAATCTTATTATGCATTTGCTTATATAAAGCCTTGGCACTGCCTTCCAGGGCAGTGGTGTCACATTCAAATAGAAATAGATCCAGTAGGCTACAGACTGACTTATAAAACCACAAATTAACATTATCTATGCTGTATTGTATTTTTATTTTGTTAAACATTTCCCAATTACATTTAAATCTGATTCTGCTTGGAGGCCATCCAGGGAGTTTAACAACTCTGCTTGAGGTATTTTTTGTTTCACCAATTATATAGCAAACTCCTGGAGAATAAAGAAGTTTTCTTCTACTTTTTTTATATTTTCCACTGTACCTTTCTGATGCACAGACATCAATATATGAATATGATAATATAATATATGATATATATAATCATGGCTAGATGAATTTAATTTAATTAGTTCAATTTAATCTATTAGGCAGAAGTGACTGGTCAGATCTGGCACCACTCTGTATAATCCATGCCCGTGGGCCTTCTGCTGACTAGAATGTAAGTTTTGGCAGGACTTCTATCTTTGTACCCTCAGTGCCTACTTTCCAGGCACCAGCACATGCCAGCACTTAGTAAATGCTGTTGAACTGAACAGAATTGGCCTTCTCAGGCTCAAAAAGGTGCACCTAAGTCCCAATAAGTCCTCCTCAACATCACAGCCATGTTATAGATCCAGTTAGTGTCTACAGACTTGTGACCTGCTCCGATTGTTTGCAGCCTTGAGAGTCAACATGTGATTGATGGTTGAGAGTTGGGGGAAAGGAATCTGACTTATCTTCTTACCCAAGAGCAGCACTAAACGGCCAGCCAAGGATAGCCCCTGCTGCTACTGCCAGCACAGCAATGGAGGTCTTGTCCATGAACCAGCCTGTCATAGCTATCACAGTCGTGTACATACAGAAGCTGCTAGGAAGGAAAGCTGAAAAAGGATGGAAATGTTACAAAAACAACAACAACAACAAAGATAAGACATTTATCAAAATCTTCACTAAGGTTAAAAGCTATCACATGCTGTAAGGTAGCAGAGACCAGAAGAGTTTGCTCTTTGCTGGTGTGTTAGACAACACCCCATTAAGAAATGGACAGTAAGAAGCACTCATTCTTTTAAAATTCCATTTCAATGGCAGCTAACTCTTTCCTGACTTATAAGCACCAAACAAAACAGAAGATGTACCTAAAGGACACCTCACATGAAAGCCCAAGACCACTAGGTACATCCTGCAATTTATATTCACTGTACCCCAGGAACCCACAGGACTATCCGCAGGTTTCATGTGCACACTGGGATCAGGGCTTCAAGAGAACTACAGCTGTCATGGAGGGCTTACTTCTGCCAGTTTTCTAGCACGCTCTGGTCCAAACCTGTAGCCTCATGGTAGTCACAGGGGCTCCAGAAGAGCCTTTCCAGAGCATAGAGGTTTGGCAGGTGCACCCTCTGGTCATCCTGAACCCATTGATACAATCAGTTTAGCTTCTGGACACTCTTCTCACTTACTAGTACATCAGAAAACTGGGTACCCCACCTTGAGGAGCCTCTAATAAGAGCATCATGTCACATTTAAGGAATCAAAGGGACCTAACAGATCAATTAGTCCTATCTGCTCATTTTGAGAATAAGGAAACTGAGATCCACACAAGTGAAATGACTTAAATGAAAGTGTCACAGGTACAAGTACAGAGCCAAGTTTAGACCCAGGTACTGTGCAGCTGCAGTCACTGGGTGGTTAGGGCTACAAACTGCCTCCCTCTAGCTGGGACCAGGATCTTCCTGACAGAAAGCTTCACGCCGTGAGCTAAAGGAACTCTACCAGTGCATCTGTTCACTGTCTGAAGTGAAGACTTCTTACATTTTGCTCTACTTGGCAATGAAGTGGTGTGCCACAGTGCTCCTCAAAGGATAGTTCCTGCCCCATCTGCTGCTTCTCTCCTACTCCTCCTTTTCTGGGGAAGTAATAATTAGCACCCAATTTCAACAAGAATTGAATGAAGAAGCAGAGCTGGCTCTGACAGAAAGGATAACTTTAAGGCCTTAACTTTCTTAACTGCAATATACAAAATCACATTTAATCCTGGCACCTCCACCAAATGCTAATCTTGGGAACAACTCATAAAGTGACTGTAAAATACTCTGAAAGGCAGATTTTCCAGACAAAGGTGGCATAATATTGGTGACACTGAGGGCTGATAACTCCATTTGCTAATGTATAGAGAGAAGGGTAGGGAAATCTAGACAAACCCAGGAGGGTTGATTCAGAATTCTCTAAGCCAAAGCCCTGGCTGTAAACTGTAGCTCTAAAAACAAAAACAAACAAAAACCATGGCTCTGGTCTGTTACATTTATCTCCAACTTGGAAAAACACTTCAGAACACAACCAGAGAAAAGCTTTTCCTGAGAGAAAGTGTTCCCTCATGAAGAATCACAAAACTATTGTCTTCTATCCCAACAGCACAGGAAGGCCTGGGGTTCATTTTATGTTGTAAAGAATCCTGTGGCTTTGCTTTTTAAACTTACACTGAGACCAAGCACCCTCTTTCATCGCAACTACAAAATCCCTATGGACATATCCTCCCCTTGCCTCTTACCTGCCGATGAGCAAAACATCCCAGTGCTGAGAACCAAAAACGCCAGCATCAGTCGGCTCACGTGGAGGCCAAATTTCTTGCACACAGCCCTGTGAGCGAGACAAGAAAGAGGAAAATACCAAACATGGCAAGCCTTCAAATAAGAAGACAAAAACTGCCACCCTGCTTGGTGATAATCTGAATCACAATGTAGGGCCCTGGTGACAAGCTCATCCAAGACTCTACACTGATGAGAAAACTAAGAGTGAGCAGCCTGAAACAAAAGAGCTCATGTGGAGATAGGAACTAAAAGTGATACGATTATAACAACTGAGAGGAAACTAAAGGGCTTAAATAGAGGACAGAGAGGAAAGAGATTTAAGACTCTCCTCGAAATATCTAGCCTACTAAGATCTCACTGAGGCATTCATCAATCACTAAACCATCAAATAATGATATGGAAAGCATTGTTGGGTGTCAGAAAAGAGATAAACCCTTCATTGCAGCACCTCTCTGCCCACTAAAATTGAGGGCAAAGAAAAATAATGTCATTATGTAACACATTAGAGATTTTAAAAAAAATGTTAGCCTATATTATCAAGGAAATATAAAAATCTTTACACTTCTAGAACATGTGGCAGTTGCAAAGCAAAATCACATACATTATACCATTTGATTCTCCCAACAACTTTTTAAATGTAATATTAATATTATTATCCCCACTTTACACACAGAAACATGGAACACCAGTGTGGCAGGGGCCTCCAAGGCTATGTGGTCTCCTCCATATAAAAGTAAGAGCCTGCCTTAGATTACGGCTCAGAAGTTAAGTGACTTGCCCAAGGTTACAAAACTTGTCAAGGGTTCAGGTTTCACCACAGACCTTCTGACTACAAGTTCCAGTGCATGTGGACAAACAGAATTAAAGTGATCAGCATAAAAAACAGATATCTGAGAAGATATGTGTAAGAAAAACAATAGCCACAAGGACTCTGTCCAAAACAAACTGCTTATTTTAAATAAAAAAATCACATCACAGATAATCGCATGGGAGGGAGGAAAAGGAGTGAGGGCAAGTTTCAGCCACTGTCATGCATATCAGGAGGATAATGCATTCTATATGGTATCCTACACAGTGATTTTCTACAACAAAGCTTTTTTTGTACTCACTTATAAAAGTAAAGTTCACAAACAGAGCTCACAAAAGCCAGGATACATCGCAAAAAGTAAAAGACGAGAACCTAAAAGAAATTCAGAAAAAAACCAGAAGTCAGAGACATTAACTAAAACAATCTGAAAAATAAAACTGAGAAAATAGCTAGGACAATATGGGTTATGCCAAACAGCTTCCGAAATATTTACATGGTTATATCTGCTATACCTTAAAGTACTTTTAAGCTGCTCAGAACGAAACTAACTTAAATGAAAAGCATTAGGATAATGTGCTTATAACTTGACATATCAATTTTCTTTATTAATACCATCAATTTTCAATCACCATAGCAACTAGGCCCTCCTAATGAACAAAAATAACCAACAAGTCACATTTTAGGAAGGACACTGACCAACTGAGCACCACCTGGGATGAGGGGAGGACTAGAAACCAGGCCATAAACAGATCTGTTGAAGGCCATAGGGATGTTTAGCTTAAAAAAAAGGTAGAATTAGGAGGGTCATGATCACTGTCTTCAAATATGTGATTGGTTGTAATGCAAAATTCAACAAGCA